>NC_057807.1:212542442-212895641 GCF_018294505.1 Triticum aestivum | reverse complement strand
GTTTAGGATCCTCGAAACCTCTTTCACACACCAGGGGCAGGGCCCAGTAACCCACCGTGGCTCTGCCCGCGTACAGGAGCGGACCATGTTGTGACACCCGGGGACGGCGTGTCGGTTCAACCGCAGGTGATGGGACATCCCCACATAAACACGGCTCCACCTTAGTATATACCAACACCTCCGGGTCAATATTCTAACCGGTTGGTGAACATAATAGCGGCAGCGGCATGGTTGGTGGCTCTCCCAATTGATGGTGACTCTCCGGTGGCGGTTGAAACCCGCCGGGTCAGAGAACTTCTTCAGACAGCCTTAGCACAATAGGAGGTGTACTCATAAAGCCGGGACAGGATCCATTCGACCCCTCGTCCAAGCCGAAGCCCGAGTTATAGCAGGCACATGGATTCAGTGGCCATTTCGAGCAACGTCCGGCGCCGTAACCAGCCAGGTGGGCATGACCCAGCACGCCATGAGGCCTTTAACTTGATAGATCAAGACAGAATACGTCAAGAGGCTGAGCAGGCAGCTCAGCCGGTGGCTGAGCAAGCGGCTCAGTTGACGGCTTACCAGCCGTATCCGGCTTATCTGACGACTTCTATCGAGGCAGGTGTGGCCACCAGGACCGGAGGAGTCCCCTGTCTAGTGCCGGCTTTACGTAACGAGCGTTTGGCCAAAGATTTTAAGGGACCTAGGAAGGTGCCGAATTACATGGCCGACTTACAGCCCGGGGCATGGATCAAAAGTTACGAGATGGCTACGGAGTTATTGGAGGTCAGTGATGCTGCGATGGCCAAGTACTTTACCATGATGTTGGATGGGACCGCCCGCACTTGGTTGAAAGGCCTACCACCTAATTCAATCAGTTCATGGGCGGAGCTAAAGGCCCGGTTCATCCAGAATTTCAAAGATACGTGCTAGCAGCCCATGTCAATTGTGGATTTGACGAATTGCAAGCAAGAGCAGGGAGAGTCTACAACCCATTGGGTGCACCGGGTTAAAGCCATAATACATTCATCTGATAAGATGGATGCCGGCTCTGCAGTCTTAACGTTGGAGAAAAATTGACGTTTCTTGCCTCTGAAACAAAAGCTGGGGCGGCTCAAGCGTGATTGTAATCGGCTCTGGTCAAGTACGCCGACTCTGATAGTACCAAGGATCCCGAGTCTGATGATGACAAGGCAGGGAAGGGAAAGAAGAATGGCAACAACAAGGTCTCTCAGCACTACCCGGCAAATCAAGGAGGTAATAAACGTAAGGCTGACGGTAGTTTGGATTTTGTGGCTAACACTAGTGCACAGGGTAACAACCAACGGCACAAGGGGAGGCCACCTCCCCGGTCTGGCGGGTCAGGCCCCACACTTGAGCAATTGTTGAACGAGCCCTGTCCGAGACACGGCACTCAGCAGAAGCCAGCTACCCATCTATGGAAGGACCGTACGATCAGGAAGGCCTTCAAAAATTCCAACATGTTTGGTGGTAACAATGGGCAGGGCGGCGGCTCAGGTGGCGGCGGCTTTCATGGCCCGGGCAGCGGTTCAAATCCCAATTTTCAAAATTCTCAAGGCAACCAAGGTGGGTACAACCAACAATCTGGCCAGGGCGGTCAATTACAGCAGCAAGGTGGGTATCAGAGTAACCCGAAGTAGCTGAATAGTGGCAGTATCATGTGTTTACCACCAGCTTATGCAAACGAGACCAGAAACTTCATAAGAGGGCGATGAATGCTGTTGAGCCGGCAGTTCCTCGTTATTTGAGATGGTCTGAGCAGCCTATTCTATGGAGTAGGGAGGATCACCCTCCCCAGGTTGATAATCCGGGTCACTTGGCCTTGGTGGTAGCCCCTCAGGTGGGTGGATATAAATTCACCAAAGTACTCATGGATGGAGTCACAGTATCAATATCCTCTATTATGAGACCTTCCGTCGCATGGGGCTGACTGATAAAATCCTTAAGCAGTCCAACACTATTTTCCATGGAGTTGTGCCCAGTAAATCAGCGTATCCAGTCGGTAAGATCGAATTGGAGGTAGCCTTTGGGGATGAATATGACTCCAGAGCCGAAAAACTGATGTTTGAAGTAGTCAAGATCAAGAGCCCATATCATGCTCTGTTTGGGCGGCCGGCTTATGCCAAATTTATGGCACGGCCGTGTTATGTGTATTTGCAGCTCAAGATGCCGGGTCATAAGGGAACCATTACGGTACATGGGAGCCGTAAGGTAGCCTTGGAATGTGAAGAGGGTGACGCGGCTTATGGTGAGTCGGTCTGTACAACAGAAGAGTTAAATTTCTATAAGGACAATGTTGACCCGGCGGATATGACGTCTTTAAAGAAGCCAACCACGGAGCATGAGCCGGTCATGAAGTTTAAGTCGGCCGATTATACCAAGCTTGTGGACTTTGTTCCAGGCGATTCATCCAAACAGTTCAGTATGAGTGCTAATTTGGATCCCAAATAGGAAAGCGTGCTCATCGAGTTCATCCGTGAGAACCGGGACATCTTTGCATGGAAACCTTCTGACATGCCAGGTGTACCGAGAGAACTCGCTAAGCACACTCTTAATATTGATCCAAAGTTTAAGCCGGTCAAGCAGTTTCTTCGGCGATTCAACGAGGAGAGGCGGAAGGCCATTGGTGAGGAGGTAGCACGGCTCTTAGCAGCTGGGTTCATCATCGAAGTGTTTCATCCAGAGTGGTTGGCTAACCCTGTGCTAGTGCTTAAGAAAAACCGCACTTGGCGTATGTGTGTGGATTACAGGATTTAAACAAAGCTTGTCCAGCTGGTCCTTTTTCTCTCCCTCGTATTGATCAAATCATTGATGCTACGGCGGGTTGTGAGCGTTTGAGTTTTTTGTATGCTTACTCTGGTTATCATCAGATCAAGATGGTAGTTAAGGACCAGGAGAAGACGGCGTTCATCACTCCATTTGGAGCCTTCTGCTATGTGTCAATGCCTTTTGGGCTCAAGAGTGCCCAGGCGACTTACCAGCGATGTGTGCAGAATTGTCTTCATAATAAAATTGGGCGCAATGTTCATGCTTATGTGGATGACATAGTGGTGAAATCCAGAGAGAAGGAGACCTTGATTGATGATCTTAAGGAAACCTTTGACAATCTTCAGGTTTACAAGGTGATGCTTAACCCGGCCAAGTGTGTTTTTGGTGTGCCTGCAGGCAAGCTTTTGGGTTTTCTGGTTTCTAGCAGGGGCATCGAGGCTAACCTGGAGAAGATCAAGGCCATAACCTCTCTGGCCAAACCAGCGTGTATCAATGACGTTCAGCGTTTTGCAGGTCGTACCGCTGCTCTAAGCTGGTTCATAAGCCGGTTAGGTGAGAAGGCCATACCATTGTATCAAATGATGAAGAAGACAGATAACTTCACCTAGAGTGACACTGCCAACGCTGCTTTTGAAGATCTGAAGAGGCAGCTGGCTGAGCCGCCAGTTCTTGCTGCTCCCTTTGATAAGGAGCCTTTGTTATTATGTGGCTGCTAACACACGTGCCGTCAGCGTGGCCATCGTGGTGGAGCGCAAGGAGGATGGCAAGGAACACCCGGTTCAACGGCCGGTTTATTACATCAGCAAGGTGCTTATTGAGTCCAAGCAACGATATCCGCATTGGCAGAAGCTCGTTTATGGGGTGTTCATGGCAAGCCGGAAGCTTAAGCAATACTTCTTGGGCCACCCCATCACTATGGTTAGTTATGCTCCTTTGGGGGATATCATTCAAAACAGAGAGGCCACAGGACGAGTCGCCAAGTGGGCCATTGAGCTTGGGCCTCATGGCTTAAAGCATGTGCCACGCACAGCTATTAAATCTCAAGCACTAGTGGATTTCATCAACGATTGGACAGAGTTGCAGATGCCTGAAGAAAAGCTGGACAAGACATATTGGACAATTAATTTTGACGGGTCCAGGCAATTGGAGGGCTCGGGGGCTGGAGTTGTTTTGGCTTCCCCTCGAGGTGACAAATTTTGTTATGTGCTCCGGTTGATGTTTCCCTGTACTAACAATGCAGTTGAGTATGAAGCCTTAGTCCATGGTCTCCAGATGGCTAAGGAGATGAGCTTAAGCCGGGTAAGGTGCTTCGGCGACTCAGATTTGGTGGCTCAGCGGGTATCAGGCAAGTGGGATTCTAAGGATCCTCTCATGGCGGATTATCGCCGTGAAGTCGATGCAATTGCGGGACACTTCAAGGGTTATCAGGTGGAGCACATTGACCGCAGAAAGAACGAGGCGGCTGATGCTTTAAGCCGGCTGGGATCTCAGCATAAACCGGTGCCGCCTAACACTTTCTTGGATATTCTGCATAACCCTTCTGTCAAGCTACCCACAGAGGAAGACTTGGTTGTTCCTGACCCGGAAGCACAATTGGTGTCAGCTCTTCATGTCATTCCAGATTGGATGGTGCCATACCTAGCTTACATGACTCGGGGCGAGTTGCCTGAGGATGAAACCTTGGCCAGGCAGATAACCCGGCGGTCTAAGTCTATGACGATTGTCAATGGCGAGTTGCATCATCGCAGTGTTACAGGGGCGTTTCAGCGTTGCGTCTCTCCTGAAGAAGGCCAAGAAATTCTTCGTGAGATTCATGAAGGGGATTGTGGTCACCACGCCGGGTCAAAATCCCTCGTGGCTAAGGCTTTCCGTCATGGATTCTATTGGCTGACGGCTCATGCTGATGCAGAGGACTTGGTCAGCAAATGTGATGGTTGTCAGAAGTTCTCAAGATGGGCTCATGTGCTGGCTCAAGAATTGAGGATGATTCCAATTACATGGCCATTTGCAGTCTGAGGGCTTGACATGGTTGGGCCTTTTAAAAGGTCCAAAGATAAGAAGACCCACCTCTTGGTGGCGGTTGATAAAATTACAAAGTGGGTTGAGCCAGAGCCAGTCAATAGGTGTGATGCAGCTATGACAGTTCAATTCATGAAGAAGGTGATATTTCGCTTCGGCTTTCCACACAGCATTATAACTGACAATGGCACTCATTTGTCTAAAGGCACCATGGAAGAATTTTGTCAACGGGAGCATATTCGGCTTGATGTTTCATCAGTGGCTCACCCCCAATCCAACGGTCAAGCCGAGAGAGCCAATCAGGAGATCTTGAAAGGCATCAAGCCCTGGCTTTTGGTCCCTTTGCAGCGGACGTCGGGTTGCTGGGTTGAGGAGTTACCCTCTGTGTTATGGAGCATTAACACTACTCCTAACAGATCTACGGGTTATACACCTTTCTTCATGGTCTATGGAGATGAGGCAGTTCTCCCTAGCGACATCCGTCATGACTCGCCTCGCGTGGCGGCTTATGTTGAAGCAAACAATGAACAGGCGCGTCAGGATGCTCTGGACCTGTTAGATGAACAGTCGGGACTTGGCAGCAGCTCACTCGGTGATTTACCAGCAAGACTTGCGCCGATATCACAGCTGCTGGGTTAAGTCCAGAGCCTTTCAGGAAGGTGATTTGGTGCTCTAGCTCATCCAGGATCAAACTGATGCGCACAAGTTATCCCCACCTTGGGAAGGGCCCTTTGTGGTCAGCAAGAACTTGAACAACGGGTCATATTACCTTATCGATGTTCGAGAGCGCAAAGACTCACGTAAGTCGGAGGAAGAGACCCGCCGGCCGTGGAATATTGCTCATCTTCGGCCCTACTACACTTGAGTCATAGGCTCTCCTGATGTACATATTTTGCCAACGTATATATTATGATAAATAATAAAGCAGGACCTCTGTCCTTTTTTCCTCCCCCAAGGTAAATTTGTCATTATTATTGTCATTATTTTCTCACATGATCACTTGGGGGCTGATCACATTTGTTCCGGCTTAACCCGTTTAATCCGGCTTACGATCGTATTCGAATCTAGCCGTTAAAAATTATGATCACTAGGGGGCTTCCTGTTCAAACATAGGTCATATGCGAACCAAAGAGAACACAGCTGTCGGTACCCTTTTGATTGGCACACTGCCGAGCTCACTAGGGGGCTTCTTGATCGTATTCGAATCATAGCTTAACCCCTTTTGGGAACCGACTTTGATTGTATTCAAATCAGAGTCGTTAAAAAACTCTCAAGGTCATTAGGGGGATTCCTGTTCAAACATAGGTCGTATTCGAACCAAAGAGAACACAGCTGTCGGTACCCTCTTGATCAGCGCAACACCAAAGCCATTGGGGGCTACATGATCGTATTCGAATCCTAGCTTAAACCCCTCTGGAACGGTTTACTGATCGTATTCGAATCAGCAGCCTTGAATTTTTTTATTCTATTTTGGTTTAAGTTTTCTTTGGAAACACCCTTTATTTGACTTGAGACTTTTTTTGAGGCTTACAAGTTTAAGTATGATTACTTTTGACCCGGCTCAATATCGACTGATGAGTCGCCAATACATAAGCATCATTATCCTTTGAAATTTTGGGTATCCAAAGACCGGGTTATCACCCTTACCCACCGGATCATATAAACCGGCGGTGCAAATCTAAGAAGTCATAAGCATAAGAGCATAGTCGCGTTTTCTACAACAAGCTAATCTATGACTCTTTTAAGTCCTTTTGACCCGCCTGGTGTCAAGCTGTCACGGGGTTTTGCAGTCTGTTTTCATATGCAGGACAGTTTGCAAAGTCTGATCAAGCATACGGTAAGCAGATGAAAAGTAACACGGATGGATACAACACGGCGGTTTAATGGCGTTAAGCATTAAAACATGCACGATGGCACGGCCAAAATAAAGTTGTTTCTATCCTATTACACGACTCCCTGAGTCCAAATAATTCACATTGTTTTTAAGTACATCCCAGGTATGAGCCGCCACTGCAGGTTCACCTTCATGATTGGCCTGAAGCGTCCGGGTTAGCCCTCTCCGCGCTTTCGCCCTGCTCCCTTTCCTGGAAGGTTGGTAATGACCAGTCAATGTTGTTCAAAGCTTCAAATTCAGCTTCAGCATCAACAAGGTCGGCCGGGTCAACTTCAGGAGCAAAGGTGTGCTTACGGAGTGGGGGAATCAGACTGGTCACTTCATAGTGAGGTGTTGGAATTCTCCAGTTCTCTTCATCATAACCCGCCTGGTACTTGGTGAGATCCACTTCATTTGCTATCAGAGTAGCCACGGGGCGTAATTCTCTGATACAGGCGGTAAAGTCTGCCTCTTCAAAAGGAGTGCCATCTTCCTTCAGGCTTGGATAGCTGGTGGCAATGTCAGCCGGGTCTAATTCTGGTAACCAAGCCTTAGCCCGGCTTAAAGCATTTACCACTCCGGCTCTTGCAGCTGACCGCCTCAGTTCATTGAACCGTTGAGGGAGCATGGAAAGCTTCTTCAAGACCTCTACCAGGAGTGTTGGCACTTCATTTGAAAGAGCCACCGTGACTAATGCACGTTGAGACCCGGTGTACAATTGTTCCACCAAAGTGTACACTGCCTTCAGTTTGATCAGCATGTCTTGATTCAAGTTTGAGCTTCTGGGGCCTGCATAAACGTGATCAGGTGAGTTAATTCCAGTCTTATGATCAATTGAAGGCTTAGATATTTAAACACTTGCAGGGCGACTTACCAAAGATCGCTGAGACCATTTGAGAGTCATGGTGCTTTAAACCGGCTAATTCACCGGTGACTTCTTCCAGAGACGCCTTTGTTTTTTCAGCTCGGTTAATCAGTGCAGTCTTATCATTGGCCCAGGCTTTCTTTTCAGCTTCAAATTCTTTCTTCAGTTTTTCTTATTCAGAAACGCTGAATTTGAACTTGGTGTCGGCCTTTTCAATTTTCGTCTCTTGGGTCTCAAGGCGGCTCTTCAGATTAGTCACCTCGGATTCGAGTTGGCTCGTGGTGTCCTATACAAGTACAGAGTTAAAATCAAGCCAATTGTTTATGCAATATTAAAGTCCCAAGCATTTTTCCAGCAATAACACTTGGCACTTGGGGGCTAATGTTACCAAAGAGTTTTATTTTTAATGGCGGTTCATAAGATGGCAATTTATAAGAGTAAGTCCCAAGCATTTTGCAAGCAATAATACTTGGCACTTGGGGGCTAATGCATATTGCTGTTACCCATAAGAATTTTTTATATAAGGACCGACTCAACCATATTGGTTAAGCCGCCCCTTGGGGACTACATGGTAAGCCGGAACTTTTATATGGTTTTTTCATTTATGTTGCTAATATAATTAAGTTTGTTTCAAAGTCTACAGCATAAGCATCATAAGCAGTAGACTTGGGGACTAGCATAGTAAAGATTAATGAACAAAAGAGAACGGGTTATACCTCAAATTTTTGGTGCATCTACTTCACCATATCAATCTCGAGGTTCCGGCTGATGTGCACTTGGCTCATATAATCAGAAAAGATGTCTCCAATACTCATATGAGCATAGTTGGCCACATCCATCTTGACCCGGTGGTGGTCCAGAAGTTCTTCCTTGGCGGGGCACTTCGCAGTACAGTCAGCCTTCCCCGATCAACATAACCAGTTCTGGTGATCTCCACATCAGCATTTGAACGGTCATCAGTCCGGATCGGGCTAGGAACCTTTGGATTCTCTGACTCGTCGGCGGCTTGCTCAGTGGGCAGGTCAGTAGCAGGAGTTGGTAAGTCTTGAGCTGGCTCAGATGGCGGCTCATGAGTGGTCGAGTCCGACACGGCTGTTTCAAGAACCGGCTCAGTCGCAACTGTATCTTCAGCTGGTTTATTTTTCCTAACCCGTTTGCTCGGTTTGGCTTGACCACTGCGTCAAAATAAAGGTTAATATAGATGCAAGGGATTAAAATAAATACAAGATGAGCGGGTCATCATACCCTGGTGCAATCTTGAAAGCCGGCAGGTTGGACTGTAGTGAATCGCCGGAGGAAGGGGAAGTGTCCTGGTAATCCGAGTCAGAAGAATTAAGTGGTTGACGAAAGAGACCCGCCAAGGGGTAAAATCGATTTAAAATAGAAGTGACCTCATTCCGGCGCTTCCTTGGAGTGTTTGGTAAGCCGGAGGAGAGCTCCGCATCCTTGCTGGTCCGGGTCTACCTCCGGCTCTCGTGAATTTGCCGCTTCAAAAGAAATTGAGGATCGTGATGAGCTAAAGGATGAGAAAACCTTACTTTCCGGGTCACTCTGTAGATTTTCCATCTTGGGAAAGGCTTGGACTCGGAGGAAAGGATAGTTACCTCATCAGCCTTGTTACAGCTTGCTCCTGTGTCCTCCTGCTGATAATCAGTGTCAATAAGATGCTTAAAAAATGAGCCAAGGGAATCAAGGGCTACCTCCGACTCAGAAGAGTCTGCTAGCCGAAGCAGGTCAGAAGCGGTGGCTTTCTTGCCCTTCCTTTTGATAGCTTCTTTCCTGGCAGCTTTCTTTTCTTTTCTAGCCTTCTTGGCAGCTTCATGATCATATTTAACTTTCCAAAATTTATCACCCGCCTGCAAATGTTAGCGTATGCATGAGTATGGGTGAATCATTAAGAAATTAAAGTAGTCATTTCACATGGGCGGTTTACCTTCGGAGCCGGGTTAGCTTTGCAGAAGGGGGCTAGGCCCACCTTGCCGCAATCCGCCAGACTCTCATTCAGAAGAGACTTGGTCATGTCATCAATGACATCGTCAGGTAAGTCGTCAGGGCTGTGACGTAGAGGATCATTCTTGCCGCCAGTGTATTCGCACATCAAGCCGGTGCGACAGCTCAACGGAATAACCCGCCAGGCGAGCCAAACCCGGACTAGGTCAATGCCTGTCAACCCGTTCCCCAGAAGATCCTTGATCTTGGCCAAAGTAGGAGCAAGTGATTTATGTTCCGTGGTTGTAATCTTGTCAGGCAGAGGATGGTCGGGCCCTAGACGAAGGGCGCGAAAGCCGGGCAGAGGGTTTTCATCAGCCGGAGAGGTATCTTTGCAGTAAAACCATGTCATATTCCAATCTTTGGGGTGGCTTGGCGGGTTAGCGTAAGGAAAGATCACATCCCTGCGATGCTGGATCGAGACTCCGCCAAGTTCTAAGCTCTGGCCGCTGGCACATTCATTCTGGCGGTTCAAATAGAACAGTTCTCTGAAAAGCAGCAAATTGGGTTCTTCACCAAGGTATACTTCGCTGAATACTTGGAAATTGCAGATATTAGACACGGAATTGGGTTCGATGTCTTGTGGGTGAAGATCAAGGAAATTTAGCACGTCCCTGAAGAATTTTGAGCCAGGAGGAGTAAATCCCCGGTTCATATGATCTGTGAAAACAACAACCTCTCCGTCTTTGGGTTGAGGAAATACTTCATCCGGGTTAGGAGCACGATAAGGCATGACTTCTTTTTCGGCAGATATCCGGTCTTCACAAAGTCATCCAAGGTGCTGTCAGTGACAATGGATTTAACCCAGTTGCAGGAGGTAGGTGCCTTGGGTGCCATTCTGATTGAAAGCCTAAGACAAAGTAAAAGTGTTGGTTTGAATATAAGCCGGACAAGACAAAAAATATTACTGTGCATATTCAAAATGGCAGCTTACAAAGGGGCCTAATGGTATAAGGATAATTATGTCTTGGTTAGTTAAGCCGCCATAAGCTCTATAAGCCGTCAAGACTATTTAAGCCGCCAAGTGTGGTTCAAGTTATTAATTGAGCATTGCCTCCTTAAAGCCGGTGATCAGAGTCGCCATGACTAGATAAATCTAACAAGTGCAGATTTTGCCTAATTGTTGTACAAACACGTTTCATAATTTGCAGTTGTTATTTTGGATCAAACAGATGTTCAAAGAAGAAAATTTACTAGACCTAAAAAAGGGCGCAGAGGAGTTCATGCGCTATAATTGGGTTTTCTTACATGGAAAGGAGATCTACTGGTGCCCAAAATGGATGCGGAACATGTACCACATAAGATCTATGGGTTTTTTGGATCGAAAGAAGCCATAGTAGATGGAACGCGAGAACTCAGATGAACTGCACGCAGTGCAGAAGAACATGCTAGCCCTAGCATACATCTATGGCGCAGAAAGGGGAAACACTTACTGCGGAAGATCTGCGGAGGAGGGATGCTGCCGTTCTCCAGTCAAGTTCAGGTCGATGCAGCGGCCAAGCTCGACGGAGACGAGGTGCGCTGTGGCGACGGCGGCGGAGCTCCAGTAACAGATGGGGGCGAGAGGAAGAAGATGCAGAACAGGAAGAATGAAAGAAGACCTAGTCGGGTCTATTTATAAGGAAGGGCCACTAAAGAGCGCGAAAAATGAGGAGGCCGAAAACATGAGTTATCCAACTACAAAGATGCCTCGATTTTCGGGATGGTTATCAAGACAAAGATCCGTTGGGATACATTAGTTAAAACGAGCTTTTATGACAGATGACTTCATGGCGGATTACCACAAATCCAGAAGATGACGTCATGGCGGGTTACAAAAATTTCATAAAGGCAGAAGACTTTTTTCTTAAGTGTCGAAGATTGACATGAAACCAGTTCAAATCAATATGGGGCCTAATGTTGGGGATATAACTATTGGTATGACCCGCCTAGGAGGGGTCGGGTCATACTTGCAAAAATTCTTGAAGCCCAAGACCCAGGTTATGGATGGCGGTTTAGTTTAAGGCCCGTGGCCCAGAGGCGACTTAGGGCCCGTAGTGATAAACCGCCATGTATGCGTGACTTGTATTGTAAGACAAGAAATATTAAGAGACCGAGCCGGACACTGTTTATGAGCCGGCCGGGACTCTATAGAGCCGCTGGGCGTCGGCCTTTGTATATAAAGGGACGACCCGGCGGCGGTTCAGAAAAAGTAACATCAACTCGAGAACTAGGTCAAGCAATTTGCTCCCTGGTTATCGAGACATAAGCAATCCCACTCAAAACTGGATCGTAGGCTTTTACCTTCATCGTAAGGGGCCGAACCAGTATAAACCTCGTGTCCTTTGTCCCGATTAACCCCTTCAAGCTTCCTAGTTGCGATGGCTCCACGACTAAGTCCTTTCACTAGGACATTTGTCGTGACAATTCCACGACAGTACCTCCCTGCTAAACTTATAGCAAGGCACATATAAGGTCTGGTACACAGCATAGCATACATGATAGAACCTATGGTTGAGGCATAGGGAATGACTTTCATTTTCTCTCTATCTTCTGCAGTGGTCGGGCATTGAGTCTGACTCAACTTCACACCTTGTAACACAGGCAAGAACCCTTTCTTTGACTGATCCATTTTGAACTTCTTCAAAACTTTATCAAGGTATGTGCTTTGTGAAAGTCCTATCAAGCGTCTTGATCTATCTCTATAGATCTTGATGCCCAATATATAAGCAGCTTCACCGAGGTCTTTCATTAAAAAACTCTTATTCAAGTATCCTTTTATCCTATCCAGAAATTCTACATCATTTACAGTCAACAATATGTCATCCACATATAATATTAGAAATGCTATAGAGCTCCCACACACTTTCTTGTAAATACAGGCTTATCCAAAAGTCTGTATAAAACCATATGCTTTGATCACCTCATCAAAGCATATATTCCAACTCCGAGATGCTTGCACTAGTCCATAAATGGATCGCTAGAGCTTGCACACTTTGTTAGCACCTTTAGGATCGATAAAACCTTCTGGTTACATCATATACAACTCTTCTTTAAGAAATCCATTAAGAAATGCAGTTTTGACATCCATTTGCCAGATTTCATAATCATAAAATGCGGCAATTGCTAACATGATTCGGACAAACTTAAGCATCGCTACAGGTGAGAAAGTCTCATCTTAGTCAACTCCTTGAACTTGTCGAAAACCTTTTGCGACAAGTCGAGCTTTATAGACAGTAACATTACCATCAGCATCAGTCTTCTTCCTGAAGATCCATTTATTCTCTATGGGTCGCTGATCATCGAGCAAATCCACCAAAGTTCACACTTTGTTCTCATACATGGATCCTATCTCAGATTTCATGGCCTTAAGCCATTTATCAGAATCTGGGCTCATCATAGCTTCTTCATAGTTCATAGGTTTGTCATGGTCAAGTAACATGACCTCTAGAACAGGATTACTGTACCACTCTAGTGCAGATCGTCCTCTAGTTGACCTACGAGGTTCTGTAGCAACTTGATCTGAAGTTTCATTATCATTATCATTAGCTTCCTCTCCGGTTGGTGTAGGCATCACGGGAACGGGTTTCTCGAATGAGCTACTTTCCAAATTGAGAGAAGGTACAATTGCCTCATCAAGTTCTACATTCCTCCCACTCACTTCTTTCGAGAGAAACTCCTTCTCTAGAAAGGTTCTGTTCTTAGCAACAAAAATCTTGCCTTCGTACTTGTGGTAGAAGGTGTACCCAATTGTTTCCTTAGGGTATCCTATGCAGACGCACTTCTCCGATTTGGGTTCGAGCTTATCAGGTTGAAGCCTTTTGACATAAACATCGCATCCCCAAACTTTAAGAAACGAAAGCTTAGGTTTGTTGCCAAACCATAGTTCATATGGTGTCGTTTCAACGGATTTTGACGGTGCCCTGTTTAATGTGAATGAAGCTGTCTCTAATGCATAACCCCAAGACGATAGTGGTAACTCGGTAAGACACATCATAGATCGCACCATATCTAATAAAGTGAGGTTACGACGTTCGGACACACCATTATGCTGTGGTGTTCCAGGTGGCGTGAGTTGTGAAACTATTCCACATTGTTTTAAAGGAAGGCCAAACTCGTAACTCAAATATTCACCTCCATGATCAGATCATAGAAACTTTATTTTCTTGTTATGATGATTATCCACTTCACTCTAAAATTCTTTGAACTTTTCAAACGTTTCAGACTTGTGTTTCATTAAGTAAATATACCCATATCTTCTGAAATCATCTGTGAAGGTCAGAAAATAACGATACCCGCCACGAGCCTCAACACTCATCGGACTGCATACATTGGTATGTATTATTTCCAAGAAGTTATTAGCTCGTTCCATTGTTCCAGAGAACGGAGTCTTAGTCATCTTGCCCATATGGAACGGTTCGCAAGTATCAAATGATTGATAATCAAGTGATTCCAAAAGTCCTTCTTTATGGACTTTCTTCATGCGCTTACACCGATATGACCCAAACGATAGTGCCACAAATAAGTTGCACTATCATTATCAACTTTGCATCTTTTGGCATCAATATTATGAATATGTGTATCACCACGATCGAGATTCAACAGAAATAGACCACTCTTCAAGGGTGCATGACCATAAAAGATATTACTCATATAAATAGAACAACCATTATTCTCTGATTTAAATGAATAACCGTCTCGCACTAAACAAGATCCAGATATAATGTTCATGCTCAACCCTGGCACCAAATAACAATTATTCAGGTCTAAAACTAATCCCGAAGGTAGATGTAGACGTAGCGTGCCGACGGCGATCACATCGACCTTGGAACCATTCCCGACGCGCATTGTCACCTTGTCATTAGCCAATCTTTGTCTAATCCACAGTCCCCATTTCGAGTTACAAATATGAGCAACCGAACCGGTATCAAATACCTAGGCACTACTATGAGAATTAGTATGGTACACATCTAACATATATATCAAATATACCTTTGTTCACTTTGCCATCCTTCTTATCCGCCAAATACTTGGCAGTTCCGCTTCCAATGACCAGTCCCTTTGTAGTAGAAGCACTTAGTTTCAATCTTGGGCCCATCTTTGGGTTTCTCCCCGGGAGTGACAACTTGCTTGCCATTCTTTTTGAAGTTCCCCTTCTTTCCCTTGCCTTTCCTCTTGAAATTAGTGGTCTTGTTAACCATCAACACTTGATGCTCCTTCTTGATTTCTACCTCTGCAGCCTTTAGCATTGCGAAGAGCTCGGGAATAGTCTTTTCCATCCCTTGCATATTGTAGTTCATCACGAAGCCTTTGTAGCTTGGTGGCAGTGATTGAAGAACTCTGTCAATGACACAATCATCTGGAAGATTAACTCCCAGCTGAGTCAAGTGATTATGGTACGCAGACATTCTAAGTATGTATTCACTAATAGAACCGTTCTCCTCCATCTTACAGCTATAGAACTTGTTGGAGACTTCATATCTCTCACCTCGGGCATTTGCTTGAAATATGAACTTCAATTCCTGGAACATCTCATATGGTCCATGACGTTCGAAACGTCTTCCAAGTCCCGATTCTAAGTTGTAAAGCATGGCACACTGAACTATCGAGTAGTCATCAGATCGAGCTTGCCAGACGTTCATAACATCAGCATCTGCTCCTGCAGCAGGCCTTTAACCTAGCGGTTCATCAAGGACATAATTCTTCTGTGCAGCAATGAGGATAAGCCTCAAATTACGGATCGAGTTCGTGTAGTTGCTACCATCATCTTTCAACTTAGCTTTCTCTAGGAACACATTAAAATTCAAGGGAACGGTAGCACGGGCCATTGATCTACAACATAGATATGCAAAAACTATCAGGACTAAGTTCATGATAAATTAAGTTCAATTAATCATATTACTTAAGAACTCCCAATTAGATAGACATCCCTCAAGTCATCTAAATGATACATGATCCAAATCAACTAAACCATGCCCGATCATCACGTGAGATGGAGTAGTCATCAATGGTGAACATCTCTATGTTGATCATATCCACTATATGATTCACGTTCAACCTTTCGGTCTCCAGTGTTCTGAGGCCATATCTATATATGCTAGGCTCATCAAGTTTAACCCCGAGTATTCTGCATGTGCAAAACTGACTTGCACCCATTGTATTTGAACGTAGAGCTTATCACACCTGATCATCACGTGGTGTCTGAGCAAAAAGAACTTTTGCAACGGTGCATACTCGGGGAGAACACTCATACCTTGAAATTTTAGTAAGGGGTCATCTTATAATGCTACCGTCGTACTAAGCAAAATAAGACGCATAAAGATAAACATCACATGCAATCAAAATATGTGACATGATATGGCCATCATCATCTTGTGCTTTTGATCTCCATCACCAAAGCAACGTCATGATCTCCATCGTCACCGGCTTGACACCTTGATCTCCATCGTAGGGTCGTGGTCGTCTCGCCAACTATTGCTTCTATGACTACCGCTACCACTTAGTGATAAAATAAAGCAATTACATGGCATTTGTATTTCATACAATAAAGCAACAACCATATGGCTCCTGCCAGTTGCCGATAACTTCTACAAAACATGATCATCTCATACAACAACGTATATCACATCATGTCTTGACCATATCACATCACAACATGCCCTGCAAAAACAAGTTTGACGTCCTCTACTTTGTTGTTGCAAGTTTTACATGGCTGCTACGGGCTTCTAGCAAGAACCGTACTTACCTATGACACAAAAACCACACCGGTGATTTATCAAGTTTGCTATTTTAACCTTCACAAGGACCGACCGCAGTCAAATTCAATTCAACTAAAGTTGGAGAAACAGACACCCGCCAGCCACCTTTATGCAAAACTAGTTGCATGTCTGTCGGTGGAACCGGTCTCATGAACGTGGTCATGTAAGGTTGGTCGGGCCACTTCATCCAACAATACCTCCGAATCAAAATAAGACATTGGCGGTAAGCAGTATGACGATCACCGCCCACAACTCTTTGTGTTCTACTCGTGCATATCATCTACGCATAGACCTGGCTCGGATGCCACTATTGGGAAACGTAGCATGCAATTTCAAAAAAAATCCCTACGCTTACGCAAGATCTATCTAGGAGACGCACAACAACGAGAGGGGACAGTGTGTCCACGTACCCTCGTAGACCGAAAGTGGAAGCGTTTGCTCAATGCGGTTGATGTAGTCGAACGTCTTCTCGTTCCAACCGATCGAGTACCGAACGTACGACACCTCCGAGTTCTGCACACGTTCAGCGCGATGACGTCCCTCGAGCTCTTGATCCAGTAGAGGGTCGAAGGAGTAGATGAGTTCCGTCAGCACGAGGCGTGGTGACGGTGATGATGATGTGATCCATGTAGGGTCGAGGGAGAGGAGGCCGACCCTAGGCGCGCCAAGTGGAAGGAGTCCCACTTGGACTCCTAGTTGGATTCGCCCCCCCCCCCCTTTCCTTTTACCAGAAGGGGAAAGGGGAAGGAGAAGGAGTAGGAGAAGGAAAGGGGGTGGAACCCCCTTTCCCTAGTCCAATTCGGCCTCCTCCCTTGTTGGGGCACGCCAGCCCCTTATGGGCTGGTTAGCCTCCCTTCTATGGCCCATATATTTCCCTGGGGGTTTCTAGTAACCCCTCCGGTACTCCGGTATGTACCTGATACACTCCGAAACCCTTCCGTTGTCCGAATACCACCTTCCAATATATCAATCTTTACCTCTTGAGCATTTCAAGACTCCTCGTCATGTCCGTGATCTCATCCAGGACTACGAACAACCTTCGGTCACCAAAACACATAACTCATCTAATACATATCGTCATCAAACATTAAGCGTGCGGACCCTACGGGTTCAAGAAGTATGTAGACATGACTGAGACACCTCTCCGGTCAATAACCAATAGCAGAACCTGGATGCTCATATTGGTTCTCACATATTCTACGGAGATATTTATCGGTCGAACCGCAATGTCAACATACGTTATTACCTTTGTCATCGGTATGTTACTTGCCCGAGATTCGATCGTCGGTATCTTCATACCTAGTTCAATCTCGTTACCGAGAAGTCTCTTTACTCGTTCCATAATGCATCATCCCACAACTAACTCATTAGTCACATTGCTTTCAAGGCTTCATATGATATGCATTACCGAGAGGGCCCAGCGATACCTCTCTGATACTCGGAGTGACAAATCCTAATCTCGATCTATGCCAACCCAACAAACACCTTCAGAGATACCTGTAGAGCATCTTTATAATCACCCAGTTATGTTGTGACGTTTGATAGCACAAAAGGTATTCCTTCAGTGTCCGGGAGTTGCATAATCTCATAGTCGGAGGAATCTATATTTGACATGAAGAAAGCAGTAGCAATAAAACTGAACGATCATTATGCTAAGCTAAGGGATGGGTCTTGTCCATCACATGATTCCACTAATTATGTGATACCGTTCATCAAATGACAACACATGTCCATGGCTAGGAAACTTAACCATCTTTGATCAACGAGCTAGTCTAGTAGAGCCATACTAGGGACACTGTGTTTTGTCTATGTATTCACACATGTATCAAGTTTTCGATTAATACAATTCTGGCATGAATAATAAACATTTACCATGAATAAGGAAATATAAAATAACAACTTTATTATTGCCTCTAGGGCATATTTCCCTCACGGGGCTGGTAGAGGATGGTGTGGGGAGCCAACTCGATGGCCCACTTTGCCACCCAGCCTGATGCATCTCTCTTGCCCACGATGTCGGCAAGGGGGCAATGCAAACGACCGTGACGGTGTGCTCCTAGAAGTACTGCTTCAGCTTCTTGGCAGCGAAGTACATGTTGTAGCACATCTTCTGGTAGTGAGGGTAGTTCTGCTTGGAGGCGGACAAGACCTCGCTCAGGTAGTAGATCGGCCTCTGGAGCAGCTGGGCCTTGCCGTCTTCTGGGCACTCGACAACGATTATGGTGCTGACAACCCAGTTGGTAGCGCCTATGTAGAGGAACATGGGCTCTTTAGCAGCCGGAGCGGCCAGAACATGCGGCATGGATAGTATGCGCTTGAGCTGGAGGAAGGCCTCGTCCGCCTAGTCGGTCCACTCGAAGCATGTGGTATTCTTCATCAGCTGGTACAGTGGGAGGGCCTTCTCGCCCAGCCGACTGATGAACCGGCTGAAAGATGCCAAGCACCCAGTGAACTTTTGGATGTCCTGCAGCCGGGTCGGCTTCTTCATCCGCTCGATGGCCTTGATCTTCATGGGGTTGCACTCGATCCCACGCTCGGAAACAAGGAAGCCAAGGAGTTGTCCGACTGGTACTCCGAAGACACACTTCTCTGGGTTGAGCTTGATCTGAAAGCAGCGTAGGTTGGCAAAGGTCTCCTTGAGGTCCTCCAAAAGGGTGTCGCGATTCTCCGTCTTCACTACCATGTCATCCACATAGACGTGGGCATTTCTGCCGAGTTTCTTCAGGAGGCACTTCTGCATGCATCGTTGAAAGGTGGCGCCGGCATTCCTCAAGCCGAATGTCATGGTGATGTAGCAGAAGGCGCCGAAAGGGGTGATGAAGGCGGTCTTTAGTCGGTCGGTCGGGTCCAGCTTGATCTAGTGGTAGCCGGAGTAGGCGTCCTAGAAGGACAGCAGGTCGCAGCCGGCCGTGGAGTCGATCACCTGATCTATCCGAGGCAAGGCAAAAGGGTCCTTGGGGCAGGTGTTGAGGCTATTGTAGTTGATACACATGCGCCACTTGTTGTTCTTCTTCAAAACGAGGACTGGGTTGGCAAGCCAATTCGGGTAGAACACTTCCATGATGAAGCCGACTGCCAGAAGCCGGGCATTTCTACACCAATGATCCTTCTCTTCTCTTCTGATAGGCGACGGAGGGGTTGCTTGACCTGTTTTGCATCCGATCTCACATGTAGCTTCTGCTCGGCGAAATCTGTCAGAACACCCGGCGTGTCTTTGGGGGACCATGCGAAGATGTCCCGATTCTCACGGAGGAAGTTGACGAGCTCGCTTTCCTATTTACTCTCGAGGTGAGACCCCACGACAGCAAATCTCTCTAGGTGCACCGGGTACAAGGCAATCTTCTTGGTTTCCTTGGCCGGCTGGAAGGAGGCCCCGGTCTCTGCATCCTTGGGGTCAGATGGAATGGCCGGCTGCTCGCTGGCCATAGCCACAGCCCGGTCAAGGTGGCGCTTTTCTTCGGCGAGGACGAGGGACTCAGTTAGTCGGGAGCTGGCAGCAGCGCACGTGAGCGACTTCTGGTAGTCGCCAGCAATGGTGATGATGCCCTTGGGACCCGTCATCTTCATCTTCAGGTAGGCGTAATGCGGAACCATCATGAATTTGGCCAGAGCAAGCTGGCCCAAGAGCGCGTGGTAGGGGTTGTCCAAGTCAACCACCTCGAACTAGATTGGCTCGCGGCGAAAGTGGTTCTTGTCGCTGAACAGGACGTCAATCTTGATCTTGCTGATTGGAGAGTAGGAAAGCCCAGGGACGATGCCATGGAACAAGGTTCGGCTGGGCAGGAGTTGCTTTTCCTTGATGCCCAGCTTCTCCATGGTATCGTGGTAGAGGATGTTGATGCTGCTATCGTCGTCTATCAGGATCCGGGAGAAGCGGCAAGCCCGCCTCTCCGTCGAGAAGGTGGAACCTAGCACCATTGTATATGCACCCAGCAAGGGCATCACGACCGGGTGGTCTTCATGGCTCCAGGAGATGGGCCTCTCAGACCAGTGCATAAATTGGGGGACCTCTGAGGCGACAGCATTCACCTCGCGGTGTTGCTGGCGCCGACTGTGCTTGTCGTCGGCTTCCCTGGTGAAGATGACGTAGGTGGCGTTGGCGTCGGAGAACTCATCTTGGAGCATGCTAACTGGGCGAGCCGCCGGCTGCTGGGGAGGCGGAGCCGCCGCGCCGGCTGGAGGAGGCGGCAGGCCCTCACCCTTGGCGATTCTGACGAGCCTGTTGCACTGCCGGGTGGTGTGGTTGGACGGCTTCGCCCACTGTGGAACTTGCACGGGGCATCGAGTGTAACGCCCCGGATTCGAGGCGCCAGGTGTCTGCCAATTATTCGCCGTCATTGCCATGTCATTTGCTTGCGTGTTGCATTCTATCATGTCATCATGTGCATCTCATTTTGCATACGCGTTCATCTCATGCATCCGAGCATTTTTCCCCGTTGTCCATTTTGCAATCCGGCACTCCTATGCCCTCCGGCGTTCCCCTTTTGCCTATTTTCGTGTACGGGTGTTAAACATTCTCGGAATGGACCGAGGTTTGACAAGCGGCCTTGGTATAGCACCGGTAGACTGCCTGTCAAGTTTCGTGCCATTTGGAGGTCGTCTGATACTCCAACGGTTAACCAGGTAACCGTAAAGGCCTCTTTTGTGTGCAGCCCAACACCCCTCCAAGTGGCCCAAAACCCATCCAACTCCCCTCCATGCTCTCGGTCGTTCGATCACGATCACGTGGCCGAAAACCGCTCCTCATTTGGACTCCCCTAGCTCCCTCTACCTATAAAAACGTCTTCCCCTCTCCATTTTCGGATCAATTTCCCCCTAACCCTAGCCCCGCTCCCCTCGCGCCGCCGGACACGTCCAACTCCGGCCGGACATGTCCAGCCTCCACGTCGCCCGGACCAATCCCGGGGCGACACGTCACCCCCCCCGCCGCTCCCGGCCAGTGGTGTCGTGCCACGTCGCCCACGCCCGCGCCCCACTTCGCCGCCTCCAGCGCGGGCCCGCGAAGCCCGACGCCGGCCCTCCCGGCCCGGACGCCCGCCGCCACCAGGCCCGTCCTCGCCCGCCGTCCCGAGCGCCTTGCCGCGCCGCCTCCCGCCGGCGAGCTGCCACCGCCATCCGCCGCCGCCAGCCTGGGCCGCCGCCGCCCGCCGCCGCGGCTGCCGCCTCCGCCCGGGGCTCCAGCCCGCGCCGCCCCGGATCCGCGCGCGCCCGCCCGAGCTCCCCGCCGCCGGATCCCGTGCCCACCGACGGAGCTCCGCCCTTCACCGGCGCGGCCCCGCGCCGCCATCCGCCGCCCCGGCCGGATCCGCCCCGCGCCATCCCCGCCGACCCACGCCTCCACCGCGTCCCCGCGCCATCCCCTCGCCTCCTCCGCGGATCCCGCGTCCCCGCGCACCCCCGCCGTCGCCGGAGCACCGCCGTAGCTCGCCGGAGTTCCTCTCCGGTGGGATCCGGAGAGGATGGACCAGATCCACCAGTCCCCGATCCAAACGCCCGTGCCCCGTCCAGGATCTCGTCGTCCCGTTTTCGTAGGTATAAAATTCCACTAAGTCCCTGTTATTTTGACATTATCATGCCATGCTCATCGCATCATAACTCCATGCATACCGCTCCGTTTCGTGCGTGTAATATGTCGAATTGTTTGCCTCAACGAGTACTTCATTTCATTCCATTGCATCATGTTCTTTTGAGCTATACATGGCATGGCAAGTCATTCTATGCATAATCTGGAGATATTCACTAAGGATGTTTTGTTATACATGTCATGCTATATCCATTCATGCCCCTGGTTGCATTTATAGCCTGCTGTAACCTGTTGTAATTTTGCTCTCAACTTGCTAAATAATGTTGCTATCAGCCTGATTAACTTTAAGTTCAGTTTTGCCATGTGTGTTGCTAGTGATACATGCACCCTATGAACTTGCTCTTGCCATGTTTAGCTTCATAAACATGTCTTCTTACTGTTGGTTGCCTTGCCATGCCATGTATATCTCTGTGGTGAATGGTTCAAGCTCACCGACATGCCTACTTATTGTTGTTCCAGCCATGTATGAATCTGTCATATCTTTTGCCATGTTTACATGGGTGCCATCATATTTTCTGTGCCCTTTTGGCTCATGGTCAGTAAGGGACTTTTGTTATATGCAATTAGTAGATTCATTCCATGCCTTTGTTGGACACGATAAGTTCCTGTAACATGTTGTTTGATAGCTCTAAACATTGCAACCTGATGTTATTTCCTGATAAGTCTGAAACTGTTAATATATGCAATCTTGCCATGTGTTTTTGAGCATGTTCTAGTTGTTTCTGGAGATAGCTCAGTGTTCATGTTTTGTTATGCTTTACCTGTACTTCATGCCCATGCCTTTTGTTTTCTCGTTGGGATGCTGTAGCTTGTTGTTTTGATGCTTGTAATATGCCTAGTTACTGTTTTGGACAGATTTGTGTTATGTCTTGTATAGTGTATGTGTTGAACCGTTGCTCCGTCATGAGTGTGCAATATATGAAACTTGCTTGATTTTGCATGAAGTTTCATATTATCATGTTGCATCCTTTTTTTGTGTGTTTGCTTGATGTTTGTATGCATTTTGCATCAATGCCATGCTTAACTTGTTTTGCTCATATCTTCTAGGTCGTAGCTCCAAACTAAATGAACTATATATGTAACTTGACTAGAATTTCGTGTAGATCATCTTGGTGCATCTTAACTTGCTCCTTAACTACTTGAACTTAAGGTTTATTCAGTTCTGGACCAACTTCGAAATTTACATATGAGGACTTACGGGAATTGTTATATGTTGTTTCCGGCCTCATTTAAACTTGCCTTGATGTGTTGTTCTTGTTTGCATCATCTCTTGCCATGAGTAGCCTCATCTAGCTTTCTCATGCATCATGCTTGGTTGTGCATCATGTCTTGTCTATGTGTGGTGTGTTTACCTTGTCGTGTGCTTCTTCTCGATAGTTCCTGTTTCGTTGCGATCGTGAGGATTCGTTCATCTCCGCTTGGTTCGTCTTCGTGGCTTCATCTTCTTCATGGACTCGTTCTTCTTCCTTGCGGGATTTCAGGCAAGATGACCGCTACCCTGGATCTCACTACTATCGTTGCTATGCTAGTTGCTTCGTTCTATCGCTTTGCTTCGCTACCTATCTTTTGCTCTTCAAGCTCCCAAATTGCCATGAACCTCTAACCTTTGACACCCTTCCTAGCAAACCGTTGTTTGGCTACGTTACCGCTTTGCTCAGCCCCTGTTATAGCGTTGTTAGTTGCAGGTGAGGTTGAAGATTGCTCCATGGTGGACAGGATTTTGTTGGGATATCACAATATCTCTTATATTATTAATGCATCTATATATTTGGTAAAGGGTGGAAGGCTCGGCCTTATGCCTGGTGTTTTGTTCCACTCTTGCCACCCTAGTTTCCGTCACACCGGTGTTATGTTCCCGGATTTTACGTTCCTAACGCGGTCGGGTGATTTATGGGACCCCCTTGATAGTTCGCTTTGAATAAAACTCCTCCAGCAAGGCCCAACCTTGGTTTTACCATTTGCCTCACCACCACCTACCTTTCCCTTGGGAGTAATTAACCCAAGGGTCATCTTTATTATATCCCCCCCGGGGCCAGTGCTTCTCTAAGTGTTGGTCCGAAACGAGCAACCTGCACGGCCACCTCGGGGCAACTCGAGGTCTGGTTTTACTCGTAGCTTGAATTATCCATTGTTGCCCTGAGAACGAGATATGTGCAGCTCCTATCGGGATTGTCGGTGCATCAGGTGGCTTTGCTGGTCTTGTTTTACCATTATCGAAATGTCTTGTAAACCGGGATTCCGAGACTGATCGGGTCTTCCTGGGAGAAGGAATATCCTTCGTTGATCGCGAGAGCTTATCATGGGCTAAGTTGGGACACCCCTGCAGGGTATAAACTTTCGAGAGCCGTGCCCGCGGTTATGTGGCAGATGGGAATTTGTTAATGTCCGGTTGTAGATAACTTGACACCAGATCCAAATTAAAACGCATCAACCGTGTGTGTAGCCGTGATGGTCTCTTTTCAGCGGAGTCCGGGAAGTGAACACGGTCTTTGGGTTATGTTTGATGTAAGTAGGACTTCAGGATCACTTCTTGATCATTACTAGTTGACGACCGTTCCTTTGCTTCTCTTCTCGCTCTCATTTGTGTATGTTAGCCACCATATATGCTTAGTCGCTGCTGCAACCTCACCACTTTACCCCTTCCTTTCCCATTAAGCTTTGCTAGTCTTGATACCCATGGTAATGGGATTGCTGAGTCCTCGTGGCTCACAGATTACTACAACAACAGTTGCAGGTACAGGTTATGCGATGATCTTGACGCGAGAGCGATGTTTGCTTGAATTGAGTTCTTCTTCTGCTTCTTCTTTGATCATGGGATAGGCTCCAGGTCGGCAGCCTGGGCTAGCAGGGTGGATGTCGTTTGAGCTTCTGTTTGTGTTTCATCCGTAGTCGGATGTTGATCTTATGTATGATGATGTTGTATTCGTGTGGCATTGTTTGCCTTATGTATGTATCCCCATCTATAATGTAATGTTGATGTAATGATATCCACCTTGCAAAAGCGTCTTCAAGATGCGTTTCTATCCTTGGTGGGACCTTCGAGTTCCTTTAGGATAGGGCCGCATCTTGGGCGTGACATCGAGGGTCTGCTCGAAGGAGAAGGCAAGCTGCCAGGCACCCTTGCCGCCCTTTTGGCGCTTGGGGCTGGGTTGCCCGGCCGACTGCTGATCCTCGACTGTGGCGACTTGCCGGTTGTTGGTAGCCGGCTGCTGGGCCTTGTGCTTGTTGTCGTTCGGCTGTTGGTGCCATTTGGAGTCACCATCCGGCGTTTGAGGAGCCAGTAGGAGCACCTTCGTGGACGCGTCAACCCGGATCTCTGACTTCATGGAGGAGTCGGCGGTGGCGTACTTGTCCTCCACGACCAGAAGCTCGTCCAATGTAGTCGGCTCGTCACATGGAAGCTTGTGCTTGAGCAGGGTACCCTCTCTACACCCGGCAGTGAAGTACTCGGTGGCCTGCAACTCGTGCACCCCTTCGCAGGAGTTGCACAGCTCGGCCCAACGCGTGAGGTAATCGCAAGTGGACTCTTTTGGGCCCTGAACACACATGGAGAGCTGGCATAGCTTGGGGGCCGTTTGTAGGTGCTGGTGAAGTTGCAGACAAAGACGTCGGTGAAGTCCAACCAGCTATTAACGCTGTAGGGTTTGAGGTTGTTCGGCCATGTCCGGACCATGCCCTGGAGCATGAGCGGAACATACTTCACGACAACACACTTGTTGTCGTTTGCTATGCTGACTGTCGTGGCATATTCGATCAGCCAGTCTTTCGGCTTCATGACGCCAGTGTACTTCGGAGTATCTCGAGGGAGTGAGAACCCTTTGGGGAAGGGCTCATCGCAGATGCGGGGGCCGAAGCAGGCCAGGCCGACTGTGTCCTCCTCCTCGGCCGCCAGGGACCGAGCCAGCCGCTCGATCCGATGGCACACATCGCTCTTGCCGACTCCTTCACGGGGACCCAGCCGGCCCCCGAGAGTCGGGTGGTCTACCAAAGCCGGAGAGGCCAGCCTCTCCCTACGAGGGGTAGGCGGACGCTCATCCTGCTGGCGCCGGTCCTCCCTCTTAGAGGAACTTGCCCGCTGTTGACAACCGTCAGGCAGGTGCTCCAGCTGCGGCTAGTAGCCGGCTCCGGGTTCCGCTGGCCGCGGTCGCTACTGCTTGGGGACCGGGAGGTCGCTCAGTGCCCGCGGCGGGGGGGGGGGGGTCGGCTTGCTTGTCGGCTTTCGCCGCACGGTTGCAAGCATCTTGCTGCGTATTCGCAGTGTCGAGGAGCTCCTGGAGGCGTGCCATCTGGCTGCACCGCTCGTCGCCCTCCAGGTGCTCCAATTCTTCTGCCGCGGCCTGGGCGACGCGCATGTTCTGCGCTGGGGTGGCGTCGATCGAACGTCCGACTCCCAGCATGCTGGCTATGGCCGCGCCGCATTGTTGAACAGCGTCGGCTCAGCTGGGCTCTCCAGCAGCCGGCGTGCCGCCTGCGATGCGGTCGATCTCGCGCTGGTTGGCCTTAGTGTGGCGCTTCATGGCCGCCATCTTGTTGGCGCTGTCGAGGAGCGTGACATGGAATGCCTCAGTGTCGCCCCATCGGCGTTGGTACCAACAGGGGTGGCCAAGCCCTGCATGGGCGCTCGCAACGGGTCCTGGGCGGCCCCATCGGAGTCCCCGTTGTGGCCAATGACCATCACCTCTGTGATGGTGCCGACATCAGCGTCGTTGGCGACAAGGGGGAGCAGATCGTCAACGACCACCATGTTGGCGGGGAACCCATTGGTGGAGGCTGTGTCGGAGACGGCGAGCTTCTCGAAGAGCTTGGAGAGGGGGTCGACGGAGCGAAGGGCCTCTGTGTCGGAGGCGGGCTCGTCGGAGAGGCTGACCTTGCCGAGGAGGTCGACAAGGCAGCTCACCGGTCAGGCTGCTCCTGCGTCGGGCGGTGCGCTAGTGCAAGCGCAAGCGGGCATGCCGGGCTGGCTGATCAGGCTGGCCGCAACATGCTCGCCTGAGAGAAAAAGGGTTCCCATCGAGAACATATCCCCGACCGACGCTGCGTTAGGCCCCATGGTGGGTGCCAACTATCGGGGTATTCTCGCGACATATGCTAGGGGGTGGCTTATCATGGATGGGGCCAAGAGGATGTCGTCAGGCCTTGGAAGCGGGAATGGGTGCGAGCTCGATCGCACATGAGAGGTACCCAGGTTTCGGGGCTCTACGGGGAGATAACGCCCCTAGTCCTGCTCTGCGGGGTCTCCGCATGATGACTATGATCAAATGGTGGCTACAAGGTTGCTCCTTGAGCTGTGTGCGAGAGGAAGAAGAAGGCAAGGCTAGCTCTCTTGCTTCTCCTAGCTATGGTGCGTGTGGGGGAATGAGGGCTGAACCTTTTGCATGGGTGAGCCTTGGGGCTTATATAGGCTTACCCCCTAGGGGTACAATGGTAATACGACCGGAGCGGCCAGAACATGCGGCGTGGACAGTATGCGCTTGAGCTGGAGGAAGGCCTCGTCCGCCTAGTCGGTCCACTCGAAGCATGTGGTCTTCTTCATCAGCTGGTACAGTGGGAGGGCCTTCTCGCCCAGCCGACTGATGAACCGGCTGAGAGATGCCAAGCACCCAGTGAACTTTTGGATGTCCTGCAGCCGGGTCGGCTTCTTCATCCGCTCGATGGCCTTGATCTTCATGGGGTTGCACTCGATCCCACGCTCGGAAACAAGGAAGCCAAGGAGTTGTCCGACTGGTACTCCGAAGACACACTTCTCTGGGTTGAGCTTGATCTGAAAGCGGCGTAGGTTGGCAAAGGTCTCCTTGAGGTCCTGCAAAAGGGTGTCGCGCTTCTCCGTCTTCACTACCATGTCATCCACATAGACGTGGGCATTTCTGCCGAGTTGCTTCAGGAGGCACTTCTGCATGCATCGTTGAAAGGTGGCGCCGGCATTCCTCAAGCCGAACGTCATGGTGATGTAGCAGAAGGCGCCGAAAGGGGTGATG
The DNA here is from genome assembly GCF_018294505.1 of Triticum aestivum. Taxonomy (NCBI): domain Eukaryota; kingdom Viridiplantae; phylum Streptophyta; class Magnoliopsida; order Poales; family Poaceae; genus Triticum; species Triticum aestivum. The sequence continues at coordinate 212,867,827 of NC_057807.1, read as the reverse complement.
AAGGCGGTCTTTAGTCGGTCGGTCGGGTCCAGCTTGATCTAGTGGTAGCCGGAGTAGGCGTCCCAGAAGGACAGCAGGTCGCAGCCGGCCGTGGAGTCGATCACCTGATCTATCCGAGGCAAGGCAAAAGGGTCCTTGGGGCAGGTGTTGAGGCTATTGTAGTTGATACACATGCGCCACTTGTTGTTCTTCTTCAAAACAAGGACTGGGTTGGCAAGCCAATTCGGGTAGAACACTTCCATGATGAAGCTGACTGCCAGAAGCCGGGCATTTCTACACCAATGATCCTTCTCTTCTCTTCTGATAGGCGACGGAGGGGTTGCTTGACCTGTTTTGCATCCGATCTCACATGTAGCTTCTGCTCGGCGAAATCCGTCAGAACACCCGGCATGTCTTTGGGGGACCATGCGAAGATGTCCCGATTCTCACGGAGGAAGTTGACGAGCTCGCTTTCCTATTTACTCTCGAGGTGAGACCCCACGACAGCAAATCTCTCTAGGTGCACCGGGTACAAGGCGATCTTCTTGGTTTCCTTGGCCGGCTGGAAGGAGGCCCCGGTCTCTGCATCCTTGGGGTCAGATGGAATGGCCGGCTGCTCGCTGGCCATAGCCATAGCCCGGTCAAGGTGGCGCTTTTCTTCGGCGATGGCGAGGGACTCGGTTAGTCGGGAGCTGGTAGCAGCGCACGTGAGCGACTTCTGGTAGTCGCCAGCAATGGTGATGATGCCCTTGGGACCCGTCATCTTCATCTTCAGGTAGGCGTAATGCGGAACCATCATGAATTTGGCCAGAGCAAGCTGGCCCAAGAGCGCGTGGTAGGGGCTGTCCAAGTCAACCACCTCGAACTAGATTGGCTTGCGGCGAAAGTGGTTCTTGTCGCCGAACAGGACATCAATCTTGATCTTGCCGATTGGAGAGCAGGAAAGCCCAGGGACGATGCCATGGAACAAGGTTTGGCTGGGCAGGAGTTGCTTTTCCTTGATGCCCAGCTTCTCCATGGTATCGTGGTAGAGGATGTTGATGCTGCTATCGTCGTCTATCAGGATCCGGGAGAAGCGGCAAGCCCGCCTCTCCGTCGAGAAGGTGGAACCTAGCACCATTGCATATGCACCCAGCAAAGGCATCACGACCGGGTGGTCTTCATGGCTCCAGGAGATGGGCCTCTCAGACCAGTGCATAAATTGGGGGACCTCTGAGGCGACAGCATTCACCTCGCGGTGTTGCTGGCGCCGACTGTGCTTGTCGTCGGCTTCCCTGGTGAAGATGACGTAGGTGGCGTTGGCGTCGGAGAACTCGTCTTGGAGCATGCCGACTGGGCGAGCCGCCGGCTGCTGGGGAGGCGGAGTCGCCGCGCCGGCTGGAGGAGGCGGCAGGCCCTCACCCTTGGCGATTCTGACGAGCCTGTTGCACTGCCGGGTGGTGTGGTTGGACGGCTTCGCCCACTGTGGAACTTGCACGGGGCATCGAGTGTAACACCCGGGATTCGATGCGCCAGGTGTCTACCAATTATTCGCCGTCATTGCCATGTCATTTGGTTGCGTGTTGCATTCTATCATGTCATCATGTGCATCTCATTTTGCATACGCGTTCATCTCATGCATCCGAGCATTTTTCCCCGTTGTCCATTTTGCAATCCGGCACTCCTATGCCCTCCGGCGTTTCCCTTTTGCCTATTTTCGTGTGCGGGTGTTAAACGTTCTCGGAATGGACCGAGGTTTGACAAGCGGCCTTGGTATAGCACCGGTAGACTGCCTGTCAAGTTTCGTGCCATTTGGAGGCCGTCTGATACTCCAACGGTTAACCAGGTAACCGTAAAGGCCTCTTTTGTGTGCAGCCCAACACCCCTCCAAGTGGCCCAAAACCCATCCAACTCCCCTCCATGCTCTCGGTCGTTCGATCACGATCACGTGGCCGAAAACCGCTCCTCATTTGGACTCCCCTAGCTCCCTCTACCTATAAAAACGTCTTCCCCTCTCCATTTTCGGATCAATTTCCCCTAACCCTAGCCCCGCTCCCCTCGCGCCGCCGGACACGTCCAACTCCGGCCGGACCTGTCCAGCCTCCACGTTGCCCGGACCAATCCCGGGGCGACACGTCACCCCGCCGCCGCTCCCGACCAGTGGCGTCGCGCCACGTCGCCCACGCCCGCGCCCCACTTCGCCGGCTCCAGCGCGGGCCCGCGAAGCCCGACGCCGGCCCTCCCGGCCCGGACGCCCGCCGCCACCGGGCCCGTCCTCGCCCGCCGTCCCGAGCGCCTTGCCGCGCCGCCTCCCGCCGGCGAGCTGCCGCCGCCATCCGCCGCCGCCAGCCTGGGCCGCCGCCGCCCGCCGCCGCGGCTCCAGCCCGCGCCGCCCCGGATCCGCGCGCGCCCGCCCGAGCTCCCCGCCGCCGGATCCCGTGCCCGCCGCCGGAGCTCCCCACCGCCGGATCCCGTGCCCGCCGCCGGAGCTCCGCCCTTCGCCGGCGCGGCCCCGCGCCACCATCCGCCGCCCCGGCCGGATCCGCCCCGCGCCATCCCCGCCGACCCAAGCCTCCACCGCGTCCCCGCGCCATCCCCTCGCCTCCTCCGCGGATCCCACGTCCCCGCGCACCCCCGCCGTCGCCGGAGCACCGCCGTAGCTCGTCGGAGTTCCTCTCTGGTGGGATCCGGAGAGGATGGACCAGATCCACCAGTCCCCGATCCAAACGCCCATGCCCCGTCCAGGATCTCGTCGTCCCGTTTTCGTCGGTATAAAATTCCACTAAGTCCCTGTTATTTTGACATTATCATGTCATGCTCATCGCATCATAACTCCATGCATATTGTTCCGTTTCGTGCGTGTAATATGTCGAATTGTTTGCCTCAACGAGTACTTCATTTCATTCCATTGCATCATGTTCTTTTGAGCTCATCTTGATGCCTGAATCATCGTTGCAAGAGTGCTATATAATGTTAACCTGCTGAAACTGTTATAACTTGGTGATTTGTCATTTTTGCCATGTTTGATGTGTGCATCTTATGAGGTTGATGTCTACATATGTTTTGAACTATGTCATGCCATCTTCACAGTGGTGCAATCCATGTATTTTTGTGAGTCTTGTATTGAGTGCATCAAGCTTGTTAAGTAGTGTACTTGCTGTCACTGTTTTGCTAGGCTTAATCTGTTATTTTGTGATGCTATGTAAACCTGCTTCTACAAGTCATTCTATGCATAATCTGGAGATATTCACTAAGGATGTTTTGTTATACATGTCATGCTATATCCATTCATGCCCCTGGTTGCATTTATAGCCTGCTGTAACCTGTTGTAATTTTGCTCTCAACTTGCTAAATAATGTTGCTATCAGCCTGATTAACTTTAAGTTCAGTTTTGCCATGTGTGTTGCTAGTGATACATGCACCCTATGAACTTGCTCTTGCCATGTTTAGCTTCATAAACATGTATTCTTACTGTTGGTTGCCTTGCCATGCCATGTATAGCTCTATGGTGAGTGGTTCAAGCTCACCAACATGCCTACTTATTGTTGTTCCAGCCATGTATGAATCTGTCATATCTTTTGCCATGTTTACATGGGTGCCATCATATTTTCTGTGCCCTTTTGGCTCATGGTCAGTAAGGGACTTTTGTTATATGCAATTAGTAGATTCATGCCATGCCTTTGTTGGACACGATAAGTTCCTGTAACATGTTGTTTGATAGCTCTAAACATTGCAACCTGATGTTATTTCCTGATAAGTCTGAAACTGTTAATATATGCAATCTTGCCATGTGTTTTTGAGCATGTTCTAGTTGTTTCTGGAGATAGCTCAGTGTTCATGTTTTGTTATGCTTTACCTGTACTTCATGCCCATGCCTTTTGTTTTCTCGTTGGGATGCTGTAGCTTGTTGTTTTGATGCTTGTAATATGCCTAATTACTGTTTTGGACAGATTGGTGTTATGTCTTGTATAGAGTGTATGTGTTGAACCGTTGCTCCGTCATGAGTGTGCTCTATATGAAACTTGCTTGATTTTGCATGAAGTTTCATATTATCATATTGCATCCTTGTTTTGGTGTGTTTGCTTGATGTTTGTATGCATTTTGCATCAATGTCATGCTTAACTTGTTTTGCTCGTATCTTCTAGGTCGTAGCTCCGAACTAAATGAACTTTATATGTAACTTGACTAGAATTTCGTGTATATCATCTTGGTGCATCTTAACTTGCTGTTTAACTACTTGAACTTAAGGTTTATTCAGTTCTGGACCAACTTCGAAATTTACATATGAGGACTTACGGGAATTGTTATATGTTGTTTCCGGCCTCATTTAAACTTGCCTTGATGTGTTGTTCTTGTTTGCATCATCTCTTGCCATGAGTAGCCTCATCTAGCTTTCTCATGCATCATGCTCGGTTGTGCATCATGTCTTGTCTATGTGTGGTGTGTTTACCATGTCGTGTGCTTCTTCTCGATAGTTCCTGTTTCGTTGCGATCGTGAGGATTCGTTCATCTCCGCTTGGTTCGTCTTCGTGGCTCCATCTTCTTCATGGACTCGTTCTTCTTCCTTGCGGGATTTCAGGAAAGATGACCGCTACCCTGGATCTCACTACTATCGTTGCTATGCTAGTTGCTTCGTTCTATCGCTTTGCTTCGCTACCTATCTTTTGCTCTTCAAGCTCCCAAATTGCCATGAACCTCTAACCTTTGACACCCTTCCTAGCAAACCGTTGTTTGGCTATGTTACCGCTTTGCTCAGCCCCTCTTATAGCATTGTTAGTTGCAGGTGAGGTTGAAGATTGCTCCATGGTGGACAGGATTTTGTTGGGATATCACAATATCTCTTATATTATTAATGCATCTATATATTTGGTAAAGGGTGGAAGGCTCGGCCTTATGCCTGGTGTTTTGTTCCACTCTTGCCGCCCTAGTTTCCGTCATACCGATGTTATGTTCCCGGATTTTACGTTCCTAACGCGGTCGGGTGATTTATGGGACCCCCTTGACAGTTCGCTTTGAATAAAACTCCTCCAGCAAGGCCCAACCTTGGTTTTACCATTTGCCTCACCACCACCTACATTTCCCTTGGGAGTAATTAACCCAAGGGTCATCTTTATTATATCCCCCCCGGGCCAGTGCTTCTCTAAGTGTTGGCCCGAAACGAGCAACCTGCAGGGCCACCTCGGGGCAACTCGAGGTCTGGTTTTACTCGTAGCTTGAATTATCCGTTGTTGCCCTGAGAACGAGATATGTGTAGCTCCTATCGGGATTGTCGGCGCATCAGGCGGCTTTGCTGGTCTTGTTTTACCATTGTCGAAATGTCTTGTAAACAGGGATTCCGAGACTGATCGGGTCTTCCTGGGAGAAGGAATATCCTTCGTTGATCGCGAGAGCTTATCATGGGCTAAGTTGGGACACCCCTGCAGGGTATAAACTTTTGAGAGCCGTGCCCGCGGTTATGTGGCAGATGGGAATTTGTTAATGTCCGGTTGTAGATAACTTGACACCAGATCCAAATTAAAACGCATCAACCGTGTGTGTAGCCGTGATGGTCTCTTTTCAGTGGAGTCCGGGAAGTGAACACGGTCTTTGGGTTATGTTTGACGTAAGTAGGACTTCAGGATCACTTCTTGATCATTACTAGTTGACGACCGTTCCTTTGCTTCTCTTCTCGCTCTCATTTGTGTATGTTAGCCACCATATATGCTTAGTCGCTGCTGCAACCTCACCACTTTAACCCTTCCTTTCCCATTAAGCTTTGCTAGTCTTGATACCCATGGTAATGGGATTGCTGAGTCCTCGTGGCTCACAGATTACTACAACAACAGTTGCAGGTACATGTTATGCGATGATCTTGACGCGAGAGCGATGTTTGCTTGAATTGAGTTCTTCTTCTGCTTCTTCTTTGATCAGGGGATAGGCTCCAGGTCGGCAGCCTGGGCTAGCAGGGTGGATGTCGTTTGAGCTTCTGTTTGTGTTTCATCCGTAGTCGGATGTTGATCTTATGTATGATGATGTTGTATTCGTGTGGCATTGTTTGCCTTATGTATGTATCCCCATCTATAATGTAATGTTGATGTAATGATATCCACCTTGCAAAAGCGTCTTCAAGATGCATTTCTATCCTTGGTGGGACCTTCGAGTTCCTTTAGGATAGGGCCGCATCTTGGGCGTGACATCGAGGGTCTGCTCGAAGGAGAAGGCAAGCTGCCAGGCACCCTTGCCGCCCTTCTGGCGCTTGGGGCTGGGTTGCCCGGCCGGCTGCTGATCCTCGACTGTGGCCACTTGCCGGTTGTTGGTAGCCGGCTGCTGGGCCTTGTGCTTGTTGTCGTTCGGCTGTTGGTGCCATTTGGAGTCACCAGCCGACGTTTGAGGAGCCAGTAGGAGCACCTTCGTGGACGCGTCAACCTGGATCTCTGACTTCATGGAGGAGTCGGCGGTGGCGTACTTGTCCTCCACGACCAGAAGCTCGTCCAATGTAGTCGGCTCGTCACATGGAAGCTTGTGCTTGAGCAGGGTACCCTCTCTGCACCCGGTGGTGAAGTACTCGATGGCCTGCACCTCGTGCACCCCTTCGCAGGAGTTGCACAGCTCGGCCCAACGCGTGAGGTAATCGCGAGTGGACTCTTTTGGGCCCTGAACACACATGGAGAGCTGGCATGGCTTGGGGGCCGTTTGTAGGTGCTGGTGAAGTTGCAGACAAAGACGTCGGTGAAGTCCAACCAGCTATTAACGCTGTAGGGTTTGAGGTTGTTCGGCCATGTCCGGACCATGCCCTGGAGCATGAGCGGAACATACTTCACGATAACACACTTGTTGTCGTTTGGTATGCTGACTGCCGTGGCATATTTGGTCAGCCAGTCTTTCGGCTTCACGAAGCCGGTGTACTTCGGAGTATCTCGAGGGAGTGAGAACCCTTTGGGGAAGGGCTCATCGCAGATGCGGGGGCCGAAGCAGGCCAGGCCGATTGGGTCCTCCTCCTCGGCCGCCAGGGACCGAGCCAGCCGCTCGATCCGATGGCACACATCGCTCTTGCCGACTCCTTCACGGGGACCCAGCCGGCCCCCGAGAGTCGGGTGGTCTACCAAAGCCGGAGAGGCCAGCCTCTCCCTACAAGGGGTAGGCGGACGCTCATCCTGCTGGCGCCGGTCCTCCCTCTTAGAGGAACTTGCCCGCTGTTGACAACCGTCAGGCAGGTGCTCCAGCTGCGGCTAGTAGCCGGCTCCGGGTTCCGCTGGCCGCGGTCGCGACTGCTTGGGGACCGGGAGGTCGCTCAGTGCCCGCGGCGGGGGGGGGGGGGGGGGTCGGCTTGCTTGTCGGCTTCCGCCGCGCGGTTGCAAGCATCTTGCTGCGTATTTGCAGCGTCGAGGAGCTCCTGGAGGCGTGCCATCTGGCTGCGCCGCTCGTCGCCCTCCAGGTGTTCCAATTCTTCTGCCGCGGCCTGGGCGACGCGCATGTTCTGCGCTGGGGTGGTGTAGATCGAACGTCCGACTCCCAGCATGCTGGCTATGGCCGCGCCGCATTGTCGAACAGCGTCGGCTCAGCTGGGCTCTCCAGCAGCCGGTGTGCCGCCTGCGATGCGGTCGATCTCGCGCTGGTTGGCCTTAGTGTGGCGCTTCATGGCCGCCATCTTGTTGGCGCTGTCGAGGAGCGTGACATGGAATGCCTCCAGTGTCGCCCCATCGGCGTTGGTACCAACAGGGGTGGCCAAGCCCTGCATGGGCGCTCGCAACGGGTCCTGGGCGGCCCCATCGGAGTCCCCGCTGTGGCCAATGACCATGACCTCTGTGATGGTGCCGACATCGGCGTCGTTGGCGACAAGGGGGAGCAGATCGTCAACGACCACCACGTTGGTGGGGAACCCGTTGGTGGAGGCTGTGTCGGAGACGACGAGCTTCTCGAAGAGCTTGGAGAGGGGGTCGACGGAGCGGAGGGCCTCTGTGTCAGAGGCGGGCTCGTCGGAGAGGCTGACCTTGCCGAGGAGGTCGACAAGGCAGCTCACCGGTCAGGCTGCTCCCGCGTCGGGCGGTGCGCTAGTGCAATCGCAAGCGGGCATGCCGGGCTGGCTGATCAGGCTGGCCGCAACATGCTTGCCTGAGAGAAAAAGGGTTCCCATCCAGAACATATCCCCGACCGACGCTGCGTTAGGCCCCATGGTGGGTGCCAACTATCGGGGTATTCTCGCGACAGATGCTAGGGGGTGGCTTATCATGGATGGGGCCAAGAGGACGTCGTCAGGCCTTGGAAGCGGGAATGGGCGCGAGCTCGATCGCACATGAGAGGTACCCAGGTTTCGGGGCTCTACGGGGAGATAACGCCCCTAGTCCTGCTCTGCGGGGTCTCCGCATGATGACTATGATCAAATGGTGGCTACAAGGTTGCTCCTTGAGCTGTGTGCTAGAGGAAGAAGAAGGGCAAGGCTAGCTCTCTTGCTTCTCCTAGCTATGGTGCGTGTGGGGGAATGAGGGCTGAACCTTTTGCATGGGTGAGCCTTGGGGCTTATATAGGCTTACCCCCTAGGGGTACAATGGTAATACGACCGGGTGTAGGACCCGGACATCATCGTCTAGGGTCGCCGGGTTTTCCACCAGCTGCTGGGGCCCGCCGCTTGATGGGTCCCGCCGGCTGCCAAGAATCCAGCCGACAGGTAGGGCCCGTCGCTTGCGGGCCATGCTGATTGCCTTTTGCTGTAGCTTTGTCCTTGATGACGGAGGTCGCGTCAGGAGTCGTATGACTACAGTCCTTGTCATACGAGGGACCGCTTGGTCAGCACACACTGTAGCCATACCCTGTCTCGTTGGAGTAATTGCGCGTGGACTCCGATGGGAGGGAAGGTCCGGCTGCTAGAAGCCGGTCCGCCCCCGAATCCGCCGTCTTTGGGAGCGTCGTCTTTTGGGAGCTCATGGACAGGTAGGGCCCGTCGCCTGCGAACCGTACTGACCGCCCGTCGTGGGAGCATGGCCCTTGCTGACTAGGGCCATGTCATGAGCCACATGGCTACAGTGCCGCGCCTGGCAGGCAGGTGACCGCCTGGTCAGCCCGTACTGTAGCCACGCTTCTCCAGGATTCAGGGGAGTGGGTGGCCTTGTAGCCACGCCCCGTCTTGTCACAGTGATGGAGTGCAGACTCCGAGGGGAGGAGGGGTCGTCTGCTACGAGCCGACCTCCCCCAAGAGTCGCCTTCTAAGAGGGTGTCGTCTTCTGGGAGCCGGCTGCTTGGGCCCAGCCGGCCCAAGGAGCCGGTCACGTGTCCGGAAGGTGTGAGGGGCTTTGCTAGCCCCGATATCTTGAAATGCTAAGGGGTGTGGATGAGGCTACCCGTGGTCAATCCCTCCGACACTTGTCCCACTAATTAGGACCGGTGCAACACCTGGTCCGAAAATGCTCAAGGATGACCATCAAGACCATTGGTGAACTCTAAAAAAAGACCTCTGTAGAACTGAACCAACCAAAATGTTATAGTTTTTTTTATTTTGCACGTCGTTCTCTTTCCTGTTCAATGTCTCGTAGCCAACAACAACATTTGTCTGCACCCATTTATCAACTGGCATAGTCGATGCACTAGGCCCACCAAATGTGATTGCCTTTTTTATTTTGCATGCCGTTCTCTTTCCTGTTCAATGTCTCGTCGCCAACAACAACATCTGTCTGCACCCATTTATCAACTACTGGCATAGCCGATGCACTAGGCCCACCAAATGTGATTGGTATTAGACGTGCCACATCATTATGCGCCACCACAAATATCACTAAACCCCCAATTTCACACAACAAACCCTAAAGCTTAGCGAACCCCCAATTTCACCTTAAACCCTACCCGGCCACATGATCCGCGACATGTAAAGGCGAGGCAGCCGAAACCCTAACCGCAGTTGTTCCGTGAAAGAAAACGACGACAGAAGACATACCATACAAAGATGGTGAAGCTCCAACCAACCGCCGCTCACGAGCGAGAGGAACGTCGCACAATCCCCTCCCGAACGACACAGATGGCGGCCGGTCGGCAGCAGATGGTGAGCTCTGATACGTCTCCAACGTATCTATAATTTTTGATTGTTCCATGCTATTATGTTATCTATTTTGGATGTTTAATGGGATTTAATATGCTCTTTTATATTATTTTTGGGACTACCTATTAACCGGAGGCCCAGTGCCAGTTTCTGTTTTTTTGTGTGCCTATTTTAGAGTTTTGTAGAAAAAGAATACCAAACGGAGTCCAAACGGAATGAAACCTTCGCGATGATTTTTCTTGGACAGAAAGCAATTCAGAAGACTCAGAGTTGAAGTCTGGAACGCCACGAGGAGGCCACGAGGCAGGAGGGGGCGCCCCCACCCTCGTGGGCCCCTCGTAACTCCACCGACGTACTTCTTTCGCCTATATATACTCTTATACCCTAGAAACATCAGGGAGAGCCACGAAAATCACTTTTCCACCGCCGCAACCTTCTGTACCCATGAGATCCCATCTTGGGGCCTTTTCCGGCGATCTGCCGAAGGGGGAATCGATCACGGAGGGCTTCTACATCAATACCATTATCTCTCCGATGAAGCGTGAGTAGTTTACCATAGACCTTCGGGTCCATAGTTATTAACTAGATGGCTTCTTCTCTCTCTTTGATTCTCAATACAAAGTTCTCCTCGATGTTCTTGGAGATCTATTTGATGTAATACTCTTTTGCGGTGTGTTAGCCGAGATCCGATGAATTGTGGATTTATGAACAAGATTATCTATGAATATTATTTGGTTCTTCTCTGAATTCTTATATGCATGATTTGATATCTTTGCAAGTCTCTTCAAATTACCGGTTTAGTTTGGCCTACTAGATTGATCTTTCTTGCAATGGGAGAAGTGCTTAGCTTTGGGTTCAGTCTTGCGGTGTCCTTTCCCAGTGACAGTAGGGGCAACAAGGCACGTATTGTATTGTTGCCATCGAGGATAAAAAGATGGGGTTTATATCATATTTCTTGAGTTTATCCCTCTACATCATGTCATCTTGCTTAATGTGTTACTCCATTCTTATGAACTAAATACTCTAGATGCATGCTGGATAGCGGTCGATGTGTGGAGTAATAGTAGTAGATGCAGAATCGTTTCGGTCCACTTGACATGGACGTGATGCCTATATTTATGATCATTGCCTTAGATGTCTTCATAATTATGCGCTTTTCTATCAATTGTTCGGCAGTAATTTGTTCACCCACCGTAATACATGCTATTTTGAGAGAAGCCACTAGTTAAACCTATGGCCCCCGGTCTATTTTCTATTATATTATATTTCTTTTTCATTATATCGCATCTCGTTTACTATTTTGCAATCTTTACTTTCCAATCTATACAACAAAAATATCAAAAATATTTACTTTATTATCTCTATCAGATCTCACTTTTGTGAGTGGTCGTGAAGGGATTGACAACCCTTTATCGCGTTGGTTGCAACGTTTTTGATTGTTTGTGCAGGTACTAGGTGACTTGTGCGTCGTCTCTTACTGAATTGATACTTTGTTTCTCAAAACTAAGGAAAATACTTACGCTACTTCGCTGCATCAAGCTTTCCTCTTTAAGGGAAAACCGCATGCTTAAGAGGTAGCAAGCTCATGATGCTGAACCCCTGGAATCTGTGTGTATTCACAGCATAACGGCTAGGTGTACGGTCAACGCCAGTGGACCGACGCCATGTATGCCAATCAGCTCCGTACATACACATATGAGTGATCGTATCTGAGCTATTAAGGCACCTTAATAACTGTATTTAGAGTACTTTGGAAGACAGGGATCAAAGTGAATTCCGCGACAAATTTGTTTTTTTAGGTGAATTTTTCTCTACCTTATACATTAACAGAGACGTAGTAGGCCCAAACTGCGGAGGCCCAGGACTAGCGGCATAAATTGCCATCCTAACCGCAACCAGGCACCGTTGCCTCCCCCACTTGCCCCGCCGTCTCCGCCGCACAAATCAACACAACCGCCGCCACCGCGTACTCCGTCGTCTCCACCACCATCATCTCCAATCTGCATCCGAGGGTCGAATCCTAGATCTAAACAGCCTTTTCTCATCCACCTCCACGGTCGAAATCCGCTGAGCCCTTGCGCATCGCTCCGGTGGCCGCACTCCGAGTCGACACCATGGGACGCCGGGGCGGACGAGGAGGTGGAGGGGTGGGAGGGCGCGGACGAAGGGACGAACGGCCAGGAGGTGGTCGTGACGTCAGGGGCATGCGCTATCGCCGCCCTGACGACATGGGTATACGGGACCGCAGGCCCGAAAACCGCCCCCACTGCAGCGCTGGTCGCAGCCCCTCCCCGGGCTACCGCCCTCGCCGCAGTCCTCGCAGCCGCAGCCCCAGCCCCTCCCCGGGCTACCGTCCTCGACACAGTCCTCGCGGCCCCTCCCCGCACCACCGCTTGCGCCGCAGCCGTTCTCCGGACCACCGCGGAAGGCGCTGGAGGGATGACGACGGCGAACTTAACCTGCCCCGCCGTGGGCAAGGGGACTACGGGAGGGAACCCTTTCACCAGGAGCGCGATCGCTGCAGCCCAAGAGCAAGCCATGATGGTCGCGGCGACCGCGGTTCAAGAGCAAGCTATGTCGGTCGCAGCGAGCGTGGCCCGAACAGGAACTTTGACAGTCGTGGCGACTGTGTGACTAGCGGGAGGTATGATGCTCCACCGGACTACATGCTCCCAGAACATCCATACGACCAGGGGCGTGCTGCCAAGAATGCAAGTGACTTCTTTGGAGGCCCTGGTGACCGGAGCATTAACAATGAGGATGGATTTTATGGGGACGATGCCATGAAACTCAGAGTTAGTTCCACGGGATTGGGAAGGAGTAGCTCAATGTACCTGGACAGCAGGTCGCCTCCGCCCCCACCACCTACAATTTCATTGGCTCCTAGGACAGTGTACCCTTCGGCGCCACTTAGAGAGACTGGATTCCTCACAGGGAGTTCAATGGTGAAAGGTGGGGAGAGCCTTGGCGCTGGAAGTACCCGGTTGCCTCAGGATGACACCAGGTTTCACTACCATGACCATTTGCCTGGCCCATATGTTGGGAACAGAGAAATTGAAAGGCTTGGCCCTAGTAGAGATGTGCTTAGTGACAGGGATCAAGAATTGGATAGGCTTTACTCTAGTAGGGGCGTGTATGGTTCGGACATCACACCATCTATGCAGTTGAAGCGATATGCTGGTTCTTCACCATCTGTACTTGCCAAGGACAGCCCATACCGAGTGCATGGTGGAGGTTATGAGCCAAGCAATGGCTATACCATGGATAACATAAGCAAACCAGGTTCCTTGGGACATGGGAGTGGTCAGGTTCACAGGTTCTCAGAAAGTTCACTAGAGCACCTCAGTGGTCACGACGACAAGATATCACTGGACATCACAAGTCAAACACACTCTAAGTATCCACCAACAACTGCATCCATGGAATATGATGCAGATGGATATGGCAGAAGGGGTCCAGAAAATGACACATATTTTGCTTTTGAGAACTTCCGTGGAAATTGCTCACAGGATTCAAGGTCTAGCCCCAGGCACACATTGGTCTCATCTCCTTTGGCAGATCGCAAGGATGAAAGGAGTAATGCACAAGTGAGACTATCCCGCAGGATGGGAGAGGATGCAGAATACAACACATATCATAATTATCATAGAGATACACCCACAGGTTATCCCAAGCCAACGAATGCTCATGTACGCTACTCACACTCTCCTGAAACTTACCCTCTTGAACTTGCAAGGCAACCAGTTCGACAACGTGAGTTTGCTTCATTGGAGAATGGCTGTCAGTCAAGTCATCTGGAAGTTTCTCCCGTGGCTTATAGAAGAGGATCATGGGGAGCTGCATATAGTACTCGTGATATGGATATGTACCAAGCTGATGGCCCACTAGGACAAGAGTATTACAATGATGAAATTGGACTAGAGCATTACAATGATGAGATTGATCCATATGACCTATCCCCTGAGAAATTGTCAAGAAGAAGTTGTGATATCATTGACGATGAAGATGGATATGACGCAAGATATGATATGTCATCGAGTCGTAATGTTTTCTCAAGAATTGCTTTGCCAGACAACATGAATGATGAATGGATTGATGATGAAGAAGGTAATCATCCTCATCCTAACGGGTTGGCTCATGGGCGCTCGAAATATAAGCCTATGTCTCAGAGGCTGTCCAGACCTATAGTCCAGCCACAAATTGGGGGATCTGCCATGCTTGGAAGAGGAAGAGGGGGAGGATGGACCAAAAGTGCGAAAAAGAGACTGAGAGTCGGTCTTCCTCAATTCCATGGTGGATATACATCAGAGAGAAATGAATCTGTTCGGCCAAACAAATTTACAAAGCTGTCAGAAGATAATCAGAAACGCACCGAACCAGACTACGAGGATGCACCTGATGAAGAGGATCTTTCTGTGCAGAAAGATCCACCAGAAGGTTCAGAAGAATTCAGTAAACAGGTTCACCAGGCCTTCCTCAAGTTCTCAAAGATATTAAACGAGAGCCCGACCGTGCAGAAGAGATACCGTGAGGCACCAAAAGGATCTTTATCTTGCCGTGTATGTGGCAGGTTTGTGTTCCTTCATCTGTGCTAACACTCTACCACCTAATTAGTTGCTCCTATCATTGTGTTAGAGTGCGCTTTCTGGTCATTTCAGCAGCCGCTTACTGCTGATTTGGTAACTGGAATGGAGGAATCCTCTAAAATTCTATTGCCTGGTCGTGTTTTAGCATACCTTGTCGTAGATACTGTTGGCCCCGTAGATCTTATAGGTTAACAATATGCTGAACTATGTCAGTAACTTTATTGCAGTAATTGCTATGCCCCACCCTCACCAACCTCGGGACGAACCTTCTTATTTCCTGTATATGCACTGCTAGGATTGAATGGAGTTCAGCGTGCTAGACTATGCCAAAACGTTGTCAGTTAATGTTTCAGTCCAGAGACGCAATGCACCACAACATCTTGCTCTGTTTATAGGCTTCAGGCAGTAAAATGTTTGTATGAAAGGCTCTGATCAGTTTCAGCATTGGTCTATGATGTGAATCGATGTTCCATCTGATGCAAAGGATGATGATGTAGCTTCTTTGGAGTAATAATACATTGCAGATGTTTAGGGGCAGGATGGTTGGCAGAAAGAGTAACAATGTGGTGCTGTTCCTGATGCATTTGAGCTAGTTCGTGGTTGGAATTTCTGGTTGCTAATGTCTTGGAAATTGGAATTATCCGGATCGGCATCATGAATTGTTACTCTTTTCTTTGGGTGACCAGGATCATAAATTTGGCAAGTTAAATTGCTTGCAATGTTTACATCAATCAAGTAAATACCGTTGTGGTTCCTCTACAAGGCAAGCTGAAGACCATTATGTGCAAGTTTGTCAACTTAAGATGTTAGGGCTGGCTGAGTTTTTGAAGTATGTGTCATACCAGTAGCATAGCATCCACTGTAGTTGTATCGCGCATATGCATGCTATATTAGGGCATCTCCAACGCCGGCCCCAAAATGGACACTATATTTGTCCGTGGGCGGATCCGGACCAGTCCGCGGACACTGATGTCGGAGCCGGCCATCCAACCCTGCCCCTAAACGTCCGTCTCTGTTTTTTATTCGAAGTCCGGAGCACTCAAAATAATAGCATATCAAACCTTCCGATTCAGCCCTCGATGACCCTTGATCCATCCCTTGAAATTGAGAACATGTTCTTCCGCATGCTTCATGCATGGATTGCCTGCATCATCATTGTTTCATCCGCATAATCCTCCTTGCCGGATGTCTCAGCGTAGTGCTTGTACATGTACTCCATGTCCGAATCCATTCCTTCAAAGGAGGAGGAACAAATTTAGCACTGGCATTTCACCAAACACTTGCCGGCGTGGTGACCACCGTGGGGTTGTAGCGCTGGATGTCCGGGAAGGCTTGGCGGGCGGCCCGGGTGGTAGAGTGGCGGCGGCGGCGAGGGAGGAAGTGGATGCAGAGAAAAGAGGGGATGATGGAGACCCAGGGTTTGGGTTGGCCGGGGGTGTCGGAGACCTCGTGCCGGCGGTCCGGACTCCCGCCCCCCCCCCCCCCCCCCCTAGTTAGCTTCCGGTTTGCGGGAAAACGGACAAGCGGACTGATGCAGGACGGTGTTGGATGGCAAACTATGTCCGGACAGCACAGTCCGGACGTATGCATGTGATTTGAGGGTTCGCTTTGGAGATGGCCTTTAGTGTCATAGAGGCTGTAGGTTGAACCAATAGTTGCGCTTATAGAACTTAAAATAAGATATGCGGGGAATATTGTCTATCTATTAACTATTGTGTTGTATTTTGTATTTTCCTCTTCCTATCCTGGTGAGTAAGTTTGGCTTGAATTCTATTTTTCTATTTTAACATTTCCATTTCATCATAGTTCCTGGTATTTTTTTTCTTCAGTATGGATAGCGTGTACTTTGCTACTTTGAGTTTTGTTAGCAACTCACTTAGACATTATTGAATTAGGAGGTATATATAAACATGTTTGTAATAAGATTAAGCTCTTTTTTCTTGTAGACCAGAAATTTGATTAACGGAGTATTTTACAGTGATATTTTTCCTGGAACTTAGTTATCCCTTAGGATGGATTAGATTTTGACTTTGTTTTAGGATGGTCTACTTTTTAGTAAGTATGCAAATGCTATCTTACTTGCAAATTGATTAGTTTCTACCCTGTCCAACCAGATGGCGTTTTGCTTTCCCATGTGCAATGTGGCATATTGATTTTGGCTAAATTTATTCACTTGACCTCCATTAGATGTGTTTACATGAAGCAACAGTTGAGCATTTTGTTTACTTTGTGGGCTAATGTAGCATAGTTTCATGTTAATCTTTCTAGTATCTTCAACCTATTTTGTTGGGTGTTACTAAGTAAATTTCCTAGGAATTATATAATGTCCAAACCTATATCATACCATGGGATTTGTGTGTCCTTTGAAATTGTTTCTTCTCGTTAGTTATAAAAACAAATTTCTTGTATTTGTTCAATTGTGATGTCAGAGGGCAGGCCTGGCGCAGTGGTGAAGTCCTCCCCACTTGTGCCAAGAGGTCCTGGGTTCGAACCAGCCTCTCTGCATTGCACTTTGCAGGGGTAAGACTAGGTTCCTATAATCCCTCCCCAGACCCCACCTTGTGTGGGAGCTTCTATGCACTGGGTCTGTCCTTTTTGTTCAATTGTGATGTCATTGAATATTGAATGTCTAACATGAAGATATGCTTTGTTTATTTGCTTTTTGTTCACTTCTTCTTACAACAGTGTCGCAAGGAAGTTTCCAGACATTGATGCCTTGATGTCACATGCTTACGATACACACAAAGCGGGTTTGAAAACAAAGCATTTAGGTTTTCACAAGGCACTCTGTGTTCTGATGGGGTGGAATTGGCATGTTGCTCCAGACACTTCTAAAGCCTATCAGTCTGTTCCCGCTGAGGAAGTAAATGCCATGAAGAGAGATCTGATGGTATGGCCTCCAGTTGTCCTGATACACAACAGCTCTATCACAAACAAGGCAAAGGTCGCTGAAGCAAAGATTGTGACAATAGAAGAAATCGAAGGTGTACTTGCAGGTTAGTTTGAAGAATATATATGTTATTAGTCTGCCCCTTGTTATTTCTTTTGTTCCCCAAGTATCCAGCCTGGGCCATTCATTTTTTTTATCATGTGCTTTTTCTTGAGATTCCATGGTAATATCAATTGTTGATATAGTACAAACATCTCTCTCCCCCGTCCCTTTCTTTCTGTAGTCTGACCACTTGTGAGGCAAACTAACTGGTCTACTGATTCTACAACTTCTGACACAATGCATTATGTAGTTCTGAAAAGGAAACCCTCTGTTATGCTTTGACTGCTTTGTTTCTTCTGTTTGAACTATTCAACGTTTCTTATATCATCACCTTGTGTCTCCAGATATTGGTGTTGCATGTGACAAGGCAAAGATAACCCAGGGAAGACCAGCCAATCAGAGTGTGTTTGTGGTCAAGTTCCTACCAACAATATCTGGATTTCAGGAAGCAATGAGAATTCACGATCATTTCAGCTCTGAGAACCACGGCAAGGAAGAACTCCATCAGATACTATGCGAGAAAGGTAAGAGTTCAGTTCCTGCTGACAAACTCGAAGAGCTGCTGTATGCACATATTGCACTGGCTGAAGATCTCGGGTACCTGGACGACGAGACAAAGAAGAGATGCGTCGTCAGGAGCAAGAACGATATCGAGGCCAGGGCAGATGCCACACTGAACTTGGACTCGTGAAGCGACCTAACAAATTTAGATTACGTCAGGTCATCTATATTTCGAACAGTGAAAGCTATACCCCCTTCTGCTTAATCTTTGTGGTTGCTTGTCCAAGTGGCTGAAACCTGAAGAATATTCTACGGTAGTGTATTGAACCTTCATGTCATTATTAAATCTTGTCAATCTTTATGTTCCAGGTTCTTCATCTAAAGTGATTGATTCCTCTTACCTTCCAGTTACGAAGATAGCACATTTATTTGTCATACAATGTGGTACTCCCTCCGTTCATAAATATAAGTCTTTTAGAGATTTCAAATATGGACTACATACAAAGCAAAATGAGTGAATATGGCCATGTTCGAATCATATTGAAATCTCCAAAAAGACTCATATTTAGAAACGGAAGGAGTAGATGTCTCTTGCGTGTTCATACTTAACATGGCCATGTTTGAATCAACTTGTAGCGAACTTGACTTTTGCTATCAGTGTGGTATGACCTGCGGAGCTTAGAGGGGATAGGGAGTCGAGCCTTCTGAGAATTGCACTCAACCTGAACTTTATCTTGGAGTATAAGGTGCGTACGTATGGACCCAAACGCCCTGTACACGCAATTGATCGCACTGCTCGGTTATACCTGGATATAAGCTTTTGTATAAGAGCTGAGATAGTAGTGTAGGTTATTGGTAGAGTTTGCCATATAAGATTTTACCAACAAGCTACCGAACAAGTTGGTGTCGTTCCTCATCTTGACACATTTGGATGCGGTCTTGCATTCCATTGCCACGGATAGGATTTGAAGCTTGAGGGTCTTGATGGTTGTCTAGAAGATGAGAACGTTGCCGAACAAGCTACCGAACAAGTTGGTGTCGTTCCTCATCTTGACACATTTGGATGCGGTCTTGCATTCCATTGCCACGGATAGGATTCGAAGCTTGAGGGTCTTGACGGTTGTCTAGAAGATGAGAACGTTGCCGTATTGTACTTGCGCCTGATGGTAGCTTCGAAGAGTGGCTACTTGAGCGTCTTCTTGAAGATGACGAAGATGATGAGGACTTGCGGTTGGCCATCATTGATCGAAGCTCATCCATTTGTGTAGAAATCTTGGTGTCGAGATAATCTCCGTGTTTCGAGCTTCGGATTGTCGAATGTCGGTGGGGTCGATCCGTTCGTTCAAGGCATCATTTGAATCATTCATTGCGTGTTGTAGTCTGAAGTGGTGTAGCTTGGTGACATAGTCATTCACGCCTTCTTGGTCATGAAAGACCGGAGATGTTGCACCTTGCTCCATCACAAGTCTCAAGCAAGTGTAATAGGAAATGAGAAGAACAATACCAAAGTTACCTCTTCTTAAAGTTGAGAATGTGTCTTGTATCACTATGTGGAATGTGAAAGTAGTAGAATTGGCATCGGATCTTGTCACTCACACCTACACAATAAAGCTTATAGAGTGGCTCGATGAGGATTAGTTTCACAAAATCATGCAATAGTTAGCCAAGATATTGAAAATGTTGAAATGATTCACAAATTTAAAATGTGATGTCAATAGATCAATAACAAAGTGTAGAACACGGAACACACACATAGATAGATAAATGGGGCTTGTGCAACCAAGCAATGAGCAAAAGTGATTTTCCACAAATAAGCCACTCTTCACAGGAGAGACGATAGCTAGATTGCTCAAATGGGTAAGATACGTTCTTGTGCACCAATCTGAGAACAATCGTGTTGTCTTTCTATTCCATATATGCCATGCAAGTATGTATATAACAAGATTCTAGCACTAGAAGATGTATGATACCATCAGAATGTACACTCCAAGATAAGGTATGATATCAATACGATGTTGGTAATATGATACCAACAAAATGTACACTCCAAAATAAGGTATGATATCAACACGTTGTCGGTATATGCTCAACGCAAATGCTTATAAGGTTTTGTATCTTTTTCTTTTGCTCTAATTTTTTATGCTTCCTTTACCACTATGCTTGATGCATGAGCCAATATGAAAGACAAGTATGTAAGATATGCATGTGAGTGACTTATGACACGCAAGACGATACCAAGATAGTTACACGCAAGACGATACCAAGATAGTTGCACGCAAGACAAGCTATGCGATGACACTGTATCATTGAAGTGTACTAGTAACGTTGCCCCGACAATTCTCAACTCTCTATTCTCAATGGGTAAGATACACAAAAGGCTCAAGTCTATCAATTGTAATGGCAAGGGAAGGTGAATGGTGAAGGAATGGGTACCTTCATTAACACTACCTCTATCGAGGTCGGATGGGTAACCGGCCTTGCTTCTGGTTGTGGTGTCAAAGGATGAAGTGATCGTTTTCGTTGATGAATTCAGTGACAATGGAGAGTGGCGGATGTCTGGTTGCTGGGCCTGTGGCGAAATTGAGGATTTTGAATCTTGCAAATTTGGTGGTAGAAAGAAAAAAAATTGGTGGGATGGTGGTGGAAGGCTAGGGAATGGCGGGGAAAGCCTAGATCCACTCACAACACATCAACTCCATGGATCAAATCGAACAAAGTCTCACAAGAACCAACAAATTGCCAGAAACTGGGTGAGGCTATTTTTGTGGGGATTTAAGAAATTAGGTAAGAACAGATAAAATTTGGCTAGAAAGGTGAGGGGGGAGAACTCCAAGATGTGATCAACCTTGCTCATGATACCAAGAGAATGTAGGGTAGGGGACCCTACATGCTCAATCTTTCACACTTGGAGGTGGATCAAGAGAGACACTCAAGACAAGATCCACTTACACATCCACTAAATAAGCGAACACATAAGAGATCCACAAAGTTACAAGAACAACAAAGAGAAAAGAGAGTAGCCTAGGTAGTTGGAAGTGCAATCATGTCCTTAATCATATTTTGATGTTGATGACAATATACATATAGGGCACTGCTAGGCATTAGACTATTGATGGTTAGCTTCGTATCAGACCGGTCGATAGCCGTACAATTAGATGGCTAGTTTCCTTTGTGAATTAAATGTTTGATTTGTTGATAACGTGGATTCTGCTGATTCCTAATAATTGTTCACATAATCTACGAATTGTTTTCTAAATCAGCTTCCTAATCTTTGTCCCCACAATCTCTGATTTGTTTCCTAAAACTGCTTCCTTGAATGGCTACAAATCCGACTATTTTTTTGCTTGCATAGTTTCATGGGAAAACAATTTTGCTTCCATGACAAAAAAAATTACATCGAATCGTTCCTCAAAAATTGGAAATTGTTTCTACTAGTTTCACTACTTGCTTCTATATGGGATGTGACAATGCGGCCCTCAAGCTGGCCTTTGGCACAGTTCCTTCCTCCACCTGGTCTTTGGCGCAGTTCCTCAAGGCACACATTATCTTGGCGCCCATGACACACTAGGAGCTTCATATCGGTTTCCTCCCACCGGCTTGAAGAAGTAAATAGTTAATGTGGTGGTGCTTCAGACGGTGCTACAATGCTGTCCAAATTACGTGAAGCAAAATATCATTACAAATGAAGCAATAAAAGGTTTGAATGGAAGCGTATAAGCAAGGTATTTTTGCTGAACTAGTGTGGAAAAACATATGTATCACCGAAGCGCATAATTTAGCATTTCGAAGCAGTAATAAGTTAAATGGAAGCATCACATACTCCGACAAATGGATTGGCAATCATATCATTGTAACTGTCTTAAGCATTAAAGTGTAGGGTTACAAACGACGATAGAGACACCACTCAAGGAGATATATGCAATGAAATATAAATATGTACCAATTAACAGTTGAATATATACGCATTATTACTGGAATGAAAAGACTAACTACACAACCTGAAGTGCCGATGCAAGAAATGGAAATTATAGAAGTGATGAGATATATGATAAACTATGTCTGTTTAAAAATAAAACAAAAATATACAAAGACTGAAAACCCATATAAATCAAGAAGCATTATTGCATTTCTATATGTACATAAAAATCACGGATGCTCTGAAGCAATGAACTCTACATCTGTACATCTAGGAAACATGGCAAGAGAGTGAAGTTCCATTGCATGGAAGAAATATCTGTACATAAGACACCTAGGAAGTATAGATGCTGACGGTATGAAGAAATAATATGTACACCAAGCAAGCATGCCAATAAATTAAATTCCAACCATACATATGAATAATGGTAGATGCAGCAATACATGGGAAGCTAAGCATGGAAATAGATTTAAATTCCACCGCCCGCAGGAAGCACGAATGCTTGAAGCAAATTTTTTTTTGCTATGACTATATAAAGAAGACATATTGGAAGCATAAAAAATTGAAGATGAAAAATAGCATGCTTGACACTGATATCCGGGTGCAGATATAATCTACAAACGGATCTCAACTACACTAATTGGACGTTTTGTGAGCTTACATCAACTAAAATTCCGCAAATACATGAAATAAAAACAGATTCCACCGCTGGTGAATCTCCTAGCCACATGTCATATCCTTGACGAAGGCCTACACATATGCCTAGATCAGCGACGACGCTGTAGCAAGGTACATATCTGATCAAGTACACATCATCTAGAACGTGTTGACACCCAACAAATTCAATGAACCAAGATATGAACTCATATTTCAAACAATCCTCAGGACACAAGTAACATAAATCAACTCCCATTGCAGCAAGATGAGAGGAATCAAACCCTATGTCTATTGAGGATGGAGGAGGGGGCGAATGGGGTTGTCCTGTACGCATGAAGCCCTCCATGACAAATCAAGACGACACACGAGCGCAAAGGATAGGAGGGTGGCGGGGCAGGATCCTAGCGGAGAATCAGGGCAATAAGGAGCTTGTAAGCTCGGCGGCGAGGGGGTCGCCGTCTAATGGCACCCGCAGCAACCTAACGAGGGAACACCACACCAGCGCGAGGGGCGAGGCGATGCACTAGGGCGGGGCGGGATGGCAGTAGAGAAAACCATGGCAGCGAGGGACCTTGCGAGCTCGGCGATGGGGTCGTTGGGAGCAGTCCAGACGAGTGGGGCAAGGAGGTCAGGGGCAGGAGCGATTAATTAGGGATATGATACGGGCGAGCAATTATTGGGATGGGTTGCCAATATCAGGGTGTTTAATTAGAAAGCATTATTTTAATTGACTTGCACGTATTGGCGGTGGGATCAATTGGATCGACGGCCGACGAATGGTCTGGTGAACGTGTATCAGACATATGATACTAAGTGTTTCCCATATATATATAGGGCACTAATTACGTTTTCTAAGTGTATACACATGATATTAGTTTGCTTGGCATCATTGTGTAGTGATCATGGACCCATCAAACGAGACTCAAGCATGACGATAACAGGAAAACAAGCATAGCCTTTTTCATTTAATCTCGAGTTACATGGATCCCGCACTATTAAGAGGGATCAAAGGGGTTCGTTCAAGATTTGCTCGAGTCTTCATCTTGCACTGTTATCCTTCACACTCACTGCTCTACAAATATGCCTTACCAATATCACATCTTCAACATCCTACAAAAATAAATGAAGAAAAATCTCATGGAAAAAAATACAACTCTTAGTGCTTTCTGCAGGATCATCCAGACTGCTATCCGGATCATCTGGGCGTTGCCTAGATTGTCTGGACTACGTCCCGATCATCCGGATGTCGCCTGGATCATCCGGATAGTATTCCGGATCGTCTGGATAGAGCTCCAAAACATACCGCGAAAGTTGGTGTTGAAGCCGAGTTGTCCAGGCATCACCCGGATCATCCGGGACTCTATCTGGATCATTCGGCTGTCACCTGTACATCCAGTCCGGATACCTAAAGAGCCATCACATCCAAGCTGGCCCGGACGTTCCGGACTCCATCTCGGACGTCCGGCCAGCCCATGTACACAACTACCTGCGTCAAACATCTGGAGTCCCTCTCGGATGTCCTGACCACGACGACGACGACTTCAATGACGGCGGCGATAGAGCGGATGGCGACGGAGGTCCCGCCGGCCAGGCAGGGCATGCATACGAGGTTACCATCCGGTTTCTCAAAAACTTTGCCATAGAGCGCCTAGTAGTTTACATCCCGTTATCATTTCATAGCAGTAAAAAGGGGATAAGATGAAGTGTTTAACAAAACAATGGTGGGCACTCTACGTCGTTAGTCGGTCGATCTAAGCGAGATCGGTCACACCTCGCTCATACGCGAGCGCCATCTGATCTCTCTAGTGGTGTCCGCTTGATCCAACTCCACACCCTTCCTAAATACAACAGGGGAAATAGTCTGCGATCGCCTACCGCGTTACGCAACATGCGTTTCCTCCTAGATGCCAGCCTGCTCATCAGTCGCCGTCGCCCGCTTGCCTCACCGTCGATGCTCTCCGCCTCGTCATCATCGCTAGTCACAACTTTCCTGGTCATTAGTCGTAGCAGAGCTGTTCATCAGTAGCAGCTTTTAGTCGTTGCCTCGGTTGTAACCTTGATAGTGCCACCATCGCCGGCCAAATCACCACTCCTCATTGGTGGTATCATCGCGCCCCGCTGGCGCCAGCTCCCGCGCAGTCATCTCGTCGCCTAGTTGCAACAACTCGCCTCACCAGTCCTAGGAGTGCGCGTCCCTGATTGCAGAATATCGCCTCACGGGTCCTAACAATGTGCGTAACCGGTAGAAGCACCGCGCCTCGTCGATCTCAGGAACGCATCTCGCCGGTCCCCAAAAACGTACTTCGCCAGTCGCAGCACCGCGTTGCATCCTCCACCGATGGCTCTAGCATTACACCTCGCAAGTTCCGGCACCTCGCCTCGCTGGTTCCAGCACAAGACTCCTGTGTTCGCAATGTGTGGTATGCTATTGCAGCTCCCGGTTGCCGCCGTCGTGGCATGCGGACACCGCGGCCGCAGAGCGTGGTCCACGTCCCGTGGGAGAGGAGCGCTACGACAACGACTGTCAAGGGATGTTTCGTTGATCCTAACAACGGTACTAGGGGGAGTACATGGAATTTCTAATTGAGGGATGTCACGTCAAGAGACTATGGGGTCTTGGAAGCAGATCACACGAACAAGTGATATACCAAGGTTCAGGCCCCCGATGTGGGTAGAAGCCCTACTTTCCGCCTTGCTTTTTTTTCCTCTGATATATGTTGAGATACAAATGATTACAATGTCGAGGAGGATCTGGACGAGACAAGTATCTCGGTGAGATGGCGGAGATTCAGGTGATAATCTTCAGAGATCCTTTCTAGGTGATATAGACTACAATAGTGTGGGAGATGCTCCTCCTCTACGATGCTCCTAATGCCCCTTATTAAGCACAACTTATGGAAGGCATCCATGTCGGTGCATAGGTGTGTAGAGCGTGGAGTCCGGCCGTTAAATTGCTTTGTCTTTTCTTCCTTACTCGTAGAGTCCTTCCTTCTTCCGACATGCGATATGGCAGTATTCCTCCTCCTGACGCGATGGCGATCCTTCTGGTGTCTGTGGGGTGTATCGGGCTTTTTGGGGCTCTGTTTTGGCAACGAAGGAAGACATGCCGATACATGATTTAACTTTTCTCGACAACGACCTGGCCATGAAATCAGGGAGGAGCTGGGCGTGCGACAACTGAGATGTGCATTTTCTTGGCGAGAAAAGAACGAAGATAAGAGGTGAGGGGCATGCCGAAGGAGCCGACACGGTGGGGGACCTCGTCGAATGTCTGACACCGGCTGAGGGAAGCTCAAGGATGGACGTGGGAAAGGCCCTAGCGACCGCTGTTTGTTATGGAAGGAGAGGTAGAGGGAAGATGTGTTTGCCACTTCTTGAATTTGATCTACCGTAGATAGTTTGCAAACTCCTCCTTCGGTAAGGAAATATAAGAGAGTTTAGATCACGTGATCTAAATGCTCTTATATTTCTTTACAGAGGGAGTACTACATACTACCTCTCATAGATTTTCCTTTTGAAACTGAAGTAGAATTTTTAAGCTTGTTGACAAGACATAGAATAGTGTATATTTGTTTGTATTTAAGATCTGTTTAATAGCCGGACTTTCGCTTATGCCACAAACAATCAAGACACGTAGACGTCAACAGTCAATAAGTCGGCGAGCATCCACCTCCACCAATAGGAGAAGACCATTCGCGCACCGGCGGTTGCCAACACGATTCCACTACAGGTCTCCTCCTCGGCTCCTCCGGTGCCCTCCGCGCTAAACCTCGGCGCCCCCAACGAGGCCACCCGCTCATCGCCGAGCTGAGCAGAGCTCGCATGATCCCGCGAGAGCCCCGCTACTGAGGGAGCGAGCGATGTCCGTCGCCCCGTCGGCGCGCGGCGGTGCCGCCAAGGCCGCGCGGCGCCACCAGGCGGGGCGCGTTGGCGGAGGGAGGCGCCGCGCCGCCGTGGTCCTCCTCCTCCTCGCGCTGGCATACGCGGCGGGGCTGCTCATGTTCGTCTTAGGAGGCGGAGGTTCTGTCGACGGCGGCGGCCACGCGGGCGTGACGGTGGCATCGTTACGGCGGCGGCGCGCGCCCGCCCCGTCCCCACCGCCGCCGGGATCGGTTTACCGCAGCCACATCGTGTTTAAGCGGCTATGGCCGGACATACGCGACGACGCCGCGTCCGCTTCGACCGCCACCTCCGCTTCCGTGTCCACCTCCTCTCCATGGCGTCGCAGCATGGTGGGTGGTCTTTGTTCTTGCAGTTACCGTGCTCCCTGGGGAGATTTGGGGTTCTCGCGTGCTTGTTGCCTGCTTCTTCGGTTCGATTCCTCTCCTTCAGGTTTCACAATGCACTAAACGCATTAGGCGAAATATTCGGGGAGAATTTCGGAACCCTTTTGGTGCTTTTCTCTGATTTAGCACGGGAACGACGCCCAATACATTATTGCATCGTGAGCTGATGTTCTTGGTGTGTGAGTGATTTGCGCAAAAAGTCTAGTTCTCGATTCCTAGTTTTCCCCTTCCCGTGAGCTAGGTCATGTGCCCCTGCATTTCCGTTGTGTACGGCTACACTCGTGATCTTGGATGTACTCCTGTGTAGTTCTAGTATATCTCTGCTTTCCCAAACAAGGAAGGTAATGTCTAGAAGTAAATATCCTTAACTCCTTACGATTCCGACGGAAGATTAACTAGATTTTTGGGCAGGTTGTGAATGCAGTCAGTGTAAATGAGCTGTTCAGTTCAGAGTTAAATCAGTCTAGTATAGCTCCAAAATACTCTGAACTTAACAGCTCAGAGTTAAATCAGTCTATGTATTGCTCCAAAATACTCCAGAGTCTAGTATTGTTCAGTTCAGGTTGGGAGTATCAAATATGTTCGCAAGGAGGAACCAACTTCTTAAATCAGTCCCAGGAACTTCCAACATATTCACTTTTGTCCATAGAACCTAACTGCTCTTATCAATAATCATATAAAAATATTTGTGGTGCAGTTAATGACATCACGTTATCCAAATTCTGAAGAGCTATGGATGCCATGCGTCAAGAGGAGGCTGATTCCATCAGGTTCCACTTTCATACCTTTTGTTATTTTTCAATAAACTAATTGTTCCCACTTGAAAGTGGAGGTTAAGCTAAATACCTGACTGGCTGGATCGTTTTTGGGCTCTTTACAGATTTGCCGACTTCAAATGGGTATCTCATAGTTGAAGCAAATGGTGGTCTGAATCAACAGCGTCTTTCTGTAAGTTCCTGGACCACGTTAGATACAGCAAGCAAGCAATACCATTGCTATTACCTATACAAAAGTCCAGTGCCGTATGAATCCATTGACACCACTATGTAACTTGAAGTCATGTACTATCACTTGATTGAGACGGCTTTCATCAATAACTTTGTGCTGGAAAGGCATTGGTACTATCTTTGTACATACATAGGTGTATTATTCATCCAAAGATCACCGATATTTGCTTTCATCTTTTTGGTCACATGCCATCAGATCTTCTGTTGAGAGATACTCCCTCCGTTTCAAAATAGATGACCCAACTTTGTACTAAAATTAATACAAAATTGAATCATCTATTTTGGAACGGAGGGAGTATATTTCTTCTGACCTGAGAGCTTGAGAATTAGACTCTGGTCTCTACCATTTGCTGTGATGTGGATGTCTCTTTGTAAAGTCCTTAGAACCTTCACCCTATGCTGAGTAATAATTATTGACAGTGCAGTTCCATTTTTTTTTCTCAATACAGATCTGCGATGCAGTTGCTGTGGCCAGCTTGCTTAATGCAACTCTTGTGATCCCAATATTTCATTTGAATAGCGTTTGGCGCGATCCTAGGTAACTAATGCTATTTTGTTTGCTCACTGCTTTGTTTCTTAACATTAGATAATTGCATTTTTATATGATGGATGCCTGTCTGGAGCAGTTGTCTCTTGCTCGTTGTTTTAGTGTCTGGAGCAGTTTGTTTGACTTCTAAAGTTCACTTCTGTTAGTTATAAACCCGTGAATATTTTTGAAATTCTACTTCTTGTTCTAATATTTATTGGTTCTTCCTGATGTTTTGTTTCTCAGCAAATTTAGTGATATTTTTGATGAAGATCGTTTTATCGGGACACTCAGACAACATGTAAGAGTTGTGAAGGAACTCCCAAAAGATGTTCTGCTGCGTTTCAATCATAATATAAGCAGCATACCAAATATGCGAACTAAAGCCTACTCATCCCCAGATCATTATGTTCAGAAGGTGCTTCCGAAATTAATGGAGTTAGGGTATGGTAAACGCTCTCCACCTCAGAAATAATAGGAGAGGCCTTGTTTGAGAATGGGTTTCATTATATATCTATTCTATGCAGGGTTGTGCGCATCGCCCCATTCTCGAATAGATTGGCTCAGTCAGTTCCATCGAATATCCAGGCCTTGAGGTGTTTGGTAAACTACGAGGCTTTGCGGTTTGCCGAACCAATAAGGGTTCTTGCAGACGATATGGTTGTTCGAATGATGAAAAAGAGTTCTTTGGCTGGTGGGAAATATGTCTCGGTGCATCTCCGTTTCGAAGAGGTCTCAATATACTCTCTCTTGTGAGTTAACTATTACATAGTTCTTCTGTCATACTAAAATTTGCGCACACTGTTTAGGATATGGTAGCCTTTTCATGCTGTACATATGATGGTGGCCGGAAGGAGAAAATTGAAATGGAAAATGCCCGTGAAAGGAGCTGGAGAGGGAAGTTTCACCGACCTGGTCGAGTTATCAATCCCGAGGCAAACAGAAGGGATGGGAAATGCCCACTTACTCCTCTAGAGGTTAGGATTTTTTTCACTGGTTAAAGCACTTGTGTGGATATATGTACACCCAATGATGCATTCGTATTTCAGGACATTAATTAACATCACAATAGGCCTGTTATACTAGAATTGATGTTTGTTGCTTAGTTTGTGATGCTTCAGGTCAATAATAATAACCTTTAAGTTCAGTGCCATCAGTTGCGTCTCTTTAGTAGCATTCAGAACAAATTTAGAAGCTTTCAAATATGTAAATATACTCACTAGAGCTAATATGTTAACTGACTGAATTGGAGCAGGTTGGTATGATGCTGCGAGGCATGGGGTTTGACAATACAACCTTCCTCTACGTTGCCTCCGGTAAAATATACAATGCTGCAAAATACATGGCTCCCCTTCGCCAGATGTTCCCTCTTTTACAAACCAAGGACACTCTTGCATTGTCTGAAGAGCTTGCTGAGTTTGAGGTATTGTTTCCGCCAGCGAGCCCATCAGCCTAGCTGGATATTGTTCTGAATGTCAAATGAATATGCATGCATTGAACTGTTCATCAATTCACATTGAATCTTCATACCGTTACTCACCAACCTATTCTCTGTAGGGGTACTCTTCTCGGTTAGCAGCATTAGATTACACCGTCTGTGTTCAGAGCGAAGTGTTTGTGACGACTCAAGGGGGGAACTTCCCTCACTTTTTGATGGGACACAGGCGTTACCTGTTAGGAGGGAATGCAAAGACAATAAAACCCGACAAACGGAAGCTGGTCTTATCTTTTGACGACCCAAATATCAGGTCAGTTTGAGCTGCCATTATATCGTCAACAAAGTATTACAAATCACACCGAATCAATTTCAGTTTTGAGTATATGCTGGAATCTTTCACCAAATCAAACTGCTGAAGCAGTTCGATGCCCTTGTTATTCCTTCACCATCCAAGACTGTAGCTATTGCCTACTTTTCGGAACGCATTAGCCATGTTAACAAATTGAAATACATCTCCGAGTTGACCTTCACATACATGCTCTAAATATTTGCCCATCTTTGCTTAACGTGTAAATGGATATAGTGGTATATGAAACTCAAATTGTTTCTTTGAACTGCAGATGGAGTCGATTCAAGCACCACATGCTGGAAATACTGCACCATAGTGACATAAGGGGCATCGCATTCAGGAAACCTAATGATTCCATATACACCTTCCCAATGCCTGATTGCATGTGCCAACAAGATGGAATATGATCTAGGCGTTAGCATACATAACTGAGGGATGCATATCCTCTGCCTTTGTGCAACAAAGGCACCAAAGGCACGGCATTGTTGACTGCATGATCAGGATTTGATGGTCATGATGAAAACTGGAGTGAAATAAAGCATTTGGTGCTTCTCAGGAGATTCTGAAACCCTCTGGCATACCTCAAACTGTTCGATTCTGGATATAATGGTCAAAAGGTGCCTAATGACAATGAATTCCATAGGATCAGAAACTGAGAGGATGTGAGGGATTTTGTAAAGTTAGTAATCTGTAGGTAGTCCACCATATAGCAATCTCCATTTGTTTGATCTGTCTGTAGGTTGTAAAGAGAAAAGAACTACGAGATTGGGTTGTAGATATGAGTACAACCTGAGTGCCTCCATGTATATTCGAAAAACAAGGGCTAACAACAACAAAGAAAGGAATTTTTCAGTATATCATTACTCATCAGTGCTTGTTCTTGCATTTCATCTTGCCCTTGACAATTCATATTTATGAGCATGTTCTTACAGTTCAGACCTAACGTTCTTTTTTCTTTCCTTGGGGTATGTTTTTTTTAAATGATATGTACCACTTATTTGTACTTAAAAAGAGCATTCAACTATGCATAAAGCTTTTGTGCCTTGATTTTGACATTAGGGCTTGCTTGACGGGCCTGGCGTCTTTTTTGACGTCTAGGCTATGATGTATGATTTTTGCTGGGACCCCCGGCATGTTTGCAGGCCTTCGGGCGAGATGTCCCAGTTGTCTCTGAGGAACTTTAGGAGCGCGACCTCTTGTTCTTCGCCAAGGTCGCTGCTGATGATCACGGTTTTCGTCGGGTCCTCGGGGTGTATTTGGAGCTTTTTTGCTTCTTTTGGCGGCTTGAAAGGCTGCCATGGCCTGGGCTTGCGGGTAGAGTTGCAGTGGTTGGGTCAATGGATTTCTTGATTCCCTCTGAGCTCTGCAGAAGCTAGGGCGGCTTTGGCTTTGACATTTGCGACCTCTGCCTCTAACGCCCTTTCGGGGCTGTCGTGGATGTTGATCGCGTAGTGTGACCATGGCATCTTGAGCTAGAGATATGTGTAGGAGTGTAGCGTCATGAACTTAGTGTAGGCCTGTCTGCCGAGGGTAGTGTTGTAGCCCATGCAGAACGGTGCAACCTCGAAGCGGATTGTCCTTTATCTGAAGTTTTCCTCCTTTCCGAAGACGACCTCTAGACCTTGAGAGGATGCACCGGCCTTCCTGGTACAAAGTCATAGAAGCCAATGGCGAAGGGCTCAGGAAAGATTTGGAGATTCCCATCTTAGGCAAGGTGTGGGATGGTAACTCTGTTGCCTCCATCCATCAGAACCTAGGGAGGTCGGCAATCTTCCACAATCGGATATACCGCCAAAGCGAATTTTCTCGGATGAGGAATGTAGGTCGGGTGGTCGGTGAGGTCGAAGGCGGTCGTGGAGTCAAACCGCTAGGGGCTCCGTGGAGGCCAGCATGATTAGGTAGACCGCACGTTGAGTGAGCTTCTGGGCCTGACGTGTTTCAACGGCTTGGAAGATCATGTTGGCGCTTTGAGATCGGGTGAGCTGGTGGGTTAATGGAGGCCCAACCATCCCGAGGTTGGCCTGTGACCAGCCTTGCCTCCCGTGCCAGAGGTGATGGAGGAGCGAATAAACAGATGGTGTCGTCGTGTTGATCGAAGTGGAACGCGAGGCTCCCGAAGCGTATACTGTCGATGGAGCCCGACAACGTTATGTCATAGAGCAGCCCCTGGCAATCAACGGCGAACTCGTAGGAGCTGAAGACGAAGGTTTATCCCAACATGTAGTCGTCGGTCATGAACAGAGATCCGATTTGGGTTCATTATCCGACCAGTGCAGCACCTGCCTAGCACGCTACCTGTCGGTTCGGGAGACCGTCAGTACCCTCAGTAGGATGGAGAATGCGGTCGGAAGTACCAAAGGGCAGATCACACAAGGGGGTTACTCACATTTGGGCCCTCGTATTGAGGAAATACACCCTACATCCTGCTTCTGATTTGTATTCATGATGGAGCACCTGGTGCAAGGGGGTTACAACGGAGATGTGAATATGACTACCCAGAGTTGGGTCTATGTTATAGATGATGATAACCATCCCTAGCATAGTCTTATATAAACGACAGGGGCTAGGATTTACAGGGGATTGAACCAACCTCACACTGCCACCCTCTTGACTTGCACGTCAAGATGGTCTTCGAATTCTATCTAGGCCTCTGGGCTCCCTCCTGTCATCGGGCTCCTACGAGGTCACCTGGGCCCCGTGGCAGGCCTGCTACCGGGCTTCCCCTCGAGAGGCCACCCCTGGTGTATTGCACCGTTAGTAGGGGGTGGAGCGATAGAAGGTGGGGTTGGTTGAGGAGCTCCGGTGCGGCGGTGACGCAAGGGACCCTAGTCTGCATGCTATTGGGGAAAGGAGCGTCTTGCTCAAGGGGAGGGAGTGGAGCGGCTCGTGGGGTGAGTTGTTTTCTTTTGTGGGAGGGGGAGGAGAAAACTAGTTAGAAGACGCGTACGTGGGAGGAGGTGGAAAACCCAAAGCTAAGGCGAACCTACCAACTCCTCTTTAACAGTAGATATACTTTTCTCTAGAAAAGGTTGATTTTATTGACTCAAAATGAAGCATCAAGAGGATACAATCGCAATGATCACACACCCGACCTCTGCATAGCTAGGATGCACACGGTCAACACCCACACACCCATACAAAAACATGCTAGCAAATAGTAAAGTCATATAAGACCAAAGCTATGCATAGGCGAAGAAAATAGAAAAAGGCCCCAAAGCGACCATATTCTGCGAGCGGAAAACTATGACAATGACCATATCTGCGACTGTGGGAGTCCTGGATAAGGGGGTATCTGGACAGCCGGACTATATACTTTGGCCGGACTATTGGACCGTGAAGATACAAGACTCAAGACTTCGTCCCGTGTCCGGATGGGACTCTCCTTTGCGTGGAAGACAAGCTTGGCGATCCGGATGTTAGATCCCCTTCTTTGTAACCAACTCTGTATAACCCTAGCCCCCTCCAGTGTCTATATAAACCGAAGGGTTTAGTCCGTGGGAGAACAACAATCATAATCATAGGCTAGCTTCTAGGGTTTAGCCTCTACGATCTCGTGGTAGACCAACTCTTGTAATACACATATCATCAAGATCAATCAATCAGGAAGTAGGGTATTACCTCCATCGATAGGGCCCGAACCTCGGTAAAACATCGTGTCCCCTGCCTCCTATTACCATTAGCCTTAGACGCATAGTTCGGGACCCCCTACCCGAGATCCGCCGGTTTTGACACCGACATTGGTGCTTTCATTGAGAGTTCCTCTATGTCGTCGCAGCAAGGCTCGATGGCTCCTTCAATCGTTAACAACAACGCGGTCCAGGGTGAGACTTTTCTCCCCGGACAGATCTTCGTGTTGGGCGGCTTCGCACTGCGGGCCAATTCGCTTGGCCATCTGGAGCAGATCGACAGCTACGCCCCTGGCTATCAGGTCAGGTTCGGAAACTTGAACTACACGGCCGATATCCGCGGAGACTTGGTCTTCGACGGATTCGGGCCTATGCCAGGAGCGCCGAACAGTCACGACGAGCATGGCTTAGACCTGTCGTCAGACAATATTCGGGATATCGCGCCTGCAATAGCCCCGGACCTAAATCCGGGGAAGATCGCGTCGTCCGAGGACGGGTGGATGGACCCCGCCCCGGAGGCCGCGTACTCATCGGCGGTAGAGCCGAACACAGGCTCCATCCCTAAGGAAGCCCGTGTCACCGGACCCCCGGACTTGTGTCCGACTGTAGGTTCCAGACCGCGCGCACCCGAGCCCACCGAATCCGGTTGGGCTCCGGTAATGGAGTTCACCGCTGCGGATATCTTTCAGCACTCTCCCTTCGGCGACATGCTGAATTCATTAAGGTCTCTCTCTTTGTCAGGAGACTCTTGGCCGAACTATGTCCGGCTCGAGTGGGAGGCAGGCGACGAGGAAATTCGTTACCCACCCACCACCCACTTCATTGAAACTGTCGATGATTTGACCGACGTGCTCGACTTCGACTTCGAACACATCGATGGTGTGGACGACGATGCAGGAGAAGAACAGCAACCACCGCCCACGGGGCGCTGGACAAGCACCTCCTCATATAATATATATATATATGGTGGACACTCCCAAAGAAACCAATGGCAATGAGGCAATAAAGTATAACCCCTTACGGAAGAAATCAAAGCATGGGCGTCATCGACGCTGCTCTAAGCCCCGCCACAGCAATACCGGCACATGAGACGAAAACAATCCAGATGGTGCCGAAGATGAATACAATCCCGATCAGCCTGCCGTCGAGCAGGTCGAACAGGAAGACGGGCAGGTTAGCCCAGATGAACAAGTGACGGATGAATACTTGGAGGAGGACAACTACATGCCCCCCTCCTAAGACGAGGTGAGCCTCGGCGACGGTGAATTCGGCGTGCCTGAGGATCCCGTAGAGCAGGAGCGCTTCAAGCGCCGGCTTACGGCCACTGCGAGAAGCCTGAAAAAGAAGCAGCAGCAGCTCTAGACTAATCAAGATCTGCTCACAGACAGATGGACTGAGGTCCTGGCAGCCGAGGAATATGGACTCGAGCGCCAAACCAAAGGTTACCCAAAGCACAAGTTGCTACCTCAACTCGAGGAGGAGCCCATACTAACAGCACGGGACGAGGCTGACCGGCCACCTCGTGGCCGGGATAAAACGGCGTATCAGCCCGAATACCAGCCTGCACCCCCACGCCAATACACCACGGCCCGGGGCAATAGGCAGGATCTGCAAGACATGCCAGAAAACAAAGCAGGTCAGCCAAGATCGATCTACGGATCGCGGGGGTGCGCCCCAACACATGACGATGATCGTCATGCCGGATACACTATCAACAAGTCCGGCCGGGCCAAACATAGCTGACCAGACTTATTCGAACTGCGTAGTAACATAGCCCGGCATTAAGGCGCCGCACACCCCCTATGCTTCACTAATGAAGTAATGGATCACGAATTCCCAAAAGGGTTTAAATCCGTAAACATCGAATCATACGACGGCACAACAGACCCCGTGGTATGGATCAAAGATTTCCTTCTCCACATTCACATGGCCCGCGGTGACGATCTACATGCCATCAAGTATCTTCCCCTTAAACTCAAAGGACCGGCCCAACACTGGCTAAATAGCTTGCCGGAAAATTCCATCGGCAGTTGGGAAAACCTGGAGGACGCGTTCCTCGACAACTTCCAAGGCACTTACGTGCGACCACCGGATGCTGATGACTTGAGTCACATTACCCAACAGCCCGAAGAGACAGCCAGGAAGTTCTGGACTCGGTTCCTAACTAAAAAGAACCAAATTGTCGACTGTCTGGACGCCGAAGCCTTGGCGGCCTTTGAGCATAATATCCGCGATGAGTGGCTAGCCCGACACCTCGGCCAGGAAAAACCGAAGTCCATGGCGGCCCTCACGACACTCATGACCCGCTTTTGCGCGGGCGAGGACAGTTGGTTGGCTCACAGTAGCACCACGCCAATAAACTCCGACACTTCAGATGTCCGCGACAATAACGGCAAGCCACAGCGCAACAGACATAAGCGTCGGAACAATAGCGACAACACCGAAGACACGACAGTTAACGCCAGATTTAGTGGCTCAAAATCCGGTCAGCGGAAAAAGCCGTTCAAAAGAAATAATCAGGGATCGTCCAGTCTAGACCAAATACTTGATCGCTCGTGCCAAATTCACGGCACCCCTGATAAGCTAGCCAACCACACTAACAGAGATTGCTGGGTGTTCAAACAGGCCGGCAAGATAAATACCGAAAACAAGGACAAGGGGCTACACAGCAACGATGACGAGGAGCCCCGGTGTCCGAACACTAGGGGACAGAAGAAATTTCCTCCTCAGGTGAAAACGGTAAACATGATCTATGCCACCCACATTCCCAAAACGGGAACGAAAGTGAGCACTAAGGGACTTCTATGTGATGGAGCTAGTCGCCCCAAAGTTCAACCCATGGTCAGCCTGTCTGATCACTTCTGATCGTAGGGATCACCCTACCAGCATCCGTCATGGCGGTTCAGCCGCATTGGTCCTTGACCCAATCATCGATGGATTCCACCTCACGCGAGTCCTTATGGACGGTGGCAGTAGCCTGAACCTGCTTTATCAGGACACAATGCGCAAAATGGGCATCGATCCTTCAAGGATCAAGCCCACCAAAACCACCTTCAAAGGTGTAATTCCAGGAGTAGAGGCCCGTTGTACGGGCTCCATAACACTGGAAGTGGTCTTCGGATCCCCGGATAACTTCCGAAGCGAGGAGTTAATCTTTGATATCGTCCCTTTCCGTAGTGGCTATCATGCACTGCTTGGACGAACCACATTCGCTCGATTCAATGCGGTACCACACTATGCATACCTCAAGCTCAAGATGCCAGGACCTCGCGGGGTTATAATAGTCAATGGAAACACAGACCACTCTCTCCGTATAGAAGAGCACACTGCGGCCCTTGCGGCAGAAGTACAAAGCAACCTTCTCCGGCAAGCCGCCAATTTGGCGACAACAACCCCGAGCTCCGTCAAGCGAGTCTGGAGTACTCTGCAACAGGATCGCCAGGCACGCCAAGAGCATGACTAGCAGTCTGGCCTCCGCCCTAGCCCCATCCAGGTAGCATTTGTGCCGCGTGTACACAATTACGCACTCAAAATACCATGGGCACAGGCAGAGGCGCAACAGTGATGCGGCCCACAGTGCGGTTCAACCGCGACAAGACCCGCATACTTTAATAACCTTCTTTTTCTTTCAGGACTCTACTTTCGGGCATCCCTTTCAGAGAACCAGATCATCGGACTCATCACAGGAGGGAAAAAACAAGGAGGCAAAAGACATCGCGCACAAAGGGAATACCCAGGTGGTATCTGTCAATGATCGTTATACCTGTTTTACATACCCGCATGCGGCCCGCCCTTGGATAGGACATGTCAAATAGTCCTATTTGCTTCTGCTTAACGCATTAATTGTACACATATGCTTGGACGTATTATTTAAATAACAACGGGAAATAATATATAGCGTCAGCTTATCATTCCTATCTTCACATTTTTCCCTAAAAATGTTTATTTAATATTGCATCCGTGCACTTTGGTATGTTCAGTTTGCCAGGGGCTTCTTATGGCGCCCCATAATATGGCAAGATAAGTCCGAACACTTTCGACAGTGCGGAACCCCGAACTTATAGCATTATATGCATCCGCTCTGAATCATGTCTTGGGTCAATAGTTGGGTTTGCCCGGCTCCCTTATTTTGGTACCTCATGTTCCGTTATATCGGCTAAGTAGCGCAGGGAGAACTACTGCGATTGTGTCCCGGTTCTTCCGGACGAGCACCTCAGTAGAGAAAGCCGAAAACTGACTGTCATGATGCAGCGAGAGCTGGTCGCTGTTCAAGAGGTCTTAAATCCTTAAAGATTTTTTCCTCTTCAGGCGAGGAATCGGCCTTGTCCGATTTAGGCGTGTATAGCGCCCCAATTCGGCTTTCTGAATTCTAGGGGCTTCGCCGAAATTTAAAATTGTAGACTTCTATGGCTAAGTGAGAGTTATAAAGCCGCATAGTCCGATTGCCTTGTTCGCTGCGCCAAACACCTCCTCCAAGGACTAAAAATTTGGATAAAGAGTGTTTGGGTTTTCCACGGACACCCCAGTACTAATTACATGGGGGCGGAAGCCGATGACTGGCCTACTTTCAGAATTTTATAAACAGCCGCACAAAAGGTAATATTTTAAATCAACAAAGCGCCATATAGCGCAAACAAATTTGTTTTCATATTACAAAGATGACATGAGTACATTCACTCAAAGATTGCATCCTAGGTACATTCATCGGCCACGAGACGAGCGCCTTTCATAACGCCATCACAATATTTCTCGGGGTAGCGATGCGCCTTGCCCTTCGGCGGTCCATCCTTCACCAGCTTCTCTGCATCTAGCTTGGCCCAATGTATTTTTGCATGGGCAAAGGCCCGACTGGCACCCTCAATACAAATGGATTGCTTGAAAATTTCAAGCCACGGACAGGCATTTACCATCCGCTTTATAAGGCCAAAGTAGCTGTCGGGCAGGGGCTCACCAGGCCACATCCGGACTATGAAGTCCTTCATGGCCACTTTGGCCGCCCTGTGGAGTTCAACCAATTGCTTTAGTTGGTCACTCGGAGGCATTGGGTGTTCGGCTCCAGCATACTTGGACCAGAACAGCTTCTCCGTCGAGCTCCCCTCTTCGGCACGATAGAACTTCGTGGCATCCGATATGCTGCATGGCTGATCTGCGAATGCCCCTGGAGAGCTCCGAATTCGGGTAAGTAAAAGAAATGTCTCCTCCACATGCTTGCTTTGCATAATGAATGCCTTACCCACCGCTATCTTCTTGGCCGCCTGGATTTCCTGTTGGGCCTTTTGGGCTTCGGCCTTGGCGTCTTTCGCGCTCAGAAGGGCCTTCGCAAGCTCAGACTCTTTCGTCTTGAAGTCACGCTCCAAGGACTCGAACTTCTTGCCGAGCTCCTGGAGCTCTTGCTATACCTCGCCCACCCTAGCATCTTTCTTTTCACGCTCAATGTGCTCCGTGGACGCCTTGTCTTCAGCCTCAGATAGCGCTTTCGTCAGGGCCGCCACTTCGGTCATGGCCCCTATTAAAAAATCATGATGCTTTTTGTTAGCGTCACTAATTTTTCTCCTCTATACGACACATGAACGGGGTATCACTCACCTTTGTTCTCTTCGAGCTGCCTCTTCGTGAGGCTTAGCTCCTCTCCGGCCTGCTTCAGGTCCCGTTCGAGTCTGGCAACCTCTGTTGTGCGGGCAGCAGCGGCAAGCAACACCGCCTGCTTATTCACATAGACACATACTGTTAGATTCCTGCGGTTTAAAGTTGACCCTCCGTTTGGCTTTTCTTTCCGAACACCAAACAGAGTATCGGGGGCTACTATCTATTGGGTGATAATTTCTCACGCTTTTGATTACTTACCTCAAAGCCTGTCAGGAGGCTGGTGCAGGCTTCGGTCAATCCACTTTTGGCGGACCGAACCTTCTGAATCACCGTACTCATAAGAGTACGGTGCTCTTCATCAATGGAAGCGCCGCGAAGCACTTCCAGCAGACTATCCGATGCCTCTGGCGCAACGGAGGTCATCGGCATGGCCGGCTCGCCGTCCCTAGCGAGGGGCTGCCTACCCGAATCTGGAACCTTTGGAGCTTTCGGTGCAGTGTCCGGCTGGGAGCCCAACTTGCTGTGGCTCTCATCAGCATAATCTATGGGGATCTTACTCCCCATGTGCCCGGCGTCTGGAATTTCACCTTGGGGCATCTCCAGAGCCGCCTCCCCCTGCTCTGGTACCCTTTGGGACCATACCTTCGTGTCATCCGCAGGCCGAGGGGAGGTGGTCGTCGGGAGCGAATTCATTGCCGAATCACTCAGAGGCCCATCCGAAGAGGATACCTCGGGATGGGACCTGGCCGAACTGCATATGCGTGTTCGGTGTTATAACAAACTATGAAGTTAAGTCGCACTAAAAGTATTACAGAGTGCGGATACTTACAATCTCGCCAGGGGCTTTCCCCTGGGTAGCCACTCCTCCTCGCTATAGGCGGCGGTTATGGAGTGGTCCGGAGGGAGGGTCCGTCCCTTCTTGGACCCTTCAGCCTCCCCGGAAAGGGTGGCCTTCCTCTTCTTCCCCCCTCGTTTTCGGGGAGAGGGTTTCCCTCCTCCTCCTCCTTGTTGTCATTGGAGGAGTGCGCCCCGGTGTCTTCGGACGATGAGTCTGGCACCACGTTGCGCCGGGAACTTCTTCTGGTCCCCATGGACTTTTTCTTGGCCTTCTTCTCCGGCACCTCATAGGGTGCCGGAATCAGCATCTCCATCAAGAGTTCATCTGCTGGGTCCTCAGGCAATGGAGCCGGACAGTTGATCCGCTCCACCGGAGCGACATATTCCTGTTAAAATCAGCACAGTGGCCTAAGTTTCTCCCACGAATATACTGAGGAAGGGCAAATCTTGCGAAATGTAGAATGCTTACCGCATTAGCCTGGCGCCTGGCGCTGAGTCCGCGGTCCTCAGAGGTGGGAGAAGGAACTTCGCTGGCCTTGAACTATGCCTTCCAGGCGTCTTTGTGCGTCGTGTCAAAGAGCTCTTGCAGTGTCTGGTGTTGGGCCGCGTTGAACTCCCATAGGTTCAATGCCCGTCTCTGACATGGGAGAATCCAGCGAAATAGCATCACCTGGACCACATTGATGTGACGCCCCAAGACCGATGCTTCAGAAGACTTCCAGCTATTCCGAGTTTTGCCATGTGTTTCTTTTGTGCTTGCTCTTTTATTTTTGCATCGCATCATGTCATCATGCCATTTATTTTTTTTAAAACTCAACTAAATAAATTGCATAGATCTTTTGATCTATTTAAACCGAGGGAACTCACATGGTGACTTCTCTTTATAACATACCCTCCCGATATTTAGGGAGCTATATTATAAAATATTCCATTGTTTCGGAAATCACCATAACACACTTGCAAAATATCCCATGCCGTTGTTATCTCAATTCTTGTTCTCCAACCTTGCCCCTATTTATTTCATCATTTTCCGGAGCTCCACCAAAAATCCGAACATTTTTGGACCTTCCCAAACCTCACTTCCTATTCAAATCATTTGAATTTAAATCAAATGAGTTTGAATTTAATCTTTCAATCATGCCTCTTTCTATTTTTCTTGGTACGAGCATATTTTTGTGAGTCCAAGGAAATTATCCCCTTGCGCATTTTCTTTCCCTAACCCTCCTTTTCTTTTCTTCTCTCTTTTTGCTTTTCTGCTAAAGTAAATATAAGAGAGAGAGAGAAGAGAGAGGTAAGCCCAGCCAGGCCTCTGGCCATTTCCTCTCCACCTGGGCCGACCCAACCGGCCTCTCAGGCCCAGCCCACCTAATCCTCTCTCAGACCCCTCGTGTGCGCGTCCGAAACTCCCCCGAACCCGACCCGGACAGTCACCACCGTTGTGTCCGGATCATCCCCTAACATCTACAAAATATCTCCGTTTTCTCTTTTGGACTCCCTAGCTATTTTTTTTCGCGACCGTCCGTTTTCGATCCGAGGGACCGAGATAGCCTTTAACCTAATCTGTGGGGTATATATAGTCCACCCTTAGTCATTTTGGACAAACCCTAACTTCTAGGCAGTTTGTCCCTGCCGCCGCCGCACTCACCTTCCGCCTCGGGATCTCCCCAGATCCTTCTCGCAGCCACCCACAGGCCAGCCGTCTCCCCTCGATCCCCATCCCACCAGTCCTTCCGATCCAAAAATCCACCAACCACAGCCGCCACCTCCTCGGTTCCCGAGGCCCAGCCTCATCTCGCTCTCGTGCGTGAGAACACGCCCGAGGAGCTCGAGCAGTGGAGCCCCGATCCCGTAGCGCCAGGCACCCCTGCATCCTCCCGTGCTTCCTGTGCGCGCCACCCAAGCAGCAACAGCAGATGAGCACCGCCGGCCCTCCTCTTCCTCCTGTTTTCCCTCTCTTTCTCTCTCTCACGGTGGCCTCTCTCCTTCCTAGGAACGAGCAGGAGCTCGCCCTTGTTCCATGCCGCCGTCGTCGTTCTGCTTCGCCTCGTCCACGCCATGGCCGCCCAAAGCTCCCTGCCCGACGCCGTGGATGGCCGTCATGGATGCCCTTGCTCTGCTCCGAGTCAACCGTTCCGCCGTCGCCCGTTCGTCCCGCCGGATCCGCGAAGCCGCCGTTCGAGACCCTGTCTGTCTCCCCTGCATCACGCCCCATCGCCGTGCTCCTCACCGATGCCGTCCGCGCCCTTCCCTGCCTCGGATCCGGCTGGATCCACCTCCTCCTCCAGCCACGGCCCTTCCTGGCCGGATCCCGCCGCCGCGCTGCCGCCAAGCCAGCTCGCCGCCGCTGCTCTGCTTCCTGACGAACAGAGCAGCTCACTCGCCCGCTCGTCCCCGCTCGCGTTGACCGCGCTGGCCAGCTGCGTGGGCTGCAGCCGCAGCAAGCCCCCCCCCCAGCCGGCCTGCCAGGCCTCTCCTCCAGCCGGGCCGAAGCCCATGGGTGAGGCCCCCAGCGCCTTCCTTTCTTTTTGTTTTTTTTCCTTCTGTTGGGCCTGCTGCAGTCAGTTTTGGCCCGTATCATGTTTTTTTCCCAGATCTGAATTTGTCTATTATCCAGTGAACTGCAGTTTTACAGAAAAACCCCTCATGTTCATGCATTTACTAACTCATGAACCGTGCATCGGATTAAAATGTTTTATATATGAAACTTGCTCAGAAAATTGTGTAGTTTAAGAATATGCCATTTTCATCCATGTTTAAAATGTTTAACTTGCTGTTTATTTAAATTTGCTATTATGCCATGCTAAAATGCTTTATTTCATAACTAAATAACCGTAACTCCGATTTTAATAAATTATATATGTAAATGGGGCAGAAAAATGTCTAGTTTAACATGGTGCACTCATCTTGCATGTTTAACAACTCTAAAATATTGTTTAGGGCAGAACAGTACCAAATCTAAAATATGCTATGGGGATTTACCGGAATTGTTGTTCGTTACTTCCGGCCTCATTTAAACTTGCCTAGATAGGTAGTTCGTTGTGCTTCACCTCTTGCCATGTTAATCAACATTTAATATTGTTGGGGTACATAAACGAGATCAAACTAAATAACTTGTTGTAGTGTTTCGTCAATATGCAACTCGTTGCATATTGATCTCCACTTAATTTGTAGAACTGCTTGTGCACTTTGTCATGCCATGCTTCATTAAACCGGACATGCCTCATACTCGTTTGTGCATCATGCCATGTTGATGTGTTGGTTGTTTACTATGTTGTGTGCTTCTTTTCCGGTGTTGCTTCTTCGGGTTGGTTCCGATAACGTCGAGTTGTGAGGATCCGTTCGTCTACGTCCGTTTGTCTTCTTCATGGACTCGTTCTTCTTCCTTGCGGGATTTCAGGCAAGATGATCATACCCTCGAAATCACTACTATCTTTGCTATGCTAGTTTGCTCGCTCTTTTGCCATGCCAATGCTACGATGCCTACCATTTGCTTGTCAGCCTCCCAAATTGCCATGTCAACCTCTAACCCACCATGTCCTAGCAAACCGTTGATTGGCTATGTTACCGCTTTGCTCAGCCCTCTTATAGCGTTGTTAGTTGCAGGTGAAGATTGAAGTTTGTTCCTTGTTGGAACATGGAGATGTTGTTCCTTGTTGGAACATGTTTACTTGTTGGGATATCACAATATATCTTACTTAATTAATGCATCTATATACTTGGTAAAGGGTGGAAGGCTCGGCCTTATGCCTGGTGTTTTGTTCCACTCTTGCCGCCCTAGTTTCCGTCATATCGGTGTTATGTTCCCGGATTTTGCGTCCCTTACGCGGTTGGGCTATAATGGGAACCCCTTGACAGTTCGCCTTAAGTAAAGCTTTCCAGCAATGCCCAACATTGGTTTTACCATTTGCCACCTAGCCTTTTCTTTTCCCTTGGGAGTCGCGCTCCTGAGGGTCATCATTATTTTACCCCCCCGGGCCAGTGCTCCTCTGAGTGTTGGTCCAACTAGAGTCCTGTGCAGCGCCCCTCGGGGAAACTCGAGGTTTGGTTTTAGTTGTACGGAGCACTCATCTGAGTGTGCCCTGAGAAAGAGATATGTGCAGCTCCTATCGGGATTTGTCGGCACATTCGGGCGGTGTTGCTGGTTTAGTTTTACCCTGTCGAAATGTCTTGTTGTACCGGGATACCGAGTCTGATCGGAATGTCTCGGGTGGAGGTCTATTCCTTCGTTGACCGTGAGAGCTTGTGATGGGCTAAGTTGGGACACCCCTGCAGGGTATTGAACTTTCGAAAGCCGTGCCCGCGGTTATGGGCAGATGGGAATTTGTTAACGTCCGGTTGTAGAAAACCCGAAGTTGACCTTAATTAAAATACATCAACCGTGTGTGTAACCGTGATGGTCTCTTTCCGGCGGAGTCCGG
Organism: Triticum aestivum; assembly: GCF_018294505.1. Lineage (NCBI taxonomy): Eukaryota > Viridiplantae > Streptophyta > Magnoliopsida > Poales > Poaceae > Triticum > Triticum aestivum. Next base: position 212,823,138 of record NC_057807.1, on the reverse strand, counting down.
GAAGTGAACACGGTGTTGGAGTTATGCTTGACGTAGGTAGTCCAGGATCACTTCTTGATCATACTTTTATCGACCGTGCTTTGCCTTCTCTTCTCGCTCTCATTTGCGTATGTTAGCCACCATATATGCTAGTCGCTTGCCGCAGCTCCACCTCATTACTCCATCCTTCCTATAAGCTTAAATAGTCTTGATCTCGCGGGTGCGAGATTGCTGAGTCCCCGTGGCTCACAGATACTTCCAAAACCAGCTTGCAGGTGCCGTTGAGTCCGTGCAGATGACGCAACCAAGCTCAGGAGGAGCTCGATGAAGATCTTGTCCTTTATGTTGTTTCGTGTTAGTTGATCAGTAGTGGAGCCCAGTTGGGGTCGATCGGGGACCTTTGTCGCATTTGGGGTTCTTCTTTTATTTTGGTTCCGTAGTCGGACCTTGATTGTATCTGGATGATGTAATGCTTTATTCATGTAATTGTGTGAAGTGGCGATTGTAAGCCAACTATGTATCTCTTTCCCATATGTATTACATGGGTTGTGTGAAGATTACCTCACTTGCGACATTGCTTTCAATGCGGTTATGCCTCTAAGTCGTGCTTCGACACGTGGGAGATATAGCCGCATCGAGGGCGTTACAAGTTGGTAATCAGAGCCTTCCCCGACCTTAGGAGCCCCATTGCTTGATCGTTTTTAGCAGCCGAGTTGTGTCTAGAAAAATGTTTTGAGTCATTTAGGAATTATATATCGGAGAGTTTAGGAATTCTTTTTTACTTCCCAGTCTCCTCGTCGCTCTGGTAAGGCATCCTGACGTAGAGTTTTGACTCTTCTCTTCTCAAATTTCACTAAAATTTTTTTAGGATCACGCGGGTATCTTGGAATCGTTCGGATGGTTTTATGATGAGAACATTGTCTTGGTGCCTCCTGTCAGGGGTTTTGTGGAAGTGTCCCGGGGAGTTGAGCTCTGAGGTGTTGTCATCATAATTTTATCGTTGCAATTCTGGTATACCTGAGTTTAGTACGCCGACATCGAAAATCTCTTTTATGCAGTTCGTTGGTGAGATAACCTCGACGCCACCCAGTACTGGGGCGGGAGTTCGGGAGTATCGCCATAACTTGTATAACGGATGCTTTTCGAAGGTTGAGGTAGATGATTTCCGAAGGTTTCTTGGTTATGTGTTGAAGGATGGATACAGCTGGATGTAGGATTTGCTAGTTTGGGTGAGATATTATGCTTCCCCTGTATCCCCAACACCTGATTGCATAACCGGAAAATTTTGGGAGTTTCATAGGTGGGAATTCAAGTAGCTCGTAGGATATCTTTCCGACAGATGTATGATATGAAATTGGGGTTCGACGTCTAGTGGTCCGCCTATTCACGGTCGGTTTTACAGTGGTCTCGTTGTGTCTTAAAGAGTCCTTGGCTATGCCGACTCGGGGACGCTTCGTATGTCATGTGCACTGCCTTGTACATGATGGTGCTGTACGATCGAGCCCGTGTAGGCCCCACCACGAAAACTTCGGACGAAATCTCTATCATATGTTTGTTCCAGCTTATTCGCAAGCCAGTCCTTTGTTTTTGTTTTGAGTTGTGGTATTCGAGTTGCTTCAATGTCAAGTGTTGATTCCATACCTTTCCAAAATGGTGTTCTCATATTCCGATGTGAATACCAATCCTTCTCGACAATCGAGATTGTCATGTCAATCCTTTTCAACCAGCGTCTTTCTCTTCAAGTGGATCCGATCATTTCAACATTCGCAAGATCACCTCTCAGTTCTCTCAACGGTGTTTGTTTCATCCGTCCCAAGTTGTTTTTGTTTTCCCGCCCTCCCACCCCTTTTTCTTCAAGGACTCAGATTTCTTAATCGAGTATCCATTTTATTGATGGGAAGTTTCTCCATTCTTTTCCGTCAATGTTCTTATCCGGTGATTCTCATGAAGATTCTAATGGAGCTTCAAGTTCGTCATTCCTCATTCCTTTCTCTTCTCCGGTGGATTCAAGTCAAGATTTGTCGATTATATCCCCTTTTTCTCGTCTCAAATACCTTCTCTTGACGGTGCTCCTCATATTTATTCATTTCTCGCTATTCTATTGTTCCGGAGTGCTCAAGATATCTCGAAGATTCGTGTTTCCACTCTGCATTCGTTCAAGCTCTTTCGAGATTGGTATCTCATTCAAGTCATTTAATTCAACCGGTGCAACATCTCTTTTAAATCTTTTCAACGGTGTTCTTTTGAGTGGGCCCTAACCCATAGGTCTTTTCCCAGGATCTTACCTGACTCTTCTAATTCTCCCGGAGATGTCCTTAAAATTCTTTTCGAAGTTTGACGTAAGAATGAGTTATCATCAGTCAAATGCCATCTCCTAGATCTTTCACAATTATTTTCATCGTTGGCTCAACCTCTTCGTTTTGATTCTTTCGGAGTGTCTAAATAATTCTTGGTGGTGTTTCTCGTTGTCATTCTCATCATTTGAAGACCGAAGAAGAGTTTCTCTTTAATCTTGCTCTATTCTCTTCAAGATTCATGGTGCTAGCTTGTTGCCATCCTCTCATAATTGTTTTCGATTGTGAGGATCTTTTTCACCCATCAGGAGATATTCAAGAGTCTTCTCAGTTTGTCATCCAGAGTCCATAAATTCAGGTTTATTCATTCTCAGCCGTCAGTTATCATTCTCCTATCTTGCCGGTGCATCTATCGAATATCCTCTAATCAGTTCTTGATCTCTTTGTTCTCATGTATCTAGTTTGTCTCAAGCACCTTCGTTCATTTGCTAATTCTTACCGGTGATGCACCCCTACTTCGATCATTTTCAATTCTTACGGTGGTTCTTTCAAGATTTCTCTTCCTTGTTCATCATATCAATTCATTTGTTGTTCCAATCCTACCGGTGGTTCGTTGAAGACCTTCTCAAGTTTTGATATATCTCTTTTAATCCTTTCTACGAGAATAAGTAGTATGCCAAATCCGTTGATTGTCATCAATTTAATTGGTGAAGGATAAGCATAACATAATTCTTATTCTTGTTCATCCAAGTGATTAATTCTTTATTCCGGAGGCCCTTAAAATTCTCGGTTTCATTTGTTTCATCTTCTCTTTTTCCCGGAGTTCCAAGCTCTAATTATCACGGAGATCCATCTAAATCATTGCAAGGATTCACCTTGTGTTTTCAATTTCTCTTTCTGTTCATTCCTTTTGTTTACCGGAGTTCTTCATGGAGGTTCTACATGATGGTTCATCAAGGATTTAACTCTTTCTCGAGGTGTTCATCGAGATTCTTTTCTAAGGAGCAAAAGCTTTCTTCATATGGTAATCCGGAGTGCAATTCTTTCTACCATATTTTGGAGGTGGTATTATGTCATTCTTGATAATTTGAGTTCATGTTCCATGATTCACATGTTGTTAAGAATGAGTTATTTTTAAATCCATCAACCTCGTTGTTGGAGTTATCTTGCGTCATATTTCACCTAAAAGCCTTCCATTGGGAATGTTGCTATTTGTGGTGCTTGCCAATGATCCAAGTTATCTCTTTATCATCTTGGTGGAAGAAGTTTTCATCTCTTCGTTGATCTCAAGCAAGCAATTTTTTTTCCATTGGTGGCCGGTTGTCACCTCATAATTTTGAGATGTTTTCCATAAGCCCACTACAAGCTTGTGCTTTTCGTTGTTGATTTTCCAACAACTCCGTTCAATTCTTCTTTGCAAGGATGCTTTCCAAACTCTTTTGTGGCAGAAGTTGGCATTTTCTTCTCCATTCTGTTATTCCAATGATATATCTTCTATTATTTCTTTCGGAGGCATTGTGACGTTGCTCTTTTCACTCACCATCTCGATTCGTGAGGATCGTGTTCTTTTCTTGCTTATCCATTTAACCAGAGTGTCGTGTCCTCTGCTCAAGTTCTTTTCATCTTATCTAGTCTTGTATCACTTTTCAACCGGAGTGCTGTTCGAATTTGGTCTTCCTTGATCCCCTTCCTTAACCGGCGTGTTTTCAATATATATCTTCCCTTCAACCTCAAGGTTTTTCGCAAATGTTCTTTGTCCCTATTTGCTAACAGAGTGTTTTCGACCTTGTCCACCTTCGTTGTATTCTTTTCTCGAATTTGTTCAACCTAGCAAGGTTCTTTGGTTTCACTCATTGGTCAAAGAAGCAATTTAGTTTTACCGCTTCTCTTTCCCTTTCGTTTTCCCTCCGGTGCCATTCTAGATCTCGGGACGAGATCCTCTCGTAGTGGTGGAGTGTTGTGACGCCCCAAGACCGATGCTTCAGAAGACTTCCAGCTATTCCGAGTTTTGCCATGTGTTTCTTTTGTGCTTGCTCTTTTATTTTTGCATCGCATCATGTCATCATGCCATTTATTTTTTTAAAAAACTCAACTAAATAAATTGCATAGATCTTTTGATCTATTTAAACCGAGGGAACTCACATGGTGACTTCTCTTTATAACATACCCTCCCGATATTTAGGGAGCTATATTATAAAATATTCCATTGTTTCGGAAATCACCATAACACACTTGCAAAATATCCCATGCCGTTGTTATCTCAATTCTTGTTCTCCAACCTTGCCCCTATTTATTTCATCATTTTCCGGAGCTCCACCAAAAATCCGAACATTTTTGGACCTTCCCAAACCTCACTTCCTATTCAAATCATTTGAATTTAAATCAAATGAGTTTGAATTTAATCTTTCAATCATGCCTCTTTCTATTTTTCTTGGTACGAGCATATTTTTGTGAGTCCAAGGAAATTATCCCCTTGCGCATTTTCTTTCCCTAACCCTCCTTTTCTTTTCTTCTCTCTTTTTGCTTTTCTGCTAAAGTAAATATAAGAGAGAGAGAGAAGAGAGAGGTAAGCCCAGCCAGGCCTCTGGCCATTTCCTCTCCACCTGGGCCGACCCAACCGGCCTCTCAGGCCCAGCCCACCTAATCCTCTCTCAGACCCCTCGTGTGCGCGTCCGAAACTCCCCCGAACCCGACCCGGACAGTCACCACCGTTGTGTCCGGATCATCCCCTAACATCTACAAAATATCTCCGTTTTCTCTTTTGGACTCCCTAGCTATTTTTTTTCGCGACCGTCCGTTTTCGATCCGAGGGACCGAGATAGCCTTTAACCTAATCTGTGGGGTATATATAGTCCACCCTTAGTCATTTTGGACAAACCCTAACTTCTAGGCAGTTTGTCCCTGCCGCCGCCGCACTCACCTTCCGCCTCGGGATCTCCCCAGATCCTTCTCGCAGCCACCCACAGGCCAGCCGTCTCCCCTCGATCCCCATCCCACCAGTCCTTCCGATCCAAAAATCCACCAACCACAGCCGCCACCTCCTCGGTTCCCGAGGCCCAGCCTCCTCTCGCTCTCGTGCGTGAGAACACGCCCGAGGAGCTCGAGCAGTGGAGCCCCGATCCCGTAGCGCCAGGCACCCCTGCATCCTCCCGTGCTTCCTGTGCGCGCCACCCAAGCAGCAACAGCAGATGAGCACCGCCGGCCCTCCTCTTCCTCCTGTTTTCCCTCTCTTTCTCTCTCTCACGGTGGCCTCTCTCCTTCCTAGGAACGAGCAGGAGCTCGCCCTTGTTCCATGCCGCCGTCGTCGTTCTGCTTCGCCTCGTCCATGCCATGGCCGCCCGAAGCTCCCTGCCCGACGCCGTGGATGGCCGTCATGGATGCCCTTGCTCTGCTCCGAGTCAACTGTTCCGCCGTCGCCCGTTCGTCCCGCCGGATCCGCGAAGCCGCCATTCGGGACCCTGTCTGTCTCCCCTGCATCACGCCCCATCGCCGTGCTCCTCACCGATGCCGTCCGCGCCCTTCCCTGCCTCGGATCCGGCTGGATCCACCTCCTCCTCCAGCCACGGCCCTTCCTGGCCGGATCCCGCCGCCGCGCTGCCGCCAAGCCAGCTCACTGCCGCTGCTCTGCTTCCTGACGAACAGAGCAGCTCGCTCGCCCGCTCGTCCCCGCTCGCGTTGACCGCGCTGGCCAGCTGCGTGGGCTGCAGCCGCAGCAAGCCCCCCCCAGCCGGCCTGCCAGGCCTCTCCTCCAGCCGGGCCGAAGCCCATGGGTGAGGCCCCCAGCGCCTTCCTTTCTTTTTGTTTTTTTTCCTTCTGTTGGGCCTGCTGCAGTCAGTTTCGGCCTGTATCATGTTTTTTTTCCCAGATCTGAATTTGTCTATTATCCAATGAACTGCAGTTTTACAGAAAAACCCCTCATGTTCATGCATTAATAACTTCACAACCGTGCATCGGTTTAAAATGTTTTATATATGTAAAATGCTCAGAAAATTGTGTAGTTTAAGAATGTGCCATTTTCATCCATGTTTAAAATGTTTAACTTGCTGTTTATTTAAATTTGCTATTATGCCATGCTAAAATGCTTTATTTCATAACTAAATAACCGTAACTCCGATTTTAATAAATTATATATGTAAATGGGGTAGAAAAATGTCTAGTTTAACATGGTGCACTCATCTTGCATGTTTAACAACTCTAAAATATTGTTTAGGGCAGAACAGTACCAAATCTAAAATATGCTATGGGGATTTACCGGAATTGTTGTTCGTTACTTCCGGCCTCATTTAAACTTGCCTAGATAGGTAGTTTCGTTGTGCTTCACCTCTTGCCATGTTAATCAACATTTAATATTGTTGGGGTACATAAACGAGATCAAACTAAATAACTTGTTGTAGTGTTTCGTCAATATGCAACTCGTTGCATATTGATCTCCACTTAATTTGTAGAACTGCTTGTGCACTTTGTCATGCCATGCTTCATTAAACCGGACATGCCTCATACTCGTTTGTGCATCATGCCATGTTGATGTGTTGGTTGTTTACTATGTTGTGTGCTTCTTTTCCGGTGTTTGCTTCTTCGGGTTGGTTCCGATAACGTCGAGGTTGTGAGGATCCGTTCGTCTACGTCCGTTTGTCTTCTTCATGGACTCGTTCTTCTTCCTTGCGGGATTTCAGGCAAGATGATCATACCCTCGAAATCACTACTATCTTTGCTATGCTAGTTTGCTCGCTCTTTTGCCATGCCATGCTACGATGCCTACCATTTGCTTGTCAGCCTCCCAAATTGCCATGTCAAACCTCTAACCCACCATGTCCTAGCAAACCGTTGATTGGCTATGTTACCGCTTTGCTCAGCCCCTTTTATAGCGTTGTTAGTTGCAGGTGAAGATTGAAGTTTGTTCCTTGTTGGAACACGGAGATGTTGTTCCTTGTTGGAACATGTTTACTTGTTGGGATATCACAATATATCTTACTTAATTAATGCATCTATATACTTGGTAAAGGGTGGAAGGCTCGGCCTTATGCCTGGTGTTTTGTTCCACTCTTGCCGCCCTAGTTTCCGTCATATCGGTGTTATGTTCCCGGATTTTACGTCCCTTACGCGGTTGGGCTATAATGGGAACCCCTTGACAGTTCGCCTTAAGTAAAGCTTTTCCAGCAATGCCCAACATTGGTTTTACCATTTGCCACCTAGCCTTTTCTTTTCCCTTGGGAGTCGCGCTCCTGAGGGTCATCATTATTTTACCCCCCGGGCCAGTGCTCCTCTGAGTGTTGGTCCAAACTAGAGTCCTGTGCAGCGCCCCCTCGGGGAAACTCGAGGTTTGGTTTTAGTTGTACGGAGCGCTCATCTGAGTGTGCCCTGAGAAAGAGATATGTGCAGCTCCTATCGGGATTTGTCGGCACATTCGGGCGGTGTTGCTGGTTTAGTTTTACCCTGTCGAAATGTCTTGTTGTACCGGGATACCGAGTCTGATCGGAATGTCTCGGGTGGAGGTCTATTCCTTCGTTGACCATGAGAGCTTGTGATGGGCTAAGTTGGGACACCCCTGCAGGGTATTATCTTTCGAAAGCCGTGCCCGCGGTTATGGGCAGATGGGAATTTGTTAACGTCCGGTTGTAGAAAACCCGAAGTTGACCTTAATTAAAATACATCAACCGTGTGTGTAACCGTGATGGTCTCTTTCCGGAGGAGTCCGGGAAGTGAACACGGTGTTGGAGTTATGCTTGACGTAGGTAGTCCAGGATCACTTCTTGATCATACTTTTATCGACCGTGCTTTGCCTTCTCTTCTCGCTCTCATTTGCGTATGTTAGCCACCATATATGCTAGTCGCTTGCTGCAGCTCCACCTCATTACTCCATCCTTCCTATAAGCTTAAATAGTCTTGATCTCGCGGGTGCGAGATTGCTGAGTCCCCGTGGCTCACAGATACTTCCAAAACCAGCTTGCAGGTGCCGTTGAGTCCGTGCAGATGACGCAACCAAGCTCAGGAGGAGCTCGATGAAGATCTTGTCCGTTATTTGGTTTCGTGTTAGTTGATCAGTAGTGGAGCCCAGTTAGGGTCGATCGGGGGCCTTTTGTCGCATTTGGGGTTCTTCTTTTATTTTGGTTCCGTAGTCGGACCTTGATTGTATCTGGATGATGTAATGCTTTATTCATGTAATTGTGTGAAGTGGCGATTGTAAGCCAACTATGTATCTCTTTCCCATATGTATTACATGGGTTGTGTGAAAATTACCTCACTTGCGACATTGCTTTCAATGCGGTTATGCCTCTAAGTCGTGCTTCGACACGTGGGAGATATAGCCGCATCGAGGGCGTTACAATTGACCAGCTTGATATTCTTGGTTATCATGTTTTTGATGCAGTTTTGGAGACTGGTCAGCTCCACGGATGCGCCCCAGGCTTGGCCCTTCCTCTTCCAGGAAGTGAGCCGCACAGGGATGTCTGATCGGAATTCGGGGGCCGCCACCCAGTTGGCGTCGCGTGGCTCGGTGATGTAGAACCACCCCGATTGCCACCCCTTCACGGCCTCCGCAAAGGAGCCTTCGAGCCAGGTGACGCTGGGCATCTTTCCCACCATGGTGTCACCGCACTCCGCCTGCTGGCCGACCACTATCTTTGGTTTCACATTGAAGATCTTTAGCCACAGGCCAAAGTGGGGCCTGATGCGGAGAAAAGCCTCGCACACGACGATAAACGCCGAGATGTTGAGGATGAAGTTAGGGGCCAGATCATGAAAATCCAGCCCATAATAGAACAGGAGCCCGCAGACAAATGGGTGCAGTGGGAATCCCAGTCCACGGACGAAGTGGGCGAGGAACGCGACCCTCTCGTGGGGTCCCGGAGTCGGAATAATCTGCCCTGCGTCCGGGAGCTGGTGCGCGATATCTGCGGCCAAGTATCCGGCCGCCCGGAGCTTCGTAATGTGCTCCTCCTTGATGGTGGAGGCCACCCACTTGCCTCCCGCTCCGGACATGTTTGGCTGTGCGGAGAAGGCGTGAACTAGGGCGCTGGAGCTCGAGGGTGCGAGAATGGATTAGCAAAGGAGGAAGAAGGCGTGGGTAAAAATGGGAGATCCTTATCCCTTTATAGAGGTGGCGAAAACGGCACGCCTCCCCGCTTGCCTGATGAAATCGCTTATTTTCCAAGCGCCACGTTAATAGCACGGTTGGGTTACCCGTACCCGTATTAATGAGGATCCCGTGATAAGGGGACATGATCTCTGCTTTGACAAGACGTGCCGAGGAAACCGCCTCGCAATATGTGCGGTGGCTGGTTGTGGGAAAACGGTTCGAATAATGACTCGACCATGGTGTGATGTCACGTTATCTAAAGTTGTCAGTAGATTATATTTGTGGAATATCGTTCTCTCTACGGTGGTATGTGAAAATCGTCTTGCAGAGCCGGACACGATTTAAGTGTTTGAGGTTTACTTTGGAGTATTTGGAGATGGAACCTGCCATGCAATGCCGAAGACAATCTGTGCGCCGGACTCATCGTCATTGAAGCCTGGTTCAGGGGCTACTGAGGGAGTCCTGGATAAGGGGGTATCCAGACAGCCGGACTATATACTTTGGCCGGACTGTTGGACCGTGAAGATACAAGACTCAAGACTTCGTCCCGTGTCCGGATGGGACTCTCCTTTGCGTGGAAGACAAGCTTGGCGATCCGGATGTTAGATCTCCTTCTTTGTAAGTGACTCTGTATAACCCTAGCCCCCTCCGGTGTCTATATAAACTGGAGGGTTTAGTCCGTGGGAGAACAACAATCATAATCATAGGCTAGCTTCTAGGGTTTAGCCTCTACGATCTCGTGGTAGATCAACTCTTGTAATACTCATATCATCAAGATCAATCAAGTAGGAAGTAGGGTATTACCTCCATCGAGAGGGCCCAAACCTGGGTAAAACATCATGTCCCCTGCCTCTTGTTACCATTAGCCTTAGACGCATAGTTCGGGACCCCCTACCCGAGATCCGCCGGTTTTGACACCGACAGCGACCATGTCATGACACCACAAGGATGACGACGTTCTTCAGTAGTAACGCCTTCAGGTAGGGAGCGATGCTCAAGCGTTGCCATTACCATATCCAACCACCCAAGGACAGAATCTTGGGTTTCACCCTGAAGAATCAGTCCGAGCATTCCGAGCAATGCCTTCAACATGGTAAAGACGTAAAAACATAGCCATTTGCAGGGATACACAACTCGGGCTAGACCTGGGCTTTCACCCCAGAGCTCAAGGCCGAGTGCTAAAGTAGCACCACCACCATTGAAGTCACTCATGTGTTGTCGCCACAACTTTTCCACGATCCTAGAAACTACATGCCATACGACCACCACCGTTGCACAATTATCCCTGCACGTCAAGACTTCGTCTATAGTTTGCGTCTCATCCCGCGGAAGTCAACCACTGGATCTACAATGATGAGACTCTCACAAAGATCTTTCGATGGCGACCGCAATCCGCAGCAAGGCTGACACCGTAGTGAGTGATCATGAACTGCCACACATAGCTGCTGTCACGGTTGACCTAGCCACCGATCAGTCCGGGAGTCGGTCTAACTATTGCCTGAAAGTGCGTTATATCGACTAGAGGGGGGGGGAGTGAATAGGCGATTTTTATGAATTCTTCACTGAGGAATTTGCTGGTGAGGAAATTCCTAAATGAAGAACTACTTGTAGCAGAATAAGTACTCAGAAATAAACATAACAGAGTACAAGCATAGTCATCGTGACAAGATGAAGACAAGCACAGAGTACACAAAGCGTAAACACAGGATAACACAAGAAAGAAACAGACAGATTGAAGAAATTGAACTGAGGAAATTGAGAAAGTCTTCAGTCAAAGTCTTCAAACAGATATGAATAGGCACACAACAACAGACATGAGGAAATGAAAGAGTTCAGGAGATAGAACCAGTAAGCTCGGTGAAGACAATGATTTGGTAGACCAGTTCCAACTGCTATCTCAGTTGTACATCTGGTTGGAGCGGCTGAGTATTTAAACTCGAGGACACCCAGTCCCAGACACACAGTCGTCACCATATTCTCCTTGAGCTAAGGTCACATAGACCTCGCCCAATCACTCGTGGTAAGTCTTCAAGTGACTTCCGAACCTTCACAAACTCGGTCACTCGACGATCCACAATTCCTCTTGGATGCTCTAGACCTTGACGCCTAACCGTCTGGAAGAAGCACAGTCTTCAAAGGAAACAAGCATCGGATCCACACAGGATCAATCTCTTCAGTGATGCTCAATCACTTTGGGTTTGTAGGTGTTGGATTTGGGTTTTCCTCACTTGATGATTTTCGCTCAAAGTCCTCGAAGGATGGGATGCTCTCAAATGACAAGTGTCAGTTTCTCTCGGAGCAGCCAGCCATCTAGTGGTTGTAGGGGGCGGCTATTTATAACCTAGGGAGCAGCCCGACATGATAAGACATAAATGCCCTTGTCTGATATGACCGTTAGGTGGGTAGATATTTTGGAACAGCTGGCGCATAGCATAGCAACGGTCGGAATTTTGACTACGAAAATCCTCAGGGCTATCATGTTCCTCACTGTGTAGGCAATTCGCACTGGCGAATTCCTAACTCCTTAGTCAGAACAAATTCCTCAGAGAGCAGAAGAACTTCGTCTCTGTCACTGAAGAATATGACTGAACTGTATAAGATTTCCAATGGCTTCACTCGAAGGGATTGGTAGGTGTAGGATTTTGAGTTGAGCATCACATTGAAATTTTTCCTTAGTATTTCCTCGACCCCCTTTAACAGTACGGTGTTTCCTATGACTCAAGAAAGAGAAAATGAAACTACGAAAACAAAAGTTTTCATGCTTCATGTTCCTCGAATGATTGCCAAGTCTTCAAGGTCACACCAATTTCTTCACTTTCAAAGTCTTCAAAAAGTCTTCAGAAATCCAAAGTCTTCAGTTGAAGAACTTCATTTTTAGGGGTCGACTTTCTTTGTAAATATCAAACTCCTCATAGACTTATAGACCTGTGTACACTCACAAACGCATCGGTCCCTTAACCTATAAGTCTTCAATACACCAAAATCACTAAGGGGCACTAGATGCACTTACAATCTCCCCCTTTTTGGTGATTGATGACAATATAGGTTAAGTTTTCAACAGGGATAAACATATGAAGTGTAAATACTGATATTGAGGAATTTGATTGCAAGATATAGAAGAACTCCCCCTGAAGATGTACATAGTGAGGAATTTGCTTTTGAAGCAATGCACACTTGAAGAGTATAATCATGGAGATCTCCCCCTATATCTTGTAATCCATACACGCATTTGATATATAATATGAAGAATTTGAAATGCATGATGAAATATGGTGACTGATGTAATTCAGCATGCGTGCATTAACATTAATGAGGGATAAGCATGCAGAAGAACACAACAAAAGTATCAGGCCACCATAGAGTTTAAGATTACAACTCGATCCAGCAAAGTTATCAGAAGAACGAGAGTTGTAACTTAGCAAAAAAACTGCCCATATAGGATAGACCCGCTTGAAGACTAACTCAAATTTCTCCCCCTTTGTCATTGAATGACCAAAAGGGTTGAAACTGAGGACTAACGCCCCTGAAGAATATCATGATGATGGAGGAGCGCCAGCGTTGTTAGGGTCTTTAGTCATTGTAGGGCCTGCTGCAGTGTCGTCCAAGTCTTCATGCTCATCCATGGCACGTGATGAAGAATATGAGCTAGCCACCAAGGAAGGAACCTTGACCTTCTTGTATTTCTTCGGTGGAGGAGCAGACCAGTCAAAGTATTCCTTGAAGCCCATTTGCTTCAAATCTTCTTCACCATATAGATGTGACAGAATAGCCTAGGTGCGATCAAGTACTTCATGGAGGTAGTAATGGTTTTTCTTCACTGCATTATGTGTGGAAGTCATGTTGTGAAGAATGGAACCAAAATGACGCTTAACCCACTTGTTATTTCGATCCACCTTCTGGTGAAGACTTATAAGCAGTTCACGGTTAGTCATCACATGAGGAGTAGTAGCTTGAGGACTTGACTTGGTAGCATTGGCAGCAGAATCATGAGTGCCAGAGTCATCATTGGTAGAGTAAGATGCAGCTTTGCAGAACTGTCCATCCAATGGACGAATGCCTTCATCGATAACGGCTGGTGACTTGCCCTTCTCATCAGATGAGGAAATTGTCCGCTTGAGAACTTCAATAGGAGGCAAGTAGCTGAGGTGATTCTGAAAATCAGCCTGGTAGTTGAGTGAAGATCTTGATCTGAGGAATCTCATGATCCACGGCGCGTAGGGCTTCAGCTCAAATGTTGAAAGTGCAACATTCGCCAGAGTCCTCATGAAGAAATCATGATAGTTTATGGGGATGCCATGCATGATGTTGAAAAGCATGTTCTTCATCATTCCGATAATTTCTTCATCAGATGAGTCATGGCCTTTGATGGGACTCATGGTCTTCATCAGAATGCGGTAGATGGTTCTTGGCACATAGAGAAATTCCTTCACGAGGAATTTGGTCCTTGGGGCTTGACCCGGCTTCAGCGGCTTCATAAGTACTTGCATATAGTGATCAGTGAGTTCAGGCTCATTATACAGACAACAAGCACTGAGGGAGTCCTGGACTAGGGGGTGTCCGGATAGCCGAACTATCACCGTCGGCCGGACTCCAAGGCTATGAAGATACAAGATTGAAGACTCCGTCCCGTGTCCGGATGGGACTTTCCTTGGCGTGGAAGGCAAGCTTGGCGATACAGATATGTAGATCTCCTACCATTGTAACCGACTCTGTGTAACCCTAGCCCTCTCCGGTGTCTATATAAACCGGAGGGTTTTAGTCCATAGGACGAACAACAATCATACCATAGGCTAGCTTCTAGGGTTTAGCCTCCTTGATCTCATGGTAGATCTACTCTTGTACTACCCATATCATCAATATTAATCAAGCAGGAGTAGGGTTTTACCTCCACCGAGAGGGCCCGAACCTGGGTAAAAACATCGTGTCCCTTGTCTCCTGTTACCATCCGCCTAGACGCACAGTTCGGGACCCCCTACCCGAGATCCGCCGGTTTTGACACTGACAAGCACCGTCAGGTGGAGGACTGATTGGCAAGGCATGAAGCAATTTAGAGGCTGGTGCCTTGTAATGAGTGTTTTCAGTCATCCAGTCCAACACCCACGAGTTGACGTCAGCAGCATCACCTGTGATATGCAGAGTTGTGTAGAACTGAAGAATAAGCTCATCATTCCAATCAACTATGTCAGAGCAGAAATTTAGCAAGCCTACATCATGATTCATGCTGAGGACTTGAGAGAAGCAGTTCATTGATTCCATGTCCACATGAGGAATATGCTCGTGATCGAAGACTTTGTCCTTGTTGAAAAGTAGTGAGGAATGGAAGTTGGCCTAGCTGGCAGTCCAGAAATGCTTCCTTCTAAGACGAGCATTGTCATAGGGATTGAATTTAGTGAAGAACACGTGCTCGCCAAAGAAATCATCAGCCTTGAATTTTTGCTTCCTTGAGAAGGGATCCTTTGGCTTGGGTCGAGGAGTGTCAGTCAATTGCAGCACCACCTCAGGAATCGCAATCTCAGGTTCCTCTGGCTGTGGAATTTCAGGCTCTTCTGCAGCTTCAGCCTGGTTCTTCATTTCCTCATTGACATTTTCTTCAGCACTAGTGGCTAGAATTTCTTCATGAACACTTGGGGTTGCATGAGGTTCTTTAGATCCCATTTGCACTTCAGTAGCAGCAGGGGACTGAGGAATTGCTTGGAGCGGAGTGAACATTGGAGAGTTGGGGTGCTGACTGTCCCAAAATTCACCGTTGAGCACAGGAGTGGTACAGTCAATGTCCACATCCTCATCTTCTATTACTTCAACACCTGCCTCTTCAGCAGTGAACTGAGGCATAGGTGAGGAAATGACTGGGGTTTAAGGGATTTCATCCACTTCAATTTCTTCGTCCAACTGCTTTGTCGAAGTAGCAGAAGGAGTTTCTTCATCAGATTCATTGGGAATCACATAATCTTCACCAAAAGGAACAAGGTCCTTTGATGGCATTGAGGAGACTGGAATGGAATCAATTGGGTTATCAATTGAACTAGTCAGAGGCTTCATCTTCTTCGAAGCTGAAGAATTTGATGAAGTTGATGCCTTCCTTTTCTTCACAGCTGCATACTCTGCAGCCTTGGTCTTCTTTGCATCTGATGCAGATGGAAGGATCAAAGTTGGTGTAGGCGCAGGAGGTGCAGAGGACTTTGGTTCATTTTCCTCAGGCACAACTGATGCAGTTGCTCTGACTTGTTCACTTTCTTCAGGCGCACCACTAGTGGATGCCCTGGAAATATCTTCAGCGGCTGGAATGGAGTCATCAGCCCTAGCACTCTCATTTTCTTCAGCAGCCTGATTGTCATCAGCGGTGCTGGCATGTTCTTCAGTAGGCTGAGCAGATGCTTCAGCCTGAGTAACTTCAACGTGCATAGGAGGAGCGACACTTGAAGTGAATTTCTTCGTCAGATTGATGAACCGCACCTTGGCGCCCTTCCAATCAGCATGGTAGCGATCAAATTCATCACTTAGTTGTCTGATTTCAACTTGCAAGGCAAGGAGCTGATCAGGAGTGAGAGTGAGGACATTGTCCTTGAGGTAGCGCTGTTTCTTGTACTGCGCTTTCTTCAAACTTCTGCCTTGTTCAAATTTCCATTTTTCTTCCTCAATAAAGGCAGCCAGAACATGACTCTGACTAGGAGTGAGGTTCATCTCCGGCAAAGGCGTGTTAGGGTCCTTGTGCCATAGGTCAATGTAGTCGAGGATCAACTTTGGATCCAACATCAGCGGCATATTGCTACCTTTGGCTCTAGCGGCCCTAGCTTGCCTGTCTCTGATGATTTCGGCAAGTTCTTCATCATCAGCCTCATCATCATCAGAGGGCACTTGGAAGGTGACCTACTTCTTGTGAGGACTTGGTCGAATGCCTCGTCCAGCAGTGGCCTTTTTCTTCAGCAGAGAGGGACCAGCTGAGGAATTTCGAGCAGCTGAGGAGCTTGCAGATGCTCCTGTGGTAATTGAGAAGCCTTGAGTCCTTTGGCACGAGGCGAGATGCACAGGTGCCGATGATTTGGTCGGAGCAGCTGAAGACTTTGATGGAGGAGCTGAGGACTTTGAAGGAGCAGTCTGAGGAATTTGCCATGAGGGCCTTGAAGAATCAGGCCTTGAGGGCATAGCAGAGGAGCTTGGCCGTGAGGGAATTGAAGGTGAAGCACTGGACTTATGCGCAGGCTTCTTATGCATTGCCTTCTTTGGCTGACTAGTAGAGGCCTCATCAGAGGCAGCAGCAGCAGAGTTTATGTTGAATTTCTTCACTGCTTCCTTTGCTTGCTTGGCCAATTTGGCCTGGCGCTTTGCCCATTCATCAGCATAGTCCTCACCGCGCTTGAGGCTGGTGGGATCTGCCAATTGGCCTGGTGCCAATGGAGGTCTTGGTCATGGAGGGTTGAGTGCGAATTTCTTCATGTACTTGGGAGTAACATATCTATACTCCCTCCATTCTCGTGCCCATCTCCTCTCTATCCTTTGTATGCGCACCTTGCGCTGATTCTTGTCCTCTTTGCCAAACTTGGCTTCATTAGGAGTGCAGTATCCAGCATAAATGTCCTCAGGAATTTCAAACGCAGTATTGACCTCAGGCCTCTTTCCTCCCTTCTGTGGCTTCTTGTTAGCCATTTTCTTCAGCTCAGGAATATGAACAACTGAAGTTTCTGAAGAGGTGTGCAACTTTTCTTCGAGGAACGCTGCAAATGAGTTAAGTTGATGAGAACCTAGTGATTTAGCAGCGGACATTTGTACCTGTGAATAGAGTATAGTTGCAAGGAATTTGGAGAGGTCATATGCGTTCTCAGAAGGTTTTTTCAAAAATGAATAGGTTTTGAGGAATTTGACCAGATGAGTCGTGAGGAATTTCACTAAGCATTCTTTGTCTTAGGTTCCAGAGTTGTATAGATTGAAAATCCACACAATTGAGGAATCTTGAAGAAAATCATTGCTTAGAGAAATGAATCAAGAGCAGATGACATGTGAGGTGTTCGTGTGTGTGAAGATTTGAAGAATAAATACCTTTGAAGATTTTCAAGAAAACTTGAGAATCAAAGAGGGTAGTAAAAATAAATTTTAATTACCCGAAGTGAAGAACTCGATGAAATGGGAAGAGTAGTTGTGAAGTTCGTCAAGTCAGATCTTCCACGCCCTAACTCGGCAGAGGAAGACGGCTACGGCGGCGGCAGAGTGAAGAAATCCGCAACTGACGCGAGTACGATGGTGACGAGGTCGAGGCAGTGAAGCTCTTCCTCACCGGCGACGATGAAGTAGTGGTGGCGCTAGGGTTTCGGGAAGCTCGAGCGGGAGAGAGCGCGAGCGAGGTGAAAGTGAAGTGAGGAAGAGATAGGGGTATTTATAGAGGGAGTGAAAAACTGTTCACCCGAGGAAATCGGACGAACTTGCCCCTGGCCCTTCTCATTCGCTTGACATGTGTCACCCACGTACTGAGAGGTGGCGATCGTGTAGGATCGTGGGTGAATAGATAAGTATTTTCATGAGAAGTGGAATGGTTTGAGCGACAAAGCCGAAAATTTAGATAAGATAAGTTTAAAAGTTCTGTTCGCAATTTCTTCAGTTGCAAGGACACAGTGAAGATTTTGAACGAGTTTCAATTAGAACGCACATGAGGAATTTGTGAATAGACTGGGTTGAGTTTAGCATAGAGGAGAAGGGTCCGATCACATTCACTTAGCAGAAGAAAAACAACTTGAGGAATTAGCAATAAGTGAATGCTGTTGTGGACATAAAACTCATATATATATATATATATATATATATATATATATATATATATATATATATATATATTCAAATGAAGAACAACACCGGAAAGAGTGAAGACAATGCAAAGTTGAAGAAATTAAGAACTGAGGAATTTCAAAAACGAAGAAAAACTCAAATTGAAGATTTCCAACTTTGGGTGGTCGCGTAACCCACCGTATAAGGAAGCTGATTTCAGAGACCGCGTACAATTGTCGTAGGGCTCTGAGAATCAATTTCTTCATTAGTTTCTTCACACTTAGAGCGTTAGTCTTCATTGATTGAAGAAAAACATTACTTCGTGTGTTACGCATCTAAGTCATCAAGTCAGCATAAGTGTTAGGATGTGTGTCCATTTCAGAGAACATTCGGAGATTCTAGGATATTTAGCTCACACCGCAACTTGCTAAATCTCTTCTCATCCAAGGGCTTGGTGAAGATATCGGCCAGTTGATCTTCAGTGCTAACATGGTTGATGGAGATGTCGCCCTTCAACACATGATCATGAAGAAAATGATGACGAATCTGGATGTACTTGGTCTTCGAGTGCTGAACTGGGTTATGAGCAATCTTGATGGCACTCTCATTGTCACAGTAGAGAGGCACATTCTTCACGTTGACGCCATAGTCCTTGAGTGTTTGCTTCATCCATAGTAGTTGAGCACAGCACGATCCAGCAGCAATGTACTCAGCTTCTGCAGTGGAGAGTGATACGTAGTTCTGTTTCTTCGAGGACCAACAGACCAAAGATCGTCCAAGGAAATGACATGTGCCTGATGTTGACTTGCGGTCCATGCAATCGCCAACATATTCAGAGTCTGAATATCCAATGAGATCAAAAGAAGAGCCCTTGGGATACCATAATCCAAGTGTTGGTGTGTGAGCCAAGTATCGAAGAATATGCTTCACAACCTTATGGTGTGATTCCTTCGGTGTAGCTTGAATCGGGCACACATGCAAACACTAAGCATAATATCCGGCCTAGATGCACATAGGTACAATAAAGAGCCAATCATGGAGCGGTATACCTTTTGATCTAAGTCTTGACCATTTTCATCAGTGCACAAATGGCCATTTGTGGGCATTGGAATTTTGACCCCTTTGCAATCTTGCATGCCGAATTTCCTCAATACGTCCTTGAGGTATTTCTCCTGAGATATGAATATCCCATTGTGCTGTTGACGTATTTGAAGACCTAAAAAGAACTTCAATTCTCCCATCATAGACATTTGATATTCTTCACTCATCATATAGGCAAATTCATCACTATATCGTTGGTCAGTATAGCCAAAAATGATATCATCAACATATATTTGGCACACAAACAATTCATCATCATAAGACTTAGTGAAAAGAGTTGGGTTGAGTGAACCGGGTTTGAAGCCTTTCTTCAGGAGGAATTCCTTCAAAGTATCATACCACGCCCGAGGGGCTTGCTTGAGGCCATACAGGGCCTTGTTGAGCTTGAAGACTTTGTCAGGATTCTTTGGATCTTCAAAACCTGGGATTGAGCAACATATACTTCTTCCTCAAGCTTACCATTGAGGAATGTACTTTTCACATCCATTTGTTGTAAGATAATATCATGATGGTTAGCATAAGCAAGTAATATGCGAATAGCCTCAAGTCTAGCAACAGGTGCAAAAGTTTCATCGAAGTCAATTCCTTCAACCTGTGTGTAGCCTTGAGCTACAAGCCGTGCCTTATTCCTCACCACAAGGCCATTTTTATCTTGCTTGTTGCGGTAGATCCACTTTGTGCCAATAATGTTGTGCTTGCGAGGATCTGGACGTTTGACCAGCTCCCAGACATTGTTGAGCTCGAATTGATGTAGTTCTTCTTGCATAGCTTGAATCCACTCAAGCTCCAGAAATGCTTCATCTACCTTAGTGGGCTCTGTGATAGAGACAAAAGCAAAGTGCCCACAAAATTTAGACAAATGTGAAGCTTTTGAGCGTGTGAGAGGACCTGGTGCTTCAATGTCATCGATGATCTTCTCGATTTGCACTTCGTTTACAATACGAGGATGAGCGGGTTGTCTTCGAGGAATTTGATCTGCATTTTCTTCAGGTGCATTTTCCTCAGCACCATTTTCTTCAAGTGCGCCAGCTCGACGTTCATCACATTCTGGAATGGATTCTTCAACAGATTCTTCAGTAGGAATGACATCCTCAGTGGCTTTGAACTTGATAGAATCCTCAGGTGCTGGTTCATCTATCACAGAAGGTAGGTGCTCTCTTTGCGAGCCATTAGTTTCATCGAACCACACATCCACAGTTTCAACAACCTTGTGAAGAACGTTGTTGAAGAATTTGTAGGTGTGGGAGTCCTTTCTGTAACCAAGCATGAAACCCTCATGTGCTTTTGGTGCAAATTTAGAATTGTGATGAGGATCTCTAATCCAACATTTAGCACCGAAGACTTTGAAGTAACTCACATTGGGTTTCTTGTCAGTGAGGAGTTCATAGGCAGTCTTCTTGAAGAATTTGTGAAGATATACTCTGTTGATGATGTGGCACGCAATATCAATTGCCTAACTCCAGAAACGACGAGGCGTCTTGTATTCATCAAGCATAGTGCGAGCCATCTCAACAAGAGTTCTGTTCTTGCGCTCCACGACGCCATTCTGTTAAGGAGTATAAGGAGCAGATAACTCATGAGTAATACCAAGTTCATCAAGATAGTCATCAAGACTGGAATTCTTGAACTCAGTTCCATTGTCACTCCTGATGTGCTTGAGCTTCACACCAGAGTTGGTTGAAGCCCTCGAGGAAAATCGTTTGAAGACTTCCTGCACCTCATGTTTGTAAGTGACAATGTGTACCCATGTGTAACGAGAGTAATCATCAACAATAACAAAGCCATATAGAGATGCATCATTTGTAACAGCAGAATAAAGATTAGGACCAAAGAGATCCATGTGAAGCAATTCAAATGGTCGAGTGGTAGTCATGATAGTCTTCGCTGGATGCTTGGCCTTTGTCATCTTCCCAGCTTCACAGGCTCCGCATAAGTGATCCTTGAAGAATTTGACATTCTCAATGGCAATGACATGCTTCTTCTTCGAGAGCGTGTGCAGATTCCTCATGCCAGCATGACCAAGTCGTCGATGCCATAGCCAGCCTTCTGAAGCTTTTGCAAGTAAGCATACGGCCGATTGTGGTCCTGTAGAGAAATCAACAATGTACAAGTCTCCTCTCCTAAAGCCTTCGAAGACTTTGGAATTGTCAGCTTCCATGATCACAACACAACGATACTTGCCAAAGACAACAACCATATCAAGATCACAAAGCATTGAGACAGACATGAGGTTGTATCCTAAGGACTCGGCAAGCATGCCTTTGTCCATGTGTATGTCCTTAGAGATCGCAACCTTACCTAGACCCAATACCTGACTTTTTCCTTTGTCAGCGAAGATGATATACTTCATATGTGACACTGATAAGGGATCATCCATCAATAGATTCTTGTCACCAGTCATGTGATTTGTACATCCGCTATCGAGGACCCACTCATTGGCTTTGGGTTGATCATCCTACAGATGAATTAGTGCAGCTTACGAACTCATATACTTCATTAGTGAAGAATATGACATCAATATCATCAGATCAATTTCATCAAGCAATAGAACAGATAAATTGGTAGGAGGACGTGTGAAATGAAAGTTCATTTCATCATGATTAGCCTGCGTCCTATCAGGCACTGTTCAGGTCTCTAGCAAATTCTCCAAACTTTTTGAGCACGTATGGAGACCTGACCCTGCATAAGAGATTAGTTCTTTTTCTTCACCACCCACATCTGAAGGGGTGGCAAAGAATTCATCACTCTGCGAGCACCATATGAGAAAGGTGGCATAGACGCCAGTCCACTTTGTTTCACATAAGAGGGGTTAGGGTAAGCATATGAATAAGCAGAGAAATTCTTCGAGGACTTATGAACATAATGATTTGAAGAATAATGCACATATTCATAGCCCTTAGCTCTACCCTACGAAATAGAAGGGTTAGCACAATGATGATCATATGAGGACTTTGATCCTTTTGAGGAATTTGATCCACATGAGGAATTTGGTCCACTTGAGGACTTGGATCCATATGAAGAATTTAGTTCATATGAAGAAGTTGATCTGGGGTTCCTATTCTTCACAGGTGGTGTCATGAGGACATTCACCTGAAGACTTTCAAGGAAACTTTTGGGAACCCAGATTTTCTTCATAGGGGAACCGTTCCTGCAGTTAGTCCCAACATATCTAGCAAATACTTCACCATTCTGATTTTTGAACAGTTTATAGTTAGAGTCAAATGACTCATCAGAAGAATGAGGAGATTCACATGTAAAGCCAGATAAGTTGGATGGATCAACTGGAGGTCCCTTTGCAGCAACCCATGAGGTTTTGGGGTACTGCTCAGGCTTCCAATATGTTCCATCAGCATTGAGTTTCCTCTCAAAGGCAATACCCTCTTTCCTAGGGTTTCTGTTGAGGATCGGCTTTTTGAGCACATCACAAAGAGTCTGATGCCCTTTGAGGCTTTTGTACATGCATGTCATGTACAATTCCTTCAGCCCTGCATCATCAGTGATACTTGCATTGTCCTCAGATGAGGAATCAGTGATAGTAGAGACATATGGAGAACTTGTAGCATTAGAAGCATTTGAACATTCAGGTGAAGAATTTGCAGTTTCACGTTCAATGCATTTCAGACATGGAGGAACAAATTCTTCCTGAGTAGCGCTAATTTGTTGAGCAAGTAATGAATCGTGCTTCTTCTGAAGATCTTCATAATCCACTCTTAGCTTTTCAAGATCTTGCTTTCTTTGAAGAGATTCAGAAGAAAGCTTCTCATGATTAGATAAGAGAGTGTTATGCTGATCTTGAAGCACGTCAAACTTGGAAAGAAGTCTCTGAAGACTTTCAGCCATGCTTTTAACTGATCCATTTCTTCACCCAACATATCATCGCTCTTATTTAGCATGTATTGAACTTTTTCCAAAGCTCTTTGTTGTTTAGTGGCAAGGGAAGCAAGTTTGACATAGCTGGGGCCAAATTCATCACCTGATTCATCATCACTAGACTCAGAAAGGTAGCATTCAGTTACCTTGGCACCCTCTACCATAAGGCACGGTGAAGAGGATGATGATTCAGGTGCGAAAATCATCTCCTTGAGAGAATCCTTGTAATTCTCAAAGCAAGGATCATGACGAGTACAATGACCTTAGTAGACCTCAGAGAGCCGGTCCCAGATTAGCTTCGCGTGATTGAGGTGCATGACGTTCCTAAACTGATTTCGGGACAGACAGGAGCAGATGACATCCTTCGCTGTGAGGTTGAGTAGAGTGTACTTGCGAATGTCATCAGCCTCCGCCATCTTGCATAGATCGGTAAGACCAATCTCAGTGACGGTCCACAATTCGCTGTGCATAGCCATGAGTCGCTTCTTCATCATGGTCTTCCAACGAGGATACTCATGACCGTCAAAGATGGGGCAGGACACGTTCCTCAATCCTGCAGTCGACATAACTAAAACTCCAGGCGGTTAAACCAAAATCACACAGAACAAGGGAGTACCTTGCTCTGATACCAATTGAAAGTGCGTTATATCGACTGGAGGGGGGGGGGTGAATAGGCGATTTTTATGAATTCTTCACTGAGGAATTTGCGGGTGAGGAAATTCCTAAATGAAGAACTACTTGCTGCGGAATAAGTACTCAGAAGTAAACATAACCGAGTACAAGCATAGTCATCATGACAAGATGAAGACAAGCACAGAGTATAGAAAGCGTAAACACAGGATAACACAAGAAAGAAGACGGACAGACTGAAGAAATTGAACTGAGGAAATTGAGAAAGTCTTCAGTCAAAGTCTTCAAACAGATATGAATAGGCACACAACAACAGACATGAGGAAATGAAAGAGTTGAGGAGATAGAACTAGTAAGCTCGGTGAAGACAATGATTTGGTAGACCAGTTCCAACTGTTGTCTCAGTTGTACATCTGGTTGGAGCGGCTGAGTATTTAAACTCGAGGACACCCAGTCCCGGACACATAATCCTCACCGTATTCTCCTTGAGCTAAGGTCACGCAGACCACGCCCAATCACTCATGGTAAGTCTTCAGGTGACTTCCGAACCTTCACAAACTTGGTCACTCGGCGATCCACAATTCCTCTTGGATGCTCTAGACCTTGACGCCTAACCGTTTGGAAGAAGCACAGTCTTCAAAGGAAACAAGCATCAGATCCACACAGGATCAATCTCTTCAGTGATGCTCAATCAGTTTGGGTTTGTAGGTGTTGGGTTTGGGTTTTCCTTATTTGATGATTTTCGCTCAAAGTCCTCAGTGTATGGGATGCTCTCAAATGACAAGTGTCAGTTTCTCTCGGAGCAGCCAGCCAGCTAGTGGTTGTAGGGGGCAGCTATTTATAGCCTAGGGAGCAGCCCGACATGGTAAGGCAAAAATTCCCTTGTCTGATATGACTGTTAGGTGGGTAGATATTTTGGAACAGCTGGCGCATAGCACATCAACGGTCAGAATTTTGACTATCAAAATCCTCAGGGCTATCATGTTCCTCACTGTGTAGGCAATTCGCACTGGTGAATTCCTAACTCCTCAGTCAAAAAAATTCCTCAGAGACCAGAAGAACTTCGTCTCTGTCACTGAAGAATATGATTGAACTGTATGAGATTTCCAATGGCTTCACTCGAAGGGATTGGTAGGTGTAGGATTTTGAGTTGAGCATCACATGGAAAATTTTCCCTAGTATTTCCTCGACCCCCTTTAATAGTACGGTGTTTCCTATGACTCAAGAAAGAGAAAATGAAACTACTAAAACAAAAGTCTTCATGCTTCATGTTCCTCGAATGATTGCCAAGTCTTCAAGGTCACACCAATTTCTTCACTTTCAAAGTCTTCAGAAATCCAAAGTCTTCAGTTGAAGAACTTCATTTTTAGGGGTCGACTTTCTTTGTAAATATCAAACTCCTCATAGACTTATAGACCTGTGTACACTCACAAACGCATCAGTCCCTTAACCTATAAGTCTTCAATACACCAAAATCACTAAGGGGCACTAGATGCACTTACATTGCCGGGTAGCCCGTGCACCTCTAAAGGTAGTGATGCAGAGCATCCTACGAACATCACCATGTCAAGAGTCCATTCGTCAAGTGACATGTGCGACATCTACTTCACATACACAAAGGTGAATCATCTCCTTTATGCGTGTTTACTTGACCCCTTCGAGGATGGTAACTACTTGACACTCCACTCGTGTGCATACATAGGCATGGTCAGAGCACTACGGACGACGAGGAGGAGTGCGAGCGCAAGTATACAACTACACCATCCGCGAGGGAAGATTGGAAGCGACGATGGAAGAAGACGATGCCGCTGAAGCTACAATAGCCGGACATCCGGGCCAAGGGCCGAACATCCGGCGCCTGTGCAGCCACGGAGGAGCTGCACCAATAGACGACCAAAAGTATTAGTGGCCGGACATCCAGCGCTAGCCCAAACATCCGGCACCTCAACAACACCCAGATATCCGACGTCCCACCCGGAAATCCGACAGAGGAGTATAGCAGCTATGGCCATCAAATGGCTAGACAACTGGCCTGAGCCCTAGACATCCGACGCCTCCTGAAGCCTCGGACATCCGGCCCCTAGCCTGGACATCCGGCACCTGTGCGTGCACAGCCGAGCCAAATGCCCATATATCCCTCTCCTACCTACCCATTCGCCCCTAGCACTATATATAGACAACCCCTCCTCGTTTCTAGGGTTAGCATATATGATAGCTCATCTTAGTTGAGCTTTGCTCCTACCTTCTCTTCTTGAGAGAGATAGACCTCTCCCATGGAGTTTAAGACCTCCATGTGATCATGTGAGAAGATCCTAAGGGATTCAAGACCCCCTTGTGGGAAGGATCTACCTAGATCATCAAGACCCCATCTCCTTTGGTTTTGGGATGAACTCTACCTTGTATCTTCCTCTTTGTTGTTCATGTACCTTTGTGGATCTTGTGTGTCTGATTGTCTAGTGGATGTGTTATTGGACTTGTTCTTGAGTGCTTACCCTTGTGATTTATCTCCGTTCTTCCCTGTGTTCATCGTGTTCTTCGCGGGAATCCACTCCAATTGTGAAAGATCGGCTGAAACCGGGTCTAGCCCTGTATCATATGGTATCATGAGCCACTGATACGTCATTTTGCATCATGTTTTCCTGCTGTTATTTGTAGTGTTTTTATGTATTATAAGACTTTGTGGAGTAATTCTAATTCCTTTTATCTAATAATATGCAAGGTTTACACAAAGAGGGAGAATACCGGCAGCTGGAATTCTGGACCTAAAAAAAGCTATGTCAGAGATACCTATTCTGCACATCTCAAAATGAGTTGAAATTTTACGGAGAATTATTTTGGAATATATAATAAATATTGGAGAAAATAACTACCATAGGGGCCACCCAGGTAACCACAAGGCACCAGGGCACGCCAACCCCTCCAGGCGCGCGTGCTACGTCTTGAGCTTGCGTTGGTTTTCCTCGAAGAGGAGAGGGTGATGCAGCAAAGTGTAGCGTAAGTATTTCCCTCAGTTTTGAGAACCAAGGTATCAATCCAGTAGGAGGCTCCTCAAAAGTCCCACGCACCTACATAAACAAACTGAGAACTCGCAACCAACGCAATAAAGGGGTTGTCAATCCCTTCACGGCCACTTGCGAAAGTGAGATCTAATAAAGATAGTAAGATAAGATAAATATATTTTTGGTAGATTGAAAGAAAATATGATAAGAGATAGACCCGGGGGCCATATGTTTCACTAGAGGCTTCTCTCAAGATAGCATAAGTATTACGGTGGGTGAACAAATTACTGTCGAGCAATTGATAGAAAAGCGCATAGTTATGAGATTATCTAGGCATGGTCATGTATATAGGCATCACGTCCATAACAAGTAGACCGACTCCTGCCTGCATCTACTACTATTACTCCACACATCGACCGACTCCTGCCTGCATCAAGTGTATTAAGTTCATAAGAACAGAGCAACGCATTAAGCAAGATGACATGATGTAGAGGGATAAACACATGCAATATGATATAAAACCCATCTTGTTATCCTCGATGGCAACAATACAATACGTGCCTTGCAACCCTTTCTGTCAGTGGGTAAGGACACCGCAAGATTGAACCCAAAGCTAAGCACTTCTACCATGGCAAGAAAGACCAATCTAGTAGGCCAAACCAAACTGATAATTCGAAGAGACTTGCAAAGATAACTCAATCATACATAAAAGAATTCAGAGACTTGCAAAGATAAACTTGATCATAAACCCACAATTCATCGGATCTCGACAAACACACCGCAAAAAGAGTTTACATCGAATAGATATCCACAAGAGAGGGGGAGAACATTGTATTGAGATCCAAAAAGAGAGAAGAAGCCATCTAGCTAATAACTATGGACCCGTAGGTCTGTGGTAAACTACTCACAACTCATCGGAGGGGCAAGGATGTTGATGTAGAGGCCCTTCGTGGTTGATTCCCCCTCCGGCAGAGTGTCGGCGAAGGCTCCAAGATGGGATCTTGCGGATACAAAAGGTTATGGCGGTGGAAATTGTGTTTTGTGGTGCTCTTGGATGTTTTTGGGGTACGCAGGTATATATAGGAGGAAGAAGTACGTCGGTGGCCGC
The DNA here is from genome assembly GCF_018294505.1 of Triticum aestivum. Taxonomy (NCBI): domain Eukaryota; kingdom Viridiplantae; phylum Streptophyta; class Magnoliopsida; order Poales; family Poaceae; genus Triticum; species Triticum aestivum. Next base: position 212,795,328 of record NC_057807.1, on the reverse strand, counting down.
CCGAGGGGCCCACGAGACAGGGGGGCGCGCCCTACGAGGGGGCGCGGCCCCCTATCTCGTGGGGCCCTCGGAAGCTTCTTGACTTGCACTCCAAACTCTCCAGATCATGTTCGTTCCAAAAATCACGCTCCCGAAGGTTTCATTCCGTTTGGACTCCGTTTGATATTCCTTTTCTTTGAAATACTGAAATAGGCAAAAAAACAACAATATGGGTCGGGCCTCCGGTTAGTAGGTTAGTCCCAAAAATGATATAAATGTGTAAAATAAAGCCCATAAACATCCAAAAGGGGTAATATAATAGCATGGAACAATCAAAAATTATAGATACGTTGGAGACGTATCAAGCATCCCCAAGCTTAATTCCTACTCGTCCTCGAGTAGGTAAAAAAGAAATTTTTGATGTGAAATGCTACCTAGGATAATTCATAATGTAATTTTCTTTATTGTGGCATGAATGTTCAGATCCAAATGAATACAAAATAAAAGTTCATATTGACATAAGAAATAGTAATACTTCAAGCATACTAATCAAAGTAATCATGTCTTCTCAAAATAACATGGCTAAAGAAAGTTATCCCTACAAAATCATATAGTATGGCTATGCTCTATCTTAATCACATAAAGTATTTAATCATGCACAACCCCGATGACAAGCCAAGCAACTGTTTCATACTTTAATAATCTCAAACTTTTTCAACTTTCACGCAATACATGAGCGTGAGCCATGGACATAGCACTATATGTGGAATAGAATGGTGGTTGTGGAGAAGACAAAAAAAGAGAAGATAGTCTCACATCAACTAGGCGTATCAACGGGCTATGGAGATGCCCATTAATATATATTAATGTGAGTGAGTAGGGATTGCCATGCAACGGATGCACTAGAGCTATAAATATATGAAAGCTCAACAAAAGAAACTAAGTGGGGTGCATCCAACTTGCTTGCTCACAAAGACCTAGGGCACTTTTGAGGAAGCCCATCAGTGGAATATACAAGCCAAGTTCTATAATGAAAAATTCCCACTAGTATATGAAAGTGACAACATGAGACTCTCTATCATGAAGATCATGGTGCTATTTTGAAGCACAAGTGTGGAAAAAGAGATAGTAGCATTGTCCCTTCTCTCTTTTTCTCTCATTTTATTTTTTTATTTTCTTTTTCTTTGGCCTTTCTTTTTTTATTTTCTTTTTGGCCTCTCTATTTTTTTTTCTGATTTTTCTTTTTGTAAAGTCCGAAGTCTCATCCCGACTTGTGGGGGAATCATAGTCTTCATCATCCTTTCCTCACTAGGACAATGCTCTAATAATGAAGATCATCACACTTTTATGGATTTACAACTCAAAGCTAGAACAAGATATGACTCTATATGAATGCCTCCGGCGGTGTACCGGGATATGCAATGAATCAAGAGCGACATGTATGAAAATTATGAAGGAAATACAATGTCAACTACATGATCATGCAAAAAGCAATATGACAAAAGTAATGCGTGTCATATGAACGGAACGGTGGAAAGTTGCATGGCAATATATCTCGGAATGGCTATGGGAATGCCATAATAGGTAGGTATGGTGTCTGTTTTGAGGAAGGTAAATGGTGGGTGTATGGTACCGGCGAAAGTTGCATGGTACAAGAGAGGCTAGCAATGGTGGAAGGGTGAAAGAGTGCGTATAATCCATGGACTCAACATTAATCAAAAGAACTCATATACTTGTTGCAAAAATTTAGAAGTCATCAAAAACCAAAGCACTACGCACATGCTCCTATGGGGATAGATTGGTAGGAAAAGACCATCGCTCGTCCCCGAGTGCCACTCATAAGGAAGACAATCAATAAATAAAATTGTGCTCCAACTTCATCACCAAGCGGTTCACCATACGTGCATGCTACGGGAATCACAAACTTCAACACAAGCATTCTTTAAATTCATAATCACCCAACTAGCATGACTTTAATATCACTACCTCCATATCTCAAAACAATTATCAAGCATCAAATTGATCATAGCATCCAATTCACTTTCTATGATAGTTTTTATTATACCCAACTTGGATGCTCATCATTTTAGGACCAACTTTATGATCATAGCAAATACCATGCTGTTCTAAAGGACTCTCAAAATAATATAAGTGAAGCATGAGAGACTAGCAATTTCTTCAAAATTAAGACACCACCGTGCTCTAAAAGATATAGGTGAAGCACTAGAGCCAAAACAATCAAGCTCAAAAGATATAAGTGAAGCACATAGAGTATTCTAGCAAATTATAATCAAATAGGCTTCTCCCAAAAGGTGTGTACAGCAAGGATGATTGTGGTAAACTAAAAATCAAAGACTAATATAATACACGACACTCCAAGCAAAACACATATCATGTGGCGAATAAAAATATAGTTCCAAGTAAAGTTACCAATGAACAAAGATGAAAGAGGGGATGCCTTCCCTGGGCATCCCCAAGCTTAGGCTTTTGGCTATCCTTGAATATCTTGGGGTGCCATGGGCATCCCCAAGCTTAGGCTCTTGCCACTCCTTATTCCATAGTCCATAAAAGCTTTACCCAAAACTTGAAAACTTCACAACACAAAACTCAGCAGGAAATCTTATAAGCTCCGTTAGTGAAAGAAAACAAAACCACCACATAAGGTACTGTAATGAACTCATTATTTATTTATTTTGGTGTTAAACCTACTGTATTCCAACTTCTTTATGGTTCATAGACTAATTTACTAGCCATAGATGCATTGAAATAAGCAAACAACACACGAAAAACAGAATCTGTCAAAAACAGAACAGTCTGCAGAAATCTGTAACTAACGCAAACTTCTGGAACTCTAAAAATCCTATGAAAATAGGAAGTCCTGTACAATTTGTTTATTGAACAGAAGCAAAAAGAATCAACACAAAATCACGTTCCTGTGATTTAACAAAATTATATTCGTGCATGCAAAGTTTCTGTTTTTCAGCAGAATCAAATCAACTATTATCGTAGGTTATCCTATAGGTTCTACTTGGCACAAACACTAATTAAAAGATAAAAACACATCTAAACAGAAGGTAGATGCAAGATTTATTACTAAACAGGAGCAAAAACAAAAAACATAAAGAAAGTTGGGTTGCCTCCCAACTTGCGCTATCGTTTAACGCCCCTAGCTAGGCATAAAAACAAAGATAGATCTAACGAGTGCCATTTTTGGCACTAAATTCATAAGTAGCACGCATGATAGATTCATAAGGTAATTTGACTTTCTTTCTTGGAAAGTGCTCCATGCCTTTCTTTAATGGAAATTGGAATCTAATATTCCCTTCCTTCATATCAATAATCACACCAATCGTTCTAAGGAAAGGTCTACCAAGAATAATAGGGCAAGAAAGATTGCAATCTATATCAAGAATGATAAAATCCACGGGCACCAAATTTCTATTTGCAACAATAAGAACATCATTGATCCTTCCCATAGGTTTTTTAATTGTGGAATCCACAAGGTGCAAATTTAAAGAGCAATCATCAAGATCATGGAAACCTAGAATATCACATAAAGTTTTCGGAATCGTGGAAACACTAGCACCCAAATCACACAAAGCAAAACATTCATAATCTTTAATTCTAATCTTTATAGTAGGTTCCCACTCATCATTAAGTTTTCTAGGTATAGAAACTTCCAAATTAAGTTTTTGATCATAAGATTGCATCAAGGCATCAACAATATGTTTGGTAAAAGCTTTGTTTTGACTATATGCATGAGGAGAATTAACAACGGATTGCAACAAGGAAATACAACCTTTTAAAGAAAAATTATCATAATCAAATTCCTTGAAATCCGAGATAGTAGGTTCAATATTATTAGAAGTTGAAGATTCTCCAATCTCACTTTTACCAAATTTAACATTAAGATCTAAAGACTCCAAATTTTTGGGACGCCTTCTAGCAAAGTTGATTCATCATCACTCCCATAATCATCAAAGTTCATATTGCAAAACATAGATCTAATCGGAGACGCATCAATAACTTTAAGATCCTCATCATTATTTTCACGGAAACTAGAATAACACGCTTTTATAAAGCTTTCTTTTTTAGCACGCAATCTAGCGGTTCTTTCCTTGCACTCGTCAATGGAAATTCTCATTACTTTGAGAGACTCATTGATATCATGCTTAGGAGGAGAAGATCTAATTTTAAGAGAATCAACATCAAGCGAAAGTCTATCAACGTTCCTAGCCAAATCATCAACTTTGAGCAATTTTTCTTCAAGCAAAGCATTAAAATTCTTTTGAGAAATAATAAATTCTTTCACACTATTCTCAAAAATCAGAGGGCATCTTATTAAAATTACCATAAGAATTATTGTAGGAATTTCCATAATTATTAGAGGGATTACTAGGGAACGGTCTAGCATTAAATTTCCTCTATAAGCATTGTTTCCAAAACTATTCCTACCAACAAAATTCACATCCATAGATTCATTATTATTCTCAATCAAGGAAGACAAAGGCATATCATTGGGATCAAGAGGACTATTTTTAGTAGCAAACATCTTCATAAGTTCATCCATCTTTCCACTCAAAACATTGATTTCTTCTATAGCATGCACTTTTTTACTAGAAGATCTTTTGGTGTGCCATTGAGAATAATTAGCCATAATATTATCAAGCAATTTGGTAGCATCTCCTAACATGATTTCCATAAACGTGCCTCCCGTGGCCGAATCTAAGAGATTTCTAGAAGCAAAGTTCAAACCGACATAAAATTTTTGTATGATCATCCATAAATTCAAACCATGAGTAGGGCAATTGCGAAGCATCAATTTCATTCTTTCCCAAGATTGGGCAACATGCTCATGATCAAGTTGTTTAAAATTCATAATATCGTTCCTAAGAGTGATGATCTTAGCGGGAGGAAAATACTTAGAGATAAAAGCATCTTTGCACTTGTTCCAAGAATCAATACTATTTTCAGGCAAAGACGAAAACCAAACTTTAGCACGATCTCTAAGTGAAAATGGAAATAACTTCAGTTTGACAATATTGTTATCCGTATCTTTCTTCTTTAGCATATCGCACAAATCAACAAAATTGTTTAGATGAGTAGCGGCATCTTCACTAGGAAGGCCGGCAAATTGATCTTTCATAACAAGATTCAGTAAAGCGGTATTTATTTCACAAGACTCAACATCATTAAGAGGAGCAATCGGAGTACTAAGGAAATCATTATTATTGGTATTCGAGAAATCACACAATTTGGTATTATCTTGTGCCATGGTAACAAGTAATCCAACACACAAGCAAACAAAAAAACGGCAAGCGAAAAGAGAGGAGGAGATTGCGAAAGAGAGGGCGAATAAAACGGCAAGGGTGAAGTGGGGGAGAGGAAAACGAGAGGCAAATGACAAATAATGTAAATGCGAGGGAGATGGGTTTGTGATGGGTACTTGGTATGTCTTGACTTGAGCGAAGACCTCCCCGGCAACGGCGCCAGAAATCCTTCTTGCTACGTCTTGAGCTTGCGTTGGTTTTCCTCGAAGAGGAGAGGGTGATGCAGCAAAGTGTAGCGTAAGTATTTCCCTCAGTTTTGAGAACCAAGGTATCAATCCAGTAGGAGGCTCCTCAAAAGTCCCACGCACCTACACGAACAAACTAAGAACTCACAACCAACGCAATAAAGGGGTTGTTAATCCCTTCACGGCCACTTGCGAAAGTGAGATCTAATAAAGATAGTAAGATAAGATAAATATATTTTTGGTATTTTGTAATATAGATGCAAAAATTAAAGATGCAAATAAAGGTAGATTGAAAGCAAATATGATAAGAGATAGACCTGGGGGCCATAGGTTTCACTAGAGGCTTCTCTCAAGATAGCATAAGTATTACGGTGGGTGAACAAATTACTGTCGAGCAATTGATAGAAAAGCACATAGTTATGAGATTATCTATGCATGATCATGTATATAGGCATCACGTCCATAACAAGTAGACCGACTCCTGCCTGCATCTACTACTATTACTCCACACATCGACCGACTCCTGCCTGCATCTAGTGTAATAAGTTCGTAAGAACAGAGCAACACATTAAGCAAGATGACATGATGTAGAGGGATAAACACATGCAATATGATATAAACCCCATCTTGTTATCCTTGATGGCAACAATACAATACATGCCTTGCAACCCTTTCTGTCTGTGGGTAAGGACACCGCAATATTGAACCCAAAGCTAAGCACTTCTCCCATGGCAAGAAAGACCAATCTAGTAGGCCAAACCAAACTGATAATTCGAAGAGACTTGCAAAGATAACTCAATCATACATAAAACAATTCAGAGAAGATTCAAATATTATTCATAGATAAACTTGATCATAAACCCACAATTCATTGGATCTCGACAAACACACTGCAAAAGGAGTTTACATCGAATAGATCTCCACAAGAGAGGGGGAGAACATTGTATTGAGATCCAAAAAGAAAGAAGAAGCCATCTAGGTAATAGCTATGGACCCGTAGGTCTGTGGTAAACTACTCACAACTCATCGAAGGGGCAAGGATGTTGATGTAGAGGCCCTCCATGGTTGATTCCCCCTCCGGCAGAGTGCCGACGAAGGCTCCAAGATGGGATCTCGCGGATACAGAAGGTTACGACGGTGGAAACTGTGTTTCGTGGTGCTCCTGGATGTTTTCGGGGTACGTAGGTATATATAGGAGGAAGAAGTACGTCGGTGGCCGCCCGAGGGGCCCACAAGACAGGGGGGCGCGCCCTACAGGGGGGGGGGGCGGCCCCCTATCTCGTGGGGCCCTCGGAAGCTTCTTGACTTGCACTCCAAGCTCTCCAGATCATGTTCGTTCCAAAAATCACGCTCCCGAAGGTTTCATTTCATTTGGACTCCGTTTGATATTCCTTTTCTTTGAAATACTGAAATAGGCAAAAAACAACAATATGGGCTGGGCCTCCGGTTAGTAGATTAGTCCCAAAAATGATATAAATGTGTAAAATAAAGCCCATAAACATCCAAAAGGGGTAATATAATAGCATGGAACAATCGAAAATTATAGATACGTTGGAGATGTATCAGCGCGCTGGTGGGTAGTGGGCCACCTAGCCCACCTCCGGTGCTCATCTTCAGGTACATAAGGTCTTTTTACCTAAAAAATAAGGAGAGGACTTTCGGGACGGAGCGCCGCCGTCTCGATGCGAAACTTGGGCACGCGCACTTTTTCCCTCCGGCGGAGCTATTCCACTAAGGGAAAGTCCCTATGGGGGTGGGGGGGGGGGAATCGAAGCCATCGTCATCACCAACAACCCTCTCATCTTTGGGAGGCCAATCTTCATCAATATCTTCAACAACACCATCTCACCTCAAATCTTAGTTCATCTCTTGTGTGCAATCTTTGTATCAAAACCTCAGATTGGTACCCGTGGCTGACTAGTAGTGTTGATTACATCTCGTAGTTGATGCTAGATGTTTTATTTGGTGGAAGATCATATGTTTAGATCCATTATGCTATTTAATATCCCTATGATCTTGAGCATGAATATTATTTTTGAGTAATTTCCCTTATTCTTGAGGCCACCAGAGAAGTTATGTTGCAAGTAATCATGTGAATTTGGTATTCGTTCGATATTTTGATGATATGTATGTTGTGATTCCCTTAGTGGTGTTATCTGAATGTCGACTACATAACACTTCACCATATTTGGGCCTAAGGGAATGTATTGTGGAGTATTAGATGATGGGTTTCTAGAGTGACAGAAGCTTAAACCGTTGTTTATGCGCTACTTCGTAAGGGACCGATTTGGATCCAAATGTTTAACTATGGTTAGATTTTAACTTAATACTCTTCTCATAGTTGCGGATGCTTGCAAGGGGGTTAATCATAAGTGGGAGGCTTGTTCAAGTAAGAACAACACCTAAGCACCGGTCCACCCACATATCAAATTATCAAAGTAGCGAACGCGGATCAAACCAACATGATGAAAGTGACTAGATGAAATTCCCGTGTACCCTCAAGAACGTTTTAGTTATTATTTGAGAGCGTTCCAGCCTGTCCTTTGCTACAAAAAGGATTGGGCTACCCTGCTGCACTTATTGTTACTATTATTACTCGTTACTTGTTACGAATTATCTTGCTATCAAACTACCTGTTACCGACAATTTGAATGCTTGCAGAAATTACCTTGCTGAAAACCACTTGTCATTTCCTTCTGCTCCTCGTTGGGTTCGACACTCTTATTTATCAAAAGGACTACGATTGATCCCCTATACTTGTGGGTCATCAAGACTCTTTTCTGGCCTCGTTGCCGGGGAGTGAAGAGCTCTTGGTAAGTGGAAATTGGTAAGGAAAAACTTATACTACGTGCTGAAATTTACTGTCACTTGTTACTAGGGAAAAAATCCTTTGAGGGGTTTGTTCGGGGTATCTTCACCTCGACCGAAAACACAAAGACTTTTCCCTCAACCTACTGCACCTACTGAAAATATTAGTTATGAAATTCCTTCGGCTATGATAGAGCAACTGTTAGCTAATCCTTATGTAGGAGACGAAATGAAGCATTCTGATATGCATTTGATACATGTGGATGAAATGTGTGGATTATTTAAGCTTGTTACCCGGAGATGAAGTTAAGAAGAAGGCCTTCCCTTTATATTTGGGGGAAAAGCATTGACATGGTATAGGCTATGCGATGATATTGGATCTTGGAATTGGAATTGATTGAAATTGGAATTTCACCAAAAGTTTTATCCTATGCATCTAGTTCATCGTGATCGAAGTTATATATATAATTTTTGGCCTCATGAAGGAGAAAGTACCGCTCTAGCTTGGGAGAGGCTTAAGTCAATGTTATATTCATGCCCCAATCATGAGCTCTCAAGAGAAATTATTATTCAGAATTTTTATGCTCAGCTTTCTCGTAATGATCAATCCATGCTCGATACTTCTTGTGCTGGTTCCTTTATGAAGAAACTATTTAATTCAGGTGGGATATTTTAGAAATAATTAAACACAACTCTAAATATTGGGAACTCGACGAAGGTATAGAGTTAGGTATTAAGCTTGAGTTTGATTGTGTAAAATCTTTTATGAATACCGATGCTTTCACAAGTTTAGCACTAAATATGGACTTGACTCTGAGATAGTAGCTAGCCTCTTTTTGTGAATCATTTGCTACTCATGTTGATCTCCCTAAGGATAAGTGGTTTAAATATCATCCCCCTATTAAATAAGAAATTAAAGGACCGGTTATAGTTAAAGATGAAACTATCATTTACAATGTTGATCCAGTAGTTCCTACTGCTTATGTTGCAAAACCACCTTTCCCTGTTAGGATATAGGAACATGCTAAAGTGTCATCAGTGGTTCACAAAAGTAATATTAAAGCACCTAAACCCTATGAACTAATTAAAGTAGAACCTAGTGTTTCTATGGTTAAAGATCTCTTGGTCAAAAATATTGATGGACATGTTATTTACTACTATGATGAAGCTGCTAGAATTGCCAAACTCGACACTAAATAAGCGTGTCGTTGGCATGCCTATTGTCTCAGTTAAAATACGAGATTATTGCTATCATGGTTTATGTGATTTGGGTGCTAGTGTGAGTTCTATTCCTTTTACCTTATACCAAGAAATTATGAATGATATAGCATCCGCTGAAATAGAAGACATGGATGTCACTATTAAACCTGCCAATAGAGATGCCATCACACTAGTTGGGATTTTTAGAGATGTTGAAGTCTTGTGTGGGAAAATAAAATACCCCACTGATTTTCTAGTTCTTGGTTCCCCACAAGATGATTTTTGTCCCATAATTTTTTGTAGGCCTTTCTTGAAGACTATCAATGCTAAGATAGATTGTCATAATAAAGAAACATTCATTGTCAATTTTGGTGATGTGTCTCATGTGTTTAATTTGTCTAACTGTTGTAGACAACCTCATGATAAATAATTACCCAGTAAGGATGAAATAATTGGTCCTTTAGAACAATATTTGCTAGACAATGAAAATGATAAGCACTTTCGTGAAAGAAATGAAATAGATAAATTTTTGTTTTAACAACAACCTCTCCCTAAACACAATTTGCCTATTGAAACTCTAGGAGGTCCTCCTCAACCTAAAAGTGATTCTGTGTTTGAATTAAAGCAATTGCCTGACACTTTGAAATATGCTTATCTTGATGAGAAAATGATATATCATGTTATTATTAGTGCTAACCTTTCAGAATACGAAGAAGAGAGATTATTAAAAATTCCGAGGAAGCACCGTGCTGCTATTGGATATACTCTTGATAATCTTAAGAGCATTAGTCCTACTCTCTGTCAAGACAATATTAATTTGGAGCCTGATGCTAAACTTGTTGTTGATCATCAACGACGATTAAATCATAAGATGAAAGAAGTGGTAAGAACTGAGACCTAAAGTTTCTAGAAGCAGGTATAATTTATTAGCTAATAGTAGATGGATAAGTCCTGTTCATTGTGTCCCTAAGAAAGGAGGTATTACTGTTGTTCGTAATGATGAAAATGAACTTATCCCACAAAGAATAGTGACGGGCTATAGAATGGTAATTGATTTCACAAAGTTAAATAAAGCTACTAGAAAAGATCATTACCCTCTGCCTTTCATTGACAAAATGCTTGAAAGATTGTCAAAGCACACACACTTTTGTTTTCTTGATGGATATTTTGGTTTCTCTCAAACAACTGTTCACAACTTGATCAAGAGAAAACCACCTTTACTTGCCCTTTTGGGACTTATGCTTATAGACGTATGCCTTTTGGTTTATGTAATGCACCTTCTACCTTCAAAGATGTATGACTACTATATTCTCTAACTTTTGTGAAAAGATTGTTGAGGTTTTTTCATGGGTGATTAATGATTTCTCCGTTTACAAAAATTCTTTTGATGATTGCTTAAGCAACCATGATCAAGTTTTGCAGAGATGTGAACAAACTGATCTTGTCTTGTATCAGGAGAAGTGCCACTTTATGGTGAATGAAGGTATTGGCTTGGGGTATAAAATTTTTGAGCGAGGTATTGAGGTGGATAAAGCTAAAGTTGATGCAATTGAGAAAATGCCATCTCCCAAAGACATTAAAGGTATTCGTAGTTTCCTTGGTCATGCTGGTTTCTATAGGAGGTTTATTAAAGACTTCTCTAAAATTTAGAAGCCTCTTAGAAATCTTTTACAAAAGGATGTCCAATTTGTCTTTGACGATGATTGTGTAGAAGCATTTGAAACACTTAAAAGCCTTAACTTATGCACCTATTGTTCAACCACCTGATTGGAACTTGCCTTTTGAAATTATGTATGATGCTAGTGATTATGTTGTTGGTGCTATTCTAGGACAAAGAGTTGATAAGAAATTAAATGTTGTCCATTATGCTAGTAAAACTCTAGACAATGCCCAAAGAAATTATGCTACTACTGAGAAAGAATTTTTAGTAGCTATGTTTGCTTGTGATAAATTCAGATCTTATATTGTTGATTCCAAAGTAATTGTTCACACCGATCATGCTGCTATAAAATATCTTATGGAAAAGAAAGATGCTAAACCTAGACTCATTAGGTGGGTTCTTTTGCTACAAGCATTTGTTTTGCATATTACTAATAGGAAAGGAGCTGAGAACCCCGTAGCTGATAACTTGTCTAGGTTAGAAAATATTCTTGATGACCCACTACCTATTGATGTTAGCTTTCCTGATGAACAATCTGTCATAAATGATTCTCATAATACTCTTTGGTATGCTGACTATGCTAATTATATGGTTGCTAAATTTATACCACCTAGTTTCACATACCAACAAAAGAAAAAAAAATTCTTCTATGACTTAAGCCATTACTTTTGGGATGACCCACATCTTTATAAAGAAGGAGTAGATGGTATTATTAGACGTTGTGTACCTGAGCATTGACAAGAACAAATCCCATAGAAGTGTCACTCTGAAGCCTACAGAGGACATCATGCAGGAGATAGAACTGCGCATAAGGTATTACAATCTGGTTTTTATTGGCCTACTCTTTTCAAAGACGCCCATAAGTTTGTCTTATCTTGTGATGAATACCAAAGAATTGGTAATATTGGTAAGCGTCAGGAAATCCCTATGAATTATTCACTTGTTGTTGAACCATTTGATGTTTGGGGCTTTGATTATATGGGACCTTTTCCTTCCTCTAATGGGTATACACATATTTTGGTTGTTGTGAATTATGTCACTAAGTGGGTAGAAGCTATTCCAACTAGTAGTGTTGATCATAACACCTCCATCAAAATGCTTAAAGAAGTTATTTTCCCAAGGTTTGGAGTCCCTAGATATTTAATGACTAATGGTGGTTCACACTTTATTCATGGTGCTTTTTGTAAAAATGCTTGATAAATATGATGTTAACCATAGAATTGCATCACCCTATCATCCTCAATCTAGTGGTCAGGTTGAACTTAGCAATAGAGAAATAAAATTAATATTACAAAAACCTGTCAATAGGTCCCGAAAGAATTGGTCTAAGAAACTAGATGATGCACTTTGGGCCTATAGAACAACTTATAAAAATCCTATGGGTATGTCTCCATATAAAATGGTTTATGGGAAAGCTTGTCATTTGCCTCTTGAGTTAGAACATAAAGCATATTTAGAAATTAAGAAATGAAATTATGATTTCAAACTTGCCGGTGAAAAGAGGTTATTTGATATTAGCTCACTAGATGAATGGAGAACCCAAGCTTATGGAATGCCAAACTATTCAAAGAAAAGGTTAAAAGATGGCATGACAAAAGAATCCAAAAGTGGGAATTCAAAGTTGGTGAATATATTCTATTGTACAATTCTCGTTTTAGTTTTTTTGCAGGAAAACTTCTCTCTAAATGTTAAGGGCCATATATCATCGAAGAAGTTTATCGCTCTGGAGCTATCAAGATTAATAATGGCGAAGGTACCAATTCGAAGGTGGTCAATGGACAAAGAATTAAACACTATATTTCAGGTATGCCTATTAATGTTGAAACTAACATTATCCAAACCATGACACTGGAGGAACACATAAAAGAAACCTTCTAGAACACTCCAGAACCCTCAAAAGGAAGAGGTACGTGATACGGTAATTAAACGGACTCCGAAAAATCCGCAAAAATATTTCTATTAGTTTTGGAATATTAGAAAAAAGTACAATGGGATGGCAACCCAAGTGCCCATAAGGCACCAGGGCATGCCTGCCCCACCTGGCGCCCCCTGGTAGGAGTGGGACCCTCAGGTACATTCCCGACTCCGTTTTCCTTCCATATACTTGTTTCCCAAGATAAAAAAATCTTTATATATACCCCCGAACGATTTAACCTCCGTATCGCGGAGAAAACTCTGTTCTTGTTTCACTCTGCTTTTCTAGCAGATATGAAAATATGTCGTCTCAAGATTCGAAGGAAGAGAGCTATGTCGTTGATTATATCGCAAACCCCAAGGTCTATGGAGACGTGTATCATTATGGTTGGACCACGGATGATGAGGAAGATGTCGATATGGAGGAAACAAGGGATGATAGCTCTGAGGAAGAGGAAGATCCACTACCTCAACCTGGAGTTATGCACGTGGAATTTAAGAAGTCAAGCCTTCCTAACAAAGTAAACAAACCTATGGTTCAATTTATTCCATCCCGTTTTCTGCAGGAGAGCAAGGCGACATTATGCAAAAGGGTATTAAAGCTCTAGAGAATGATGATGTAATGGAGGAAAACTTTAGCCTCAGACGCAAGCTGGAGAAAAAGACTACTCCATCACGACCACCATCATCTTTATCACAAAAGAAGGAGACTTGAGTACACAGGTATGGGCACTCCCCTTGGCTTGTGCCAAGCTCGAGGGAGATGCCCCGGTATCGTATAACCATCACTTTTATTACCTTTACTTATCTTAGTTCGATCCTTAGCTATTTCGTGATTTAGTTGAATAAAATTTTAGTATGATCTATTTTTGAGTGCTAGTTTCATGATCTATCTATCTATGTAATCGAGTGAGAGTTATATAATAAAGTTTAGTTTGAGTTTTTGCTTCTTTACTTTTATGTTTCAATCAAAATAAAGGAAAATACTGAAAAATATCATATGCTAATCTTATGGTAAGTAATGACATCACATATGGAAAAGTATAAGTGGTAAAATTTATTGAAAGTTGTCAAATATAGCATTGGTCAATGATGCAATTCATGAAAAAATTAATAAGGGAAGAGAAGATTCACATGCAAATACACTATCTTGGACATCTTTTATGAGCCCCCATTAAACATCTTATGCCAAATTGTTGACGTTGGACAAGGAAGACAACATAATGATTTATGTTTGTTCATATTCACATAGAAATTATATTGTCATAGATCCTTCAACATGTGGTGCTTGCTCAATACCCTTTGTCGGTGTCAAAACCGGCGGATCTCGGGTAGGGGGTCCCGAACTATGCGTCTAGGCGGATGGTATCAGGAGACAAGGGACACGATGTTTTACTCAGGTTCGGGCCCTCTTGATGGAGGTAAAACTCTACGCCCTGCTTGATTGATATTGATATTGTGGATGTTTACAAGAGTGGATCTACCACGAGATCAAGGAGGCTAAACCCTAAAAGCTAGCCTATGGTATGATTGTAAGGGTTGATGTTGTTGGTTGTCCTACGGACTAGAGCCATCCAGTTTATATAGACACCAGAGAGGGCTAGGGTTACATAGAGTCGGTTACAATGGTAGGAGATCAACATATCCATATCGCCAAGCTTGCCTTCCACGCCAAGGAAAGTCCCATCCGGACACGGGACGAAGTCTTCAATCTTGTATCTTCATAGTCTTGGAGTCCGGTCGATGATGATAGTCCGGCCGATGATAGTCCGGTCGATGACGGTAGTCCGGCTATCCGGACACCCCTAATCCAGGACTCCCTCAGTAGCCCCCGAACCAGGCTTCAATGACGATAAGTCCAGCATGTGTGTAGTCTTCGGTGTTGCAAGGCGGGTTCTCCTTCAAATTCCATGTACCTGCCGAACAGTGTCCAGCTTCCTCATCAATGTTGTGCTTCTTGGCTTCCATGCCCAATAATGGCCTTCTTCCACGCGTCGCACGAATGCGAAAAGCCAGGGTGTCTTTTATGTTTTACCCCCTAGTTGTGCGAATAATCTGCCTATAAGAGAGGCAAGAATCCAGATCCAAATCACACCATCTTCCTCCCGTGAATACTCATCGGAGCGCTTTCGACCTAGAATCCATTCCAACATGGACCGTCAACGCGGCTCCTCTTTTCGCGCCCCCGGCCCTCTGCCAGGAGATTGGAGGAGATGCTCTGTTCCGCACAACGAGCTGGTGAAGCTCCAAGCGGGGGGATATCTTCCTCCGGCCTTCATGGTTCCGGTTCGAGCCGGACTGGCCACCTACAAAGGTGGGAAGCAGGCGGAGGCTACCCCAAGTCCCAACAAAGGGGAGCGGGTATGCTCCGTCCCCTATCTGATAAGGGGACTCGGATTTCCTGTACATCCGTTCCTCCGCGGGCTCCTGGAGTTCTACGGACTCCAGCTTCATCACCTCACGCCCGCCTTGATCCTGCATATTGCGGGTTACGTAGCTCTTTGTGAGCTATTCCTGGGCGTCGAGCCCCATTTCGCGCTGTGGAAGAGGTTGTTCTGCCTTGTACCCTGCTCTCACGAGGGGTCCATATATCAAGTGGGCGCCGCCGAAATATGGCGCATTGCTGGGACCGGATATCCATCCGGAACCCCTAAGAAGGCGTCCGAAGGCTGGCCTTCGGAATGGTTTTATATAGAAGACGCTCCGCTGCCGGACCCTGTTCGGATCGGCCTCCCGGAGTTCAGCAATGCTCCTCTGAAGAAACGCCTTAGTTGGCGTCCGCAGAGCCCCCAACTGGAGGAAGACAAGAGCGTCCATTATTTGATGGGCCGGATAAGGTTACTGGCCCATTCCGGGTTGACCATGATTGGAGTCATGGCAACATGCATTATGCGGGGGGTGCAGCCACTACAATACAGGGGCCACCCCATGTGGGATTCCAACGGGGAGGACGATGCGACCCGTCATGGCCACAAAGGGCCGGATTCGGCCGAAGACCTGGTGAAGATCCTGTCCGGCCTGTATAAGGGGGAGAAGGAGGATTTCCTTCGGACGAACCCGTTAAATGGGTTCTCCATGAATAATCCCCGGCCTTGGGTAAGCGAACACTCCGCGTGTCCAACCCATGCCTTTGAAATTTAAGTTTCTTATATTGTGTTCTTCTTTCGACGCAGGAGCTGCGTCGGATGGTGGAGGACATGCTAAGTCCAGCTCCGCAACCCGAGGATCCAGAGAGATCCCGGGATCCGGCCTCCAAAGAGGATCCGGACATAGGAGTGGAGCTAATCGACGGGGTGTTCCACCAGCTCAGCATGGATAATTCTTTAGTCGCCATTACGGCCGACTATCCCGGGCTATATCCGGCTTCCCAGGTGATTGTGACCAAAGTCCTGACACCATTATTCCTTCCTTGCTTATTTCTGACCACCGTATATGATGACGCTGTGCAGGAGGCGCCTCTAGGGCGGGAAGCCGAGCCCGCGGCGGCTGACCATCAAAGGCCAGTCCGGACCAGTAGGCGGAAGAGGAGCGCGGCGCGGACTGAAACGTCGCCGCAAAGGTATAGCTCACAATTCATTATTTGGAGCAACGTTCCTAGGAAGCGTTTGAGTGCTCATGACTTTTGTAGGAGAAAAAGCACCCGCCAGACTGCGGGTGTAGAGGTTGCCAATCCGGCCTCTACCAGCCAAGCTCCAACGCCTGGCCTGGAGGGGGAGGCGAGCGCAAGGCGCGAGCCGGACACTCCTCCGACAGAGGATGCCGACAGACTGTCCGCCACCAAGTCTGAGGTGGAGAGCGCCATGAACCACAGGCGCCGCCGGACAGTATTTCGTGATGCGTGCTTCTCCCCCGAGGCGTTGAATGCCTTTAACACGGGGGACGCGCACCTTCGTGCTGCTCAAGATGGTTTTACCAGAGCCACGGAGCAATATGTAAAATACATACCGGTAAGAGAATTTAATAGTTATATATGCCAGTAGCCCCCGAGACTTAAAGTAGTTATATTAACTGATTTAAGGATCATATGAAACGCAGGGTCTTACCGAGAAGAATACCCAACTGTCTCAGGAGTTGCAAGAGTGTAAGGCTCAACTTGAGGCCGCACTCGCTGCCGCAGGAGGAAACACAGGGACCTCTCCTGGTAACACATTATTTTAAAAAAGATAAGTAGTGTGTGGCCTGTTCGCAAGTCTGATAATGACGTTGCAGGTGCTGCCGGACAGGATCCGGACAGGCAAGAACTTCTGCGCCAGCTGAAGGCCGGCGAGAGGGTGCTGAATAGAGTACAACAAGAAAGGAACAAACTCCAAGATGCCCATGCCCAGCTTGGAGAAGAGCTGAAAGGCATTCGGGCCGAGCTGTCCGGCTCCATTAAGGAGAATCAGCGACTTCATCGTAGCATTTATAGTAAGTGCTTGAGCGAACTCCTTTGAAAAGAAGAGTCCGGCGAGGAAGTCAATTGACAAAATATGTCTGTAGGTATACTCACAGGTCGTCCTGCGGAGGAGATGCCCGTATCAACGGGTGATCAACTTCCCGAGCTGTTGCAACTGATCGAACGAGTTCGGCAGGCAATGCGCGGCGTCATCCAGGCTTTATGGCCAGCCTTCTCCCTACCCGAGGGCCTTGGGGAGCTTGCGGAGAAGCTTCAGGGAGTGCGGCAGCGCTTCCATTTATGGAAGATTTCAGCTTGCCGCCAAGGTGCCAGGGAGGCCTGGGCCATGGTGAAGACGCGGTACAAGAAGGTGGATCCCAACCACATGGCCGAAGTTGGACCTGTGGGGCCCGATGGGAAGGAGATCCCTGTAAGTTTAGTATACGGCCAAGTAGAGTTGGCCGCTAAGTTTTCCCAACAGGACTGTAAATTAGACAACCTGTTAGACGGGATTGAGGAAGAAGACAGTCAGTCAATTTGACAATGTATTATAAAATGACATGTAAAATGCCTTCTAGCCGGATTGTAGACCGTTTGTCTTTGCCGACCTTTTCGCTTCGACCTCGGGACCCTAGAGTCCGGAGTGTGTCCGAATACCTTCTCGGTTATGAAACAACCGGGGTATGCGTGGAGACCAGGCGTAGGGGTCATTAGTGCTTTATCAGACAAGTGCCCAACTAGTTATGTTATATTACATGGTTAGTAAGAAACATCTTCCAGGGAGAATAGTTCCGTTAAGGGTTCCTTTCCTCTGGGGGAGGCATGCCCTAAAGTGCATGTCCGGACTGCGAAAAGAGCAGGATAACATCTGGGGGCAGATAAATAAATTGGTAAAAAATCATCTTTCAAATCACCGACCGAATATTCCCTTAAGAACGCTAGCTTTCGGCTTCACCCAGTCTGAGGTACACATCCGGCTGACCCGGCAGTAACAATCGCAGAGGTGCTCCCTTTACCTCCTAGCCGAACAATCGGGAACATAGGGGTAAGCACAGGAGCCAGGCAACCCAGATTGGCCAAAACTTAAGTCATATCGATGCATATAATGGTGAATAAAAGGTACATGTGGAAGCTTCACACATGTGCTGGGCATGAAGCCCTTATAATTAAGCTTCTGGTAAAGAAGCCCCCAGGTATAATGAGTGCGGATGGCACATCAAGTGTGTGCGAACAATGCGCAAGTAGGACCTTAAGGGCTTTTTAATAGGAGGTTAAGAGAAGAAAGAGAAATAAAAGACAACTGAAGTGTAAAAATTTGAGCAGGGGAAGGGGACGAACTCTTAGTCCGGCGCTAGGCATAGAATCTTCGAAGGCGGGCTGTGTTCCATGGGTTCGGCTCGAGTCGGTTGTCCGACTCATTTCGTAGACGGTACGCTCCGCCGGTCAGGACTTGGTCGGTAATGAAGGGCCCCTCCCATTTGGGCTTGAGCTTGTCCTTTTTCTTGTCCGGCAGACATAGAACTAGTTCGCCAACGTTGTAAGTCTTGGCCCGTACTTCTCTGCTTTGATATCTTCAAGCCTGTTGCTGATAGAATGCGGAACGAGCCTTGGCGACGTCGCGTTCTTCCTCCAATGCGTCCAAGCTGTCCTGCCGATCCAGCTCGGCCTCTCTTTCTTCATACATGCGCACTCGAGGTGAGTCATGAATAATGTCGCAGGGCAGAACTGCCTCTGCGCCGTACACCATAAAAAATAGTGTGAATCCGGTAGTACGGTTGGGCGTTGTCCGCAGCCCCCAGAGTACGGAGTCGAGCTCCTCTACCCAGTGCGTGTCAGATTTCGTAAGTGACCGCACTAGTCTGGGTTTGATGCCGCTCATTATTAGACCATTTGCTCGTTCCACTTGACCGTTGGTTTGAGGATGATAGACTGAAGCGTAATAGAGCTTAATGCCCATATTTTTGCACCATGATTTAACCTCGTCGGCCGTAAAATTCGTGCCGTTATCGGTGATGATGCTGTGGGGGACACCAAAACGGTGTACTACCCCGGAGATAAAGTCTATCACTGGTCCGGACTCTGCCGTTTTGACTGGCTTGGCCTCTATCCATTTCGTGAATTTATCCACCATGACCAATAGGTATCTTTGCTTGTGGGTTCCCCCTTTAAGTGGTCCAACCATGTCAAGCCCCCAGACCGCGAACGGCCAGGTTATGGGTATAGTTTTGAGGGCGGTGGGTGGCATATGGCTCTGATTAGCAAAGAGCTGACAACCGACGCATCGTTGGACTAAGTCCTGAGCATCTGCCCGGGCCATCGGCCAATAAAATCCTGTATGGAATGCCTTTCCTACGAGGGCCTGGGCTACTGCGTGGTGTCCGCCTAGTCTGGCATGAATTTCAGCTAGGAGGTCTCGCCCTTCCTCTTCGGAGATACACCTTTGAAGGACTCCGGTTGTGCTTTTCTTATAAAGTTCTCCCTCGTGGACCTTGTAGGCTTTAGATCGCCGAACTATGCAGCGGGCCTCATTTTGGACTTCGGGAAGTTCCTGCCTAAGTAAGTAGGCTAGGAATGGTTCTGTCCACGGGGCGATTACGGCCATTATGTCGTGGGCTGAAGGTGTTATTTCAGCGGCGGAATCTCCGCTTATGTCAAATTGCTCTATGTCGGTTTGTGTGGCTGCTTCCGGTTTGTTATTTCCGGACTCCTCTTCCCATAGTACGGATGGCTGGAACAGCCATTCCAGGAAGATGTTTGGAGGGACAACGTCACGTTTTGCGCCGATGCGTGCCAATACGTCGGCCGCTTGGTTATTATCCCTGGCTACGTGATGGAATTCGAGTCCGTCGAACCGAGCTGACATTTTTAGGACAACGTTGTGATATGCTACCATTTTTGGATCCTTGGCATCAAAGTCTTTATTTATTTGGGATATTGCGAGGTTTGAATCCCCGCGCACCTCTAGGAGTTGGATGCCCATGGAGATTGCCATCCGGAGACCATGTAAAAGGGCCTCCTATTCGGCTGCGTTGTTGGAGTCCGTGTACATTATTTGAAGTACGTATCGGACTGTGTCCCCGGTCGGGGACGTCAATACGACGCCAGCCCCCAGTCCGGCCAACATTTTAGAGCCGTCGAAGTGCATAATCCAATTGGAGTATGCGCCATACTCTTTAGGGAGTTCGGCTTCGGTCCATTCAGTGACAAAGTCAGCCAAAACTTGTGACTTTATAGCTCACCGAGGTTTGGTTATATCGAATGGTAAGAGCTCAATGGCCCATTTTGCAATCCTGCCCGTTGCGTCGCGGTTGTTTATAATGTCGTTAAGTGGTACTTCGGAGGCCACTGTTATCGAACACTCTTGAAAGTAGTGTCGGAGCTTCCGGGATGCCATGAACACCGCATACGCTATCTTCTGATAGTGCGGGTAACGGGACTTGCAGGGGGTTAACACAGTGGATACATAGTACACTGGTTTTTGAAGAGGGAATTTATGCCCTTCTGTCTCTCATTCGACAATGAGTACCGCGCTTACAACTTGATGTGTTGCTGCGATGTATAACAACATTGGTTCGCCTAGGTTGGGCGCAGCCAGGACCGGATTCGTTGCCAATATGGCCTTTATTTCTTCGAGTCCGGCGGTGGCAGCATCCGTCCACTCGAAGTGTTCGGTGTGCCTGAGGAGGCGATAGAGGGGCAATGCCTTTTCTCCTAAGCGGGAGATAAAGCGGCTGAGAGCCGCCATGCATCCAGTCAATTTCTAGATCTGTTTGAGGTTTTTTGGAATATCCAGCTGTGATAGAGCTCGGATCTTGGCCGGATTTGCTTCAATTCCTCTACCGGATACAATGAAGCCCAAGAGCTTTCCGGCTGGTATGCCGAAAACGCATTTTTCCGGATTCAGCTTGATATCATATGCTCGAAGGTTGTCAAATGTGACCCTCAAGTCGTCTACTAGAGTTTCGACGTGTTTAGTTTTGACGACTACGTCGTCTACGTATGCCTCTACTGTTTTGCCGATCTAGGTAGCCAGACATGTGTGAATCATGCGCTGATATGTTGCGCCGGCGTTTTTAAGTCCGAAGGGCATCGTGTTGAAGCAGAATGGTCCATATGGAGTAATGAATGCCGTTGCGGCTTGATCCGCTTCTGCCATCTTGATTTGATGATAGCCGGAGTATGCGTCCAGGAAGCACAATGAATCGTGCCCTGCAGTGGCATCGATGATTTGGTCGATGCGGGGGAGGGGGAAGGGATCCTTTGGGCAGGCTTTATTTAAGTCTTTGAAATCGACACATAGGCGCCAGGATTTGTCCTTCTTTGGTACCATTACCAGGTTTGCTAGCCAATCCGGATGTTTGATGTCTCTGATGAATCCGGCTTCCAATAGTTTGGCTAGTTCCTCTCCCATTGCCTGTCTTTTGGGTTCGGAAAATCGTCGAAGAGCCTGTTTGACTGGCTTGAATCCTTTTAGGATGTTTAGGCTGTGTTCTGCCAATCTGCGTGGGATTCCGGGCATATCCGAGGGGTGCCAGGCGAAAATGTCCCAATTTTCCCGAAGGAATTCTCGCAGTGCGGCGTCTACATCAGGGTTCAATTGTGCCCCGATGGAGGCCGTCTTTGTCGGGTCCGTTGGGTGGACCTGGAATTTTACTATTTCATCTGCTGGTTTAAAGGAGGTGGACTTGGACCTCTTATCGAGTATCACATCGTCCCTATTCACCGTAGAGCGCAGCGCGGTGAGTTCCTCTGCCGCTAGGGCTTCGGATAGTGCCTCCAGGGCTAATGCGGCTGTCTTGTTTTCGGCGCGGAGTGCTATGTCCGGATCACTAACGAGAGTGATTATTCCGCCGGGCCCAGGCATTTTGAGCTTCATGTACCCGTAATGGGGTACGGCTTGGAAGATTGTGAATGCCTCTCGTCCTAATATAGCGTGATATCCGCTGTTGAACGGGGCCACTTGGAACGTGACTTCTTCGGATCTGTAATTGTCCGGCGAGCCGAATACCACATCGAGTGTGATTTTTCCTGTGCAGCGCGCTTCCCGGCTAGGGATTATTCCTCTGAAGGTTGTGCTGCTTCGCTCAATGCGGCTCCAGTCTATTTCCATTTTTTGAAGGGTTTCCTCGTAGATGAGGTTTAATCCGCTGCCGCCATCCATGAGTACCTTGGTAAGTCGAAAGCCGTCCACTATTGGACTGAGGACCAATGCGGCTGGTGCTTGGGCTGTTCGGAATTTAGGTTCGTCGCTGGCGTTGAAGGTGATGGCCGCGTCGCTCCAAGGATTTGCTGTGGCTACTTGGTAGACTTCGGCGAGGCTGCGGATTGTTCGTTTCCGCATATTGTTTGATGCGAAAGTCTCGAAGACTGTTGATACCGTACCGGTATTGTTGGTGTGGTTTCCCGGGGCTAGAAGCTCCTCGCCACTTTTGGCTACCTGCCGTAATATCCAACATGCTCGAAGGCTATGTGTTGGGATGGCGCCCTCTGTACTGTGAATTGTACAGGGTCTGCTGAGCCATCCCTCCAGTACGGTTCCGTTCCCTTTAAGGGGCTTCTGTTTTTTGGTTCTTGCACCTGGTGCCTGAGTGTGATGCACCCTTTTGTTGCGGACTGGGGCTGTATCCGGGGCCGAATTATCCCAAAACCTTTTTCGGTTTCCCGGAAACTCTCTATCGCACAGTACTTTTGTACTGTGGATGCCAGGTCGGCGAAGCGTGTGATTTCACGACGGCTGACGGCGTTCAAGATTCCCCTGTCCGCGCAATTATTGCAAAAGATCGAGATTGCGTTTTCCTCTCGGCAGTCCTTTATCCGGTCCATGACCAGGAGGAATCTGGCCCAGTAATGATGTACTGTTTCGGCTGGCTCTTTCCGGATTAGAGATAGATCGCATATATCTGGACGGGCGGTCCTGATTGAGTCCGGGACCCTGTCCATCACGAGGCCCAAGGGCCGAGAAGTTTCCGAATTTGGAAGCTTGGAAAGTGGAACATTTTCCAACGAGTCCGGTCCAATGCCTAACTTTATGTTCAGCGCTTGATCAAAATCCGCTCCTCCGCGGGAATCCGGCGTGGAGGGTTCGGTAGCCCGGACACGACTAGTTTTCAATATGGGAGAAGGATCGTCGCGATGTTCCTCTACCACCGTGACGTGGTGGGTAACCTGGGGAGAGTTTATCTCTCTCAGATCGGTTTTAAGCCCGATCTGATTGTAGTCGGTAGCGACTCCCTGGGCGGCGATCCGATCCAAGAGTTCGTTTACAGACGAGAGCTCTGCTGGATCTAGCTGCTCGTCGAATTCCGAGTTGACATGAAGATTGCTCCCGATGACCCGAGAGGTCATCGTTGAAGCGGTGGCCGGACAGGCGGTCATAAGAAAACCTCCTAGCCGGATAGTTTGGCCGGCGGCCAGGGCTCCATTGGCGAAGATACCGTCCTTGAAGATGGGAAGAGGCATCCTTCCTATCGGTGACGGCACAGAGGAACTCTCAATGAAAGCACCAATGTCGGTGTCAAAACCGACGGATCTCGGGTAGGGGGTCCGAACTGTGCGTCTAGGCGGATGGTAACAGGAGACAAGGGACACGATGTTTTACTCAGGTTCGCGCCCTCTTGATGGAGGTAAAACCCTACGTCCTGCTTGATTGATATTGATATTGTGGATGTTTACAAGAGTGGATCTACCACGAGATCAAGGAGGCTAAACCCTAAAATCTAGCCTATGGTATGATTGTAAGGGTTGATGTTGTTGGTTGTCCTACGGACTAGAGCCATCCGGTTTATATAGACACCGGAGAGGGCTAGGGTTACATAGAGTCGGTTACAATGGTAGGAGATCTACATATCCGTATCGCCAAGCTTGCCTTCCACGCCAAGGAAAGTCCCATCCGGACACGGGACGAAGTCTTCAATCTTGTATCTTCATAGTCTTGGAGTCCGGTCGATGATGATAGTCCGGCCGATGATAGTCCGGCCGATGACGGTAGTCCGGCTATCCGGACAGCCCCTAATCCAGGACTCCCTCACCCTTGCTAGCCAAAAATCCGCACTAAGTAGAGATACTACTTGTGCATCCAAAACCCTTAAGCCCAAATCCATGTTTTGAGAGTCCACCATACCTACCTATGGGTTGAGTAAGATCCTTCAAGTAAGTTGTCATTGGTGCCAAAAGGCAATAAAAATTGCTCCTAAAAGTGTTTGATCTTTTAGTGTAAACGAAAATAAGTGTTGTACAAACTTGTGATGGCAAAGTAATAAAAGCGACAGACTGCATAATAAAGGTTGCTATCATAAGGTGCAATATAACATGATGTTCTTTTGCATTAAGGGTTTGTGCATACAAAACCAAAAATCGCATGACAACCTCTGCTTCCCTCTGTGAAGGGCCTATCTTTTACTTTTATGTATTTACTTTTTATGCAAGAGTCATAGTATTCTTATCTATTCCTTTTATTTTCTCTTTTGCAAGCACCATGTGGTGGGGAAAGATCTAGGCACATATATCCAGTTGAATATGAGTGATCATAAGTTATTATTGTTGATATCACCCTTGAGGTGAATAAGTTGGGAGGCGAAAATGTAAGCCCCTATCTTTCTATCTGTCCGGATGAAAATCTTTGCTCATATACGCCAGGGGACGAGCACGGCGGCGATCGGGCGTGAGCGCTCCGTCTATCTTCTTGGCGGCACGGGAGGGCACGAGAGGGTGAGAGCGAGGGGTCAGAGAGAGATGGCGGCGCTGCGGGGAAGCAAGAGGGAGAGATCGAGAGGAGGGAGAGGGCTAGCGAGCGACGGGTTCGGGCGCTGCGTGTGTGAGTGGCGGCGGTGTGGGAGGACGAGGGGGAGAGGAGGAGATCGGGTGAGGGCATCGGGCTAGGGTTAGGAAGGGTTTAGGTGGGCCTTGAGCCATTTCGGTGGTGTGGGGAAAAGGCCAGGAGGTCTAGCAGGCTGGATTAAAAGAAAAGAAGGGGAAAATCCTTTTCTATTTACAGAAAAGAGATAGAAGCAAAATATCTATTTGGAAGGCTAAATAAATACAAGTTGAGTTGAAAACTGGCATGGAGCTACTTTGACATATTTCAAAGTGCCACAACTTGAATTTAAGTATTTGGAGAATGATCAAGACATAGAATATTTGAAAACGAGAGAGATTTAAAATGCAAGTTTGTTTCGATGGCTTCCAAATAAATGGAATATTTTGTTATAGCTCCCTTATATTGGGAGGGTATGTTATAAAGAGAAATCACCATTGTGAATATCCCTCGATTTAAATGGACCAAAGATCCATACAAGTTTATTTAGATGAGTTTTTAAAATTAAAAGACATGATGGCATGATGACAAGCTGCAATGCAAAAGATGCTAAGAAGAATGCAACAAACAAATACAACCGACGGCGAAACTCGGGATCCATGGAAGGCATTTGGAGCATCGGTCTCGGGGCATCACAAGAGTGGGAAACGAGATAGAGTGGGGATGAGAGTGAGATGGGCCAGAGTGGGTTCTGTCCTAGCGGGGGGCAAGCGGTGTCCAAAATGGAGCGTCTTATATGGTCAAATGTCGCTGACCAAGCGGAACCGTGACGGAAGGGCAAAATTGAAAGAACTAGAAAGTGACCCGGAGAGAACAGGTGAGTTTCTGAAACTAGGGGTAAAACAGACGAGTGGGACACAACCAGGGGCACAAAACTAATTATCCATATATGATTTGAATGAAACTAACCCGGTCAGACGCTGTTGTTAGTAGAACTACCATGGTGTTCTTTTTTTGTGCAGAAATAAAAGTTCTCGGATTGGGCTGAAAATTTACGGTGATTTTTTATGAACCAAAAGACACCCCCGATGTACCGGAGATGGGACAAACAAAGTCCAGGGGAGTGACAAACTCAGGGGGTTGATACGTCCATTTTGCATCATGTTTTCCTGCTATTATTTATAATGTTTTTATATACAATAATGCTTTATGGAGTAATTCTAATGCCTTTTCTCTCATAATATGCAAGGTTTGCACAAAGAGGGAGAATGCCGACAACTGGAATTCTAGACCTGAAAAAGTTATGTCAGAGTTACCTATTCTGCACATCTCCAAATGAGTTGGAAATTTACGGAGAAATGTTTTGGAATATATGAAGAATATTGGAGCAAATAACTACCAGAGGGGGGCCACCACGTGGGCACAACCCACTTGGGCACGCCAGGGAGCCCAGGCACGCCCTGGTGGGTTGCGCCCTCCTCGGCCCATCTCCGGTGCTGCTCTTCTGGTATATAAGTCATTTTGACCTACAAAAATAAGGAGAGGACTTTCGGGATGAAGCGCCACCGTCTCGAGGCGGAACTTGGGCAGGAGCACTTTTGCCCTCCGGTGAATCGATTCTACCGGGGAACTTCCCTCCCGGAGGGGGAAATCATCGCCATCTTCATCACCAACAACTCTCCCATCTTTGGGAGGGCTATGTCCATCAACATCTTCAACAACACCATCTCCTCTCAAACCCTAGTTCATCTACTGTGTTCAATCTTTGTACCGGAACATCAAATTGGTACTTGTGGGTGACTAGTAGTGTTGATTACATCTTGTAGTTGATTACTATATGGTTTATTTGGTGGAAGCTTATATGTTCAGATCCATTATGCTATTTAATACCCCTCTGATCTTGAGCATGATTATTATTTGTGAGTATTTACTTTTGTTCTTGAGGTCACGGGAGAAATCTTGTTGCAAGTAATCATGTGAGCTTGATATGTGTTCGATATTTTGATGATATGTATGTTGTGATTCCCTTAGTGGTGTCATGTGAACGTCAACTACATGACACTGCACCATATTTGGGCCTAAGGGAATGCATTGTGGAGTAGTTATTAGATGATGGGTTGCTAGAGTGACAGAAGCTTATACCCTAGTTTATGCGCTACTTCGTAAGGGATCGATTTGGACCCAAAAGTCTAATGCTATGGTTAGATTTTGTCTTCATACTTTTCTTGTAGTTGCGGATGCTTGCGAGGGGGTTAATCATAAGTAGGTGGTTTGTTCAAGTAAGAACAACACCTAAGCACCGGTCCACCCACATATCAAATTATCAAAGTAGCGAACATGAATCAAACCACATGAAGAAAGTGACTAGATGAAATTCCCGTGTACCCTCAAGAACGCTTTGCTTATTGTAAGAGACCGTTTTGGCATGTCCTTTTCCACAAAAGGATTGGGCTACCTTGCTGCACTTTACTTACCGTTACTTGCTCATTACAAATTATCTTGCTATCAAACTACCTGTTACCGACTATTTCAGTGCTTGCGGAAAATAGCTAGCTGAAAACCACTTGTCATTTCCTTCTTCTCCTTGTTGGGTTCAACAGTCTTACTTGCCAAAAGGACTACGATTGATCCCGTATACTTGTGGGTCGTCAAGGCTCTTTTCTGGTGTCGTTGCCGGGGAGTGAAGCGCTCTTGGTAAGTGGAAATTGGTAAGGAAAAGTTATACTACGTGTTGAAATTTATTGTTACTCGTTACTATGGAGAATCATCCTTTGAGGGGTTTGATGTCGGGGAAACTGATCCACAAACACCTATGGGACCGGCGGACCGAGCCCCTTTCGGTTAGGTGGAGGGCGGAGGTCGCACGAAGAGCGGATCGAGGCAGTACACACGAGCAGTTTACCCAGCTTCCGAGCTCTCCGGAGAGATAATACTCCTACTGCTGCATCTAAGTGTATATTGAGTTCTTGCTCAGGAGCGATCAGCGCTACCAAACCGAGCGTGAGAGCGTTCCTTGCTTCGAATGAGTCGAACCCCCTCTACGTTGCGCATGGGCCTCCTTTTATATGCTCAAGGGGTCATCGACAGGTGGCAACGCAGACAGAAAGGGTAAAAATGGAAAAAGAATGCGGTAGGTATAGCTACCTATACTGTAGACACAGTGAATCATACCTAACTCTGACGGCAGGGGACAAGGGCATTAAATGCCCATCTGTGTCGCCCAAACAGTGCAAACAAAGACCGTCAGGGGCGCCAGCGATCGCCACGATGGCCTTCTCGTCAGCGCTGCTTGCCACCGTGCACCCCTGGCTGCACGGCCTCCCGCCACGCGTGCCCGGGAGGTCCCCTGAACGACACGTGGGTGGATGTGCTGGAGCGCGGGTGCGGTGTGGCCGCTTGCCACGGCAAGTGCCTTGCCGCGGTCGTGGTCTTGCCGGGCTCGGGAGCTTGTCGTTCGCCGAGCCTTGCCGGGACGCATGGCACGTCGCGGCAAGCTTTCTTGAAACGCCTTGACTGGCCTTCCCGGCAAGCTCCTCTTGCCGGGGCCTTGTCTTCCAAGTTTGAGTACTTTGTTCTTGAATGGCTTCTCGGCAAGCTCCTCTTGCAGGGGTCTTGTCTTCTGAGGAGCCACAGCGGATATTGGCGGTGACCTGGCGAGCCTTGCCGCGGGGTGCTGCAACTGCCCGTGCACAAGTTCGGGATACTAGGGTACCCCTACTCTAGTACACCGACAGGAGCCCCCGGGCCTGGGCCACACACGGTGCCGAGCGCTGTTGGGCCAGGCCCAAAACAGGGCATGGGCACACGCGGCCTGGGTCGTGCCGTTTCCTACTCCGCATCCACCGCGCCCTCCCCGAACCGCACGCGTTGAATGCGGCGTCGTGGGAGAGATCGTGGGGGATTCTTTATTCAGAAAAAGCGTAACGTTCGCCCCCGCCCTCTTTATAAGGAGAGGAAACAGGGGCAGTAGCTCATTTCGCCGGTTACTACTGCCAAATCTCCGCCGCTCCCCCCTTTCTCCAAGGTCGAAAGAGAGCAGCGCTCCGCCCCTCATCACTGCCATCGCCACCAACACCGTCGGTCTCCTCCACCACCTACGCCATGGCTCCGAAGACCGGGAAGGTCGCGAAGTTGGCCGAGGCGCTGCGGCTCGAGGCGCTGCGAAAGGAGCGGGCCACTTTCCCTCCCGAGCTCGACGCGGCGGGGCTGAGGCAGTGGTTCTACCTTTTCTGGTCGACGGAGATGCGTGCGCATGCGCACGAAGGTACTCTCCGCCGCTGCTTCGAAACGGGCTCCATACGGGTATCCCTTCTTCCCGCTGTTCTTCTACTGTGGCCTCTGCCCGCCCTTCTCGGAGTTTTTCTGCGACATCATGAACACCTACGGGTTTCATCTTCTTGATTTCACCCCCAACGCCGTTCTGACCATGTCCATTTTCGCACATCTCTGTGAAAACTTTGTCGGAGTCCACCCAAACGTAGCCCTTTTCCGCCATTACTTCATGCCTCGGGTCGAGAGAGGAGAGCCACTTTCCGGGGGGATCGACTAGATCTCGAGGGCCGGCAAGAAGGAGGCGTATCTGGAGGGGAGCTTCGCAGCAAGTGGGAGGAGTGGAGAGCTGAGTGGTGTTGGATCATGGAGGAGGACCCGCAGCCATTCACCGCCTTGCGCCAAGTTCCAGTAGTGCGCGGCAACGATTGGAGCAGCCTGGCCCCGGAGGACGCTAGATTGAAGATCGCTGTCACCAGAATCCTGCGCCTCAGGGTTGCCGGGCTGACTGTGGGTGCCGTAGGCGCAGACTTTCTCCGCCGCCGCATCGCCCCCCTACAAGAGAGGAGGAGACCCGCTTGGGAGTTTGGCGGTTCGGCAGATATCATGAGGCTACGCCCGGGCCTCAATTTTAACTTCACCGTGCTTGAGCTGGATGCGATGCTCAAGGATCTGTTCAAGCATGATCCCCAACATCCAGAATGGTTCAGGCTGCCGGTGGGGGTTGTCCCGCTATGCAACAATTCTTCCCTCGACCGCATCCGCGCGATGATGCCGCAGTGCGACTCGCATGGCCTTGTCCCAACGTGGCAAGAGCCAGCCGATGAAGTTGTGCAACAATTCTTCGACGGACTGGTGGAGGTGGCGGTCCGTGCCGACGAGCAGAGGAGCCTCACCCGTGACACTACCGAGGAGAAGATGCGACGCATCGCCACCAGGGTGGAAGAGGCGGCGGCAGCCGCTGCCGCGGGTGAGTTCGAGTTCACCGTGGAAGAGGCAGAGGCAGAGACGGAGGAAAGCCTTGCCGAGCGAGAGTGGATTGACGGCGAGGAAGAGCTTGCCGCGCCGGAGGACGAGTCGAGCGAGCCCACCGAGGGTGCGAGCGGCCCGCCATCTCCAGGCCACTTGCCGCAGGTGGAGCCCACAGCGCAGCCCCCAGCTCAACCAAGAAGGCGCCTTCGCAGGGGCGGAGATGCAGCGGGGCGGCAAAGGAGCCAGCAGCCGACGCGCCGCGCGACACGCTCCACCGCGACAAGCGATGTTGCCGCGGGAGCGCCTCGTACTGCTGCGGCAACTGGAGCGGGGTCTTCTCGGGCCGCCGCCACTGCGCCCGCCAAGCGGCCAAGGGGCCCTTCTCCTCCGCCTCGTCGCGCCGAGGGTGGGCCGGACTTCGACCTCTCCACGCTCAGCTCCGACGAGGAGGAATAAGAGTAAGATTTATCTGTTGTACTTGAAGTTCTTCAATTTTGTTGCTTTGCCTTGTATCTAACTTGCTTCAATTTGAACCTATACCTTTTCAGGACGTTGGCTCAAAGAGCGGCGAAGAGAGCCAAGGTCCCAGTGGTTATCATCGAGGACGAGCCCACTGTGACGGCAGGGAGCACGCCTGAGACCACCTTGCCAGACCCGGCAATTGCTCCGCGAAGCAGCCCCCAGCGCAGCCCCCAGCGTAAGTACATGATTTACTTTCTGCTTTTGGGCGCGCACAGGTGCTCTTTTCTTTGCTGTCATCTGACTGTTGGTTCGTTTGTCTAGGAGCAGAACAGCTTCACCAGGAGGGCTCAGAAACCGTCTCCGACGTGCCATCTGCTTCCACTACACCTCCAAGGGATGATTCCCCGGCAAGGGAGCTCTCTCCGGCAAGGGAGGAGTCTCCGGCAAGGGAGGAGTCTCCGGCAAGGGGCAGCACTAGTGACCCCCCGGTGGTGGAGCCCATGACCATGTATCCCAGTTCAGGTACTCCCTTGCTTGAAATTTTTCTTGTGTTCTTTTGCTGATTTTTCTTTTCGAATGCTTGTTTGACTTCTCCTTCTTCTCCGGTCGTCAGATCGACCCTATACGGAGCCGATGGAGACCGAGGTGGGCGGCGAGGAGAACACGCGCGGCAATACTGGCGATGCCACGGCCACCGAAGAAGGAGCCGGTGCTGATGTACCCGTCGGCGAAGAGGCCGCCAAGGCTGCCGCCGCGGAAGCTGGTGAGGGATCCGGCGATCGCACTGACGGCCCTGAGGCCGCAGGAGCGCCTGGCGCTGCATCGACCGCCGATCCCTCCGCTGCCGCCGCAGCGCCGTGCTCCGAGGAGCCCCAGCCCGGCGCTTATCTGAAGGCCGGCGAGGGCATCTTCATCAAGCTCCCCTGGGCGTCAAGATCCAGGGCGCCGGTTGAAGGAGAAGCCCTGGATGGGGAGGTGCTTGCCTCCGCTGGGTTGTCGATCGTCGACGCGCTGGGAAACAGCAGCGACGAGCCTAAGGAGGAGCGGCTGCTACGGAGGCTGCTGGCGCTCTACCGCGCCCGCCAAGCCAAGCTGGAGTCCCGGGAAGCGCTTGTCGCGAAGGCGAGCGTGGATATTGAGAAGCGCGCGGAGGAGCTCCGGGGTCTCCGCCAGGAAGCTCTCCGGGCCTTGGCGGAGGAGCGGGAGCAACTTGCTGAAGAGCGGAAGGCCTTCCTCCTTGAGAAGGCCGAAGTTGAAGAGCAACAGCGGCTCGCCGGCGAGAAGCTGTATGCGCAAGAAGGTGAGCTGGCCCAATGGAAAGTCAACCTCGACAGTCACGAGGAGGATCTTGCCGCGCGTGAGCAGGCACTTAGCGGGGCGCTCCAAGAAGCAAAGGACGCGGCTGCGGCTGCCGAGGCCTCCAAGAAGGAATTGGAGGCAAAGGTGGCGCAGCTGGAGGCTGATCTGAAGGTGGGCGGCGAAGAGCTTGCCACGCTCAAGCTTGAACGCGAGAAGGACGCCCTCGCCCACGGTGAGCTGCAGGGTCAACTCGCCGAGAAGGGCAAGGAGCTTAGCGCCGCCAAGGATTCCAACGCCGATCTGGAGCTTAAGCTGGCCACCTTGACGGAGACGCTGGACGGCGCCAAGAAGCGGGAGGCGGACTTGAAGGAGGAGATCAAGGGCAACGAAGCGCTGCTGGCGAGGGCCGCCGAAACCCAGAACACCTTCAAGGATACGGTGGAGCTCTGGACGGAGGGCCTCGTGAACATCGCTGTCGTCATTGACGGGGAGCTGGTGCAGCTGGGAGTGGAGGACTTTGGGTACTCCTCCGACGAGAACCTTCCACCCAGCGCCAAGCTCACCCTGT
Source organism: Triticum aestivum (assembly GCF_018294505.1). Classification (NCBI taxonomy): domain Eukaryota; kingdom Viridiplantae; phylum Streptophyta; class Magnoliopsida; order Poales; family Poaceae; genus Triticum; species Triticum aestivum. The sequence goes on along the minus strand of NC_057807.1, from coordinate 212,762,554 downwards.
TCTTCAAAGGCGTGGCGACTTCCCTCCAGCAGCTCCGAGAGAAGATCCCGAAGCAGCTGGCCGACGAGTCGCGCACGATCTGCGCCAGGCTCCTGGAGAAGGTGTTGGTGAAGGTGGCCTTCCGCAACCCAGGCCTCAACTTCACCAACGTCTTGAAGAAGCTGCCGGCGGATGCTGATCTTGACGCGCTCAAAGCCCTTGTCGCACCCATTGTGGACAAGGTGAATGAGGTCAAGAGGGTCGATGGTGGCCGCGTAGATTAGGCCGCCCATTTTCTTCTTTGCTTGCCGCTGCGAGTCATGTCATGAGAACATTTTATTAGAGCCGCGACAAATTATTTTTGTAATATAACTCTATCTTAGGTAATGATTGTTATGTTACTTCCTTTACTTGATTCTTGGCTTTGTATGTTTCTACCCTACGCTTTCTAGGGAAACTTGCCGGCGCAGGTACCCTTGCCGCGAGCGCTGAGTGCGGAACTTCAGCAGCCTGCTGGCGGTGCTGCTACCCACAAGCAACCTTGTCGCAACTAGTCGCAGCTCACTTAAGTTGTTGAGCGGACTCGAAACAAAGTAAGGGCGCAACCAGCTACGAGTTGGTTCCTCCGCGCACAGGTTGTCCATACAAAGCACGGTCGGTCAAGGAAGATAACTTAACAATTTAAAAACGGATTGCTCAAACTTTGGCAACTTAGCTTTTCTGCCGTTTGCTTCCCGGCAAGGCGAAACTTTCTTGAACGGCCCGGTCCACACCATTATCTTCTCCTTCCCCCCCCCCGGCAAACCTTGTGGGCGAGGGAACCTTCCTTCCTTTGAGAAAGAGACAGAGAGAAAATAAAGATATGGAGCCTTACGGCTCGTTATTGCTTACCGGGGGCAGGTGCTGCACAAAGTGTCAGATGATACATGCGAAAAGAAAGAAAGCATGAAATTGACAAGCTGTGCGAAGCACATGATCTTTATTTATGCACAGGGTCTGCGCCCGGCTTTGTACGAAGGATTACATGCAACAGCGACAAGACTTGTACAAAAGGTGGTTGCTGGAACGGGTTCCGGCAACCGCGCCCTATGGGTAAAACTTACGAAGATGCTCAAGGTTCCAGGAGTTGCTCGCCGGAATGCCATCTTCGGTCTCAAGGCGGACAGCGCCAGGCCTACTGACTCGTTTCACCCGATAAGGGCCTTCCCACTTCGGCGTCAACTTGTTGGAATTCTTGGCGGACTGAACGCGCCGATGAACAAGGTCGCCTTCCTCGAAACTTCTGGCTTTAACTTTTCGGCTATGGTAGCGACGCAAAGCTTGCTGATATCGAGCAGCTCGTACAGCAGCCTAAAGACGATCCTCCTCAAGGAGCAGCGCGTCATCTTGCTGTAGCTGCTCTTGCTCAAGCTCATCATAAGCGAGCACTCGAGGCGACCCGTATACAAGTTCCGTGGGGAGAACTGCCTCTGCTCCATAGACTAGAGCGAAAGGTGTCTGGCCAGTGGCTCGACTTGGTGTCGTTCTGATTGACAAAAGAACCACCGGCAGCTCCTCGATCCAGTTTCTTCCGCACTTGTGCAGCCTATCGAAAGTTCTGGTCTTGAGTCCTCGCAGCACTTCAGCATTTGCCCTCTCCGCTTGACCGCTGCTTCTCGGATGAGCAACAGAAGCGAAGCAGACCTTGGCGCCAAGATCTTGGACGTACTGCATGAAGGTGCGGCTCGTGAATTGCGTGCCATTGTCGGTGATGATCCTGTTAGGGACCCTGAAACGACAAACAATTGACCTGAAGAACTTGACTGCTGACTATGCTGTCACCTTCCTCATGTCGGTGTACTAGAGTAGGGGTACCCTAGTATCCCGAACTTGTGCACGGGCAGTTGCAGCACCCCGCGGCAAGGCTCGCCAGGTCACCGCCAAGATCCTCTGTGGCTCCTCAGAAGACAAGACCCCGGCAAGAGGAGCTTGCCGGGAAGCCATTCAAGAACAAAGTACTCAAACTTGGAAGACAAGCCCCGACAAGAGGAGCTTGCCGGGAAGGCCATTCAAGGTGTTTCAAGAAAGCTTGCCGCGACGCGCCATGCGTCCCGGCAAGGCTCGGCGAACGACAAGCTCCCGAGCCCGGCAAGACCACGACCGCGGCAAGGCACTTGCCGCGGCAAGCGGCCACACCGCACCCGCGCTCCAGCACATCCACCCACGTGTCGTTCAGGGGCCCTCCCGGGCACGCGTGGTGGGAGGCCGTGCAGCCAGGGGTGCACGGTGGCAAGCGGCGCTGACGAGAAGGCCATCGTGGCGATCGCTGGCGCCCCTGACGGTCTCTGTTTGCACTGTTTGGGCGACACAGACGGGCATTTAATGCCCTTGTCCCCTGCCGTCAGAGTTAGGTATGATACACTATGTCTACAGTATAGGTAGCTATACCTACCGCATTCTTTTTCCATTTTTACCCTTTCTGTCTGCGTTGCCACCTGTCGGTGACCCCTTGAGCATATAAAAGGAGGCCCATGCGCAATGTAGAGGGGGTTCGACTCATTCGAAGCGAGGAATGCTCTCACGCTTGGTTTGGTAGCGCTGATCGCTCCTGAGCAAGAACTCAATAAACACTTAGATGCAGCAGTAGGAGTATTATCTCTCCGGAGAGCTCCGAAGCTGGGTAAACTGCTCGTGTGTACTGCCTCGATCCTCTCTTCATGCGACCTCCGCCCTCCGCCGAACCGAAAGGGGCTCGGTCCGCCGGTCCCATAGGTGTTCGTGGATCAGTTTCCCCGACATATTTGGCGCGCCAGGCAGGGGGCGTCGAGATTGTTTGAACCCGATCCGGTGTGCACACGAGCTAGATCTTCATCATCTTCATCGACATGCCACCGAAGAAGAAGGCTTCGAAGGCAGCAGTTCCGTCCGCGTCGATTCCACCACCACCGGAGCAAACGAGTGGTGGAGTGGACGCCGGCGGAAGAACGGGCGTCGATGAGGGTGCTCACAGTGCTGCCAAGTCCAAGGACAAGGCAGCACAGACCTCGGCGTCCGTACGCGCACCGCGCCCGTCTCAGGAGGCACGGGACCAACAGCATCATGGCGTTCGCAGCGCCATACGTCCGCTAGGCCAAGATCAAGCTGGTGGATCTCGCGGAGTTCAAGACTAGCATGCACGCCAGCATGCTGGCCCGAGCGAAGTACGGTCGCCTGGACGGGATACTGCTCCTTCTAACATAGTTAGAAGTCCGAGCATATCCCGCTCCTTGCACAGTTCGCCACTGCCGCCCACCACTCCAGCAGAAGACTTGGCACGAGCTCAACTGCTTCTAGATTACCCTCCGACGGCGGACAAGACCGACGAATGGAGGGCCATTCAGAGTCTCATTGGCTTCGCCAACGGCAACACTGCGCGGCAACCAAGCACCTCGCTGCCGCGGCAAGACTGCTGGACGCGAGCCGATGGCGACAAGACCGATGGGGGTGCGACTTCCATGCACTCTCCACCACGGAGGCCAAGATCGCCAACTCGCCGGGTCCACCTCTACAGCAACTCCACCACGTCATCAGATCCGCGGGCTCGCCGCGATCAGCGCCAAGTTCTTCACGAACGACAGCAAGAGGACGCTCGTACTCGTATCGAGCGTCGAAGAGAAGCGCGACGTCAATCTGACCAGCGTGCTGGGCCCTCTGTCGACATGCATGCGCCAGGGGAACCAGGCGACTTGCCGTACGCGGTAGGTTGCCCTGCGTTCACTCGTGAGCTGCGGCAAGTCCAGTGGCCCAGCAAGAAGAATTTCAAGCCAGATGTATCGGAGAAGTACGACGGCAAGTCGCATCCGTCGGAGTTCCTCAGCATCTACACCATTGCGGTGCAGGCTGCCGGGGGACGAGACGACAAGATCCTTGCCAACTACTTCCCACTGGTGCTCAAGCCTAACGTCAGATCCTGGCTCATGCACTTGCCGGACAACTCCATCTCCTCTTGGGCAGATCTATGCCATCAGTTTGTCGGTGCCTTTACAGGCGGCCACAAGCCCCATGGCCAAGAAAGTGATCTTCATCTGCTTGCCCAGAAGGAAGGAGAGCCCCTGCGCAAGTACATCTAGAGATTCAGCCGTGTACAGCACAACATCCCAGATGTCCACCCTGCCGCGGTCATCAGCGCGTTCCATCAAAATGTGCGAAACCGCAGGATGCGGGAGGAGATGGCGATGTGCAAGATCAGGGACGTCAGCGAGCTTTATGCCCTGGCCGACAAGTGTGCACATGCTGAAGAGGGGAGGAGGCTCCCCGGAGAGAACACAGGAGCAAGAGGATCCGACAGTGAGGATGCTGCCCCGGCAAGGAAAGGCCGGCGGCGGAACAACAGAAAGAAGAAGGGCAAAGAAGTGCTGGTTGTTGAGCAGTCCGGCAACGGAGGTGGTGCCAAGAAAGCTAAAATTGGAAGCTCCGGCAAGGAGAGCCAGGCTGTGGCGGCCGACGACAAGCAGGGCAGCTCCGACAAGCAGTACTGCAAAATCCACCGCACCAAGGGCCATGATCTCCAGAGCTGCAAGAAGGTTGAGCAGCTTGTCGAGCAACAGAAAGCTGAGTACGAACGACGCGACAAGGAGAAGGCCCAGGAAGGTGCTGGAGGAGCCAGCAAGAAACGCCCCGGCCGGGGAAGACGCCGCGACAAGGCCAAGCAGCGGCAAGGAGATAGGCCTCCCCGCGGCCGCGACAATGATGAAGATGAAGACGACGATGAAGATTTGGATGATGATGAGGCCGATGAGCAGGAGTTTCAGAAGGCCACAGAGGTCCCGTGCGTTGACGGCGGTGCTTCTCTGCATTCTTCACACTATCAACTCAAGCAATGGATGCGAGAAGTCAATGCAGCAGAACCATCCATAGAGTCATGCAGGCCTCTGAAATGGTCCAGCACGCCTATCATCTTTGATATTGAGGACCACCCTGATCGCATAACTGCGGTCGGATGCTTGCCGATGTTGGTTTCACCAACTATCCGCAACCTCAAGGTCACAAAGATGCTAGTTGACGGCGGGGCCGGCCTGAACCTGATCTCCTTCGCGGTACTCCAGAAACTCCAGATCCCTGACAGCGAGCTCGAAGAGACCGGCACAGTCCATGGAATCAACCCGGGAAGGAGCAAGCCGAAGGGAAAGATCACGTTGCCGGTGACATTTGGCAGCGAGCTGAACTTTAGAACTAAGAGGGTCACTTTTGACGTTGCTGATTTTCCATTACCCTACAATGGAATACTCGGCCGTCCTGCGCTCGCCAAGTTCATGGCAGCCTCTCATTATGCATACAACGTGCTCAAGATGCCAGGCCCGATAAGTGTCATCTCTGTCCCTGGCGACAAGAAGGATGCCCTTATCTGCGCCGACAAGATTTACCGGGAAGCAGCAGCCGCAGCCGATCGCAAGTCACTTGCCGCTGAAGCTCCCAGGGGGAAGAAGAAGACCAAGTCCGGCAAGAGCTCTGATGCCCACTCCGGCAAGCGCACCTCTTCGGAGTGCTGCGCTACCATTGAGGACGCACCATCGAGCTCCATCGGCAAGTGTAAGAAGACGATGGCAGCTCCACCTGAGACCAAGAAGGTGTCCGCCAAGGAGGACGGCACTGGTGGTACCTTCACCATCAGTGCCACTCTCGACCCTAAATAGGAAAGCGCGCTTGTTGCTTTCCTCCGGGCGAATGTCAACGTGTTTGCATGGCAACCGTCTGATATCCCCGGTGTTCCTAGGAAAGTAATTGAGCACCACCTAGCCGTTTGTCCTCATGCGCGGCCCGTCAAGCAGAAAGTCAGGAAGCAAGCAGTGGAGCGCCAAGAGTTCATTGCAGAAGAAATCAAGAAGTTGGAAGTAGTAGGCCTTGTCAGAGGAGTGCTCCATCCTACGTGGTTGGCCAATCCTGTAGTCGTGCACAAAGCAAACGGGAAATGGAGACTTTGTATCGATTTCACCGACATCAATAAAGCTTGTCCCAAAGATCCATTTCCCTTGCCGCGCATTGACTAGATTGTTGACTCCACAGCTGGATGTGATTTGCTTCCATTTCTTGATGCATACTCAGGATACCATCAGATCTTCATGGCAGAAGAGGATGAGGAGAAAACCGCATTCATCACCCCATGTGGCACATACTGTTTCGTACAGATGCCCTTCGGGTTAAAGAATGCTGGTTCAACATTTGCAAGAGTAGTCCATGTCGCTTTTGAACCACAGATACACAGAAATGTGGAAGGCTACATGGATGATATAGTGGTCAAGAGCAAAGACAAGGCAACCTTGATTCAAGATTTAGATGAAACCTTTGCAAATCTGCGCAAGATCAACCTCAAGCTTAACCCCGAGAAGTGCGTGTTTGGAGTCCCTTCCGGCAAGCTTCTTGGGTTCTTTGTGTCTCAGCGGGGAATTGAAGCCAATCCCGACAAGATCAAGGCCATCGAGCAGATTGAAGCACCGAAGCGCGTCAAGGATGTGCGAAGGCTTGCCGGTTGCGTGGCTGCTCTCAGCAGGTTTATCTCTAAGTCTGCTGAGCGCGCCCTGCCGTTTTTCAAAATATTGAAAAAGACAGGTCCATTGAAATGGACTCCGGAAGCGGAGGCTGCGCTGCAAGACTTGAAGAGGTACCTGTCCTCTACTCCAATACTTGTCGCACCTAGGCCACAAGAGAAGTTGCTGTTGTATCTAGCAGCAACCAATCAAGTGGTTAGTGCTGCGTTAGTAGCGGAGAGGGAGGCGGATGATGAGCCAGCAACCACAGCAAGTGCATCCAGCGACAAGCAGGGGGCTTCGCCGACAAGCTCTGGTCCCGACAAGGATAGATCTGCGCAGATGCGCGAGGAGGTGCAGAAGAAAATGGGGCAGCGCCTAGTTTACTTTGTCAGCTCCCTTCTGCAGGGGGCTAGGTCAAGGTACTCTGGTGTGCAGAAGTTGCTTTTCGGCCTTCTCATGGCCTCGAGAAAGCTGCGCCATTACTTCCAGGCACATGAGATAACAGTTGTCACTCGCTTTCCGCTGAAGAGGATACTGCAGAATCCAAAAGCAACAGGCAGGATTGTCGAGTGGGCACTAGAACTGTCAAGCTTTGGCCTCAAGTTTGAGAGCACTTCAACGATCCAAAGCAGAGCATTGGCAGAGTTTATAGCAGAGTGGACGCCAACACCAGATGAAGAAATTCCAGAAACGAGCATCCCCGTCAAGGAGACAAGCAAAGAGTGGCTAATGTACTTTGATGGTGCCTTCTCGCTGCAAGGCGCTGGTGCTGGCGTGCTGCTTATCGCACCCACCGGAGAGCACCTCAAGTACATAGTCCAGATGCACTTTCCCAAGGAGCAAGCAACAAACAATACTGCAGAGTATGAAGGTTTGCTTGCCGGTCTCAGGATCGCAGCAGACCTTGGGATCAAGAAGCTCATTGTCAGGGGTGACTCGCAGCTTGTCGTCCGCCAAGTGAACAAGAACTATCAGAGTCCATTAATGGAAGCTTATGTTGATGAAGTGAGAAAGCTAGAAGAGCACTTTGACGGCCTACAAATGGAACATGTTCCAAGAGCTCAAAACGACATTGCTGATGGCCTGTCAAAGTGCGCCGCACTAAAGTTGCCTGTGGAACCAGGGATCTTTGTGCTCAAGCTGACTCAACCATCCGTGACAACATCAACTGGACAGAGCAAGAAGACGAAGTTGGTTTCCAGTGACTACTTTCCAGCAGAGCTTCCCGAAGCCGCCGCCAAGAAGGTCCCCAAGATCAACGCCAACAGTGCTGAGGAGCAGTTTGCTCCGGCAAGCCTTAGGCTTTGTCCTGTTGAAGCAGACGCTCCCAGCAAGTTTTGCTCCGGCAAGCTTGCCGGGGAACATCAAGCTCCGGCTGAGCCACAGGTTCTTGCCGTAGAAGCGGATGTTCCCGCAGCAGCATATATGCCTTTAGTCCTTGTTGTCGAGCCGCAAGCTCCAGCATGGGCGCAGCAGATTGTCCATTTCCTTCAAACATGAGAACTTCTTGAAGAGCAAGAAGAAGCGGAAAGAGTAGCCCGACAGTCAAGTATGTACAAGTTTGTCGACAACACACTGTACAGGATAAGACTCAACGGTGTGAAATTGAAGTGTATTCACCGGGAAGATGGACAACGGCTGTTGGCAGAGATACATGGAGGCATATGTGGTCACCACATTGGCGCAAGAGCACTTGCCGACAAAGCGTTCCGGCAAGGTTTCTTTTGGCTGACAGCCCTCCAGGATGCAACTGCATAAGTAACCAAGTGTGAAGCGTGCCAGTTCCATTCCAAGCAGATACACCAGCCAGCTCAAGCTCTCCAGACGATCCCTTTATCCTGGACATTTTCGGTCTGGGGGCTCGACATCCTCGGCCCCTTCCCCCGAGCTGTCGGTGGCTTTGAGTTCTTGTACGTCGCCATCGACAAGTTCACAAAGTGGCCGGAAGTGGAACCAGTGAGGAAGGCGATAGCATAGTCAGTAGTCAAGTTCTTCAGGTCAATTGTTTGCTGTTTCGGGGTCCCTAACAGGATCATCACCGACAACGGCACGCAATTCACGAGCCGCACCTTCATGTAGTACGTCCAAGATCTTGGCGCCAAGGTCTGCTTCGCTTCTGTTGCTCATCCGAGAAGCAACGGTCAAGCGGAGAGGGCAAATGCTGAAGTGCTGCGAGGACTCAAGACCAGAACTTTCGACAAGATGCACAAGTGCGGAAGAAACTGGATCGAGGAGCTGCCGGTGGTTCTTTGGTCGATCAGAACGACACCAAATCGAGCCACTGGCCAGACACCTTTCTCTCTAGTCTATGGAGCAGAGGCAGTTCTCCCCATGGAACTCGTATACGGGTCGCCTCGAGTGCTCGCTTATGATGAGCTTGAGCAAGAGCAGCTGCGGCAAGATGATGCGCTGCTCCTTGAGGAGGATCGTCTTTAGGCTGCTGTACGAGCTGCTCGATATCAGCAAGCTTTGTGTCGCTACCATAGCCGCAAAGTTAAAGCCAGAAGTTTCGAGGAAGGCGACCTTGTTCTTCGGCGCGTTCAGTCCGCCAAGAATTCCAACAAGTTGACGCCGAAGTGGGAAGGCCCTTATCGGGTGAAACGAGTCACTAGGCCTGGCGCTGTCCGCCTTGAGACCGAAGATGGCATTCTGGTGAGCAACTCCTGGAACCTTGAGCATCTTCGTAAGTTTTACCCATAGGGCGCGGTTGCCGGAACCCGTTCCGGCAACCACCTTTTGTACAAGTCTTGCCGCTGTTGCATGTAATCCTTCGTACAAAGCCGGGCGCAGACCCCGTGCATAAATAAAGATCATGTGCTTCGCACAGCTTGTCAATTTCATGCTTTCTTTCTTTTCGCATGTATCATCTGACACTTTGTGCAGCACCTGCCCCCGGTAAGCAATAACGAGCCATAAGGCTCCATATCTTTATTTTCTCTTCTGTCTCTTTCTCAAAGGAAGGAAGGTTCCCTCGCCCACAAGGTTTGCCGGGCGGGAAGGAGAAGATAATGGTGTGGACCGGGCCGTTCAAGAAAGTTTCGCCTTGCCGGGAAGCAAACGGCAGAAAAGCTAAGTTGCCAAAGTTTGAGCAATCAGTTTTTAAATTGTTAAGTTATCTTCCTTGAACGACCGTGCTTTGTATGGAAAACCTGTGCGCGGAGGAACCAACTCCTAGCTGGTTGTGCCCTTACTTTGTTTCGAGTCTGCTCAACAACTTAAGTGAGCTGCGACTAGTTGCGACAAGGTTGCTTGTCGGTAGCAGCACAGCCAGCAGGCTGCTGAAGTTCCACACTCAGCGCTCGCGGCAAGGGTACCTGCGCCGGCAAGTTTCCCTAGAAAGCATAGGGTAGAAACATACAAAGCCAAGAATCAAGTAAAGGAAGTAACATAACAATCATTACCTAAGATAGAGTTATATTACAAAAATAATTTGTCGCGGCTCTAATAAAATGTTCTCATGACATGACTCGCAGCGGCAAGCAAAGAAGAAAATGGGCTGCCTAATCTACGCGGCCACCATCGACCCTCTTGACCTCATTCACCTTGTCCACAATGGGTGCGACAAGGGCTTTGAGCGCGTCAAGATCAGCATCCGTCGGCAGCTTCTTCGAGACGTTGGTGAAGTTGAGGCCTGGGTTGCGGAAGGCCACCTTCACCAACACCTTCTCCAGGAGCCTGGCGCAGATCGTGCGCGACTCGTCGGCCAGCTGCTTCGGGATCTTCTCTCGGAGCTGCTGGAGGGAAGTCGCCACGCCTTTGAAGAACAGGGTGAGCTTGGCGCTGGGTGGAAGGTTCTCGTCGGAGGAGTACCCAAAGTCCTCCACTCCCAGCTGCACCAGCTCCCCGTCAATGACGGCAGCGATGTTCACGAGGCCCTCCGTCCAGAGCTCCACCGTATCCTTGAAGGTGTTCTAGGTTTCGGCGGCCCTCGCCAGCATCGCTTCGTTGCCCTTGATCTCCTCCTTCATGTCTGCCTCCCGCTTCTTGGCGCCGTCCAGCGTCTCCGTCAAGGGGGCCAGCTTAAGCTCCAGATCGGCGTTGGAATCCTTGGTGGCGCTCAGCTCCTTGCCCTTCTCGGCGAGTTGACCCTGCAGCTCACCGTGGGCGAGGGCGTCCTTCTCGCGTTCAAGCTTGAGCGCGGCAAGCTCTTCGTCGCCCGCCTTCAGATCAGCCTCCAGCTGCGCCACCTTTGCCTCCAATTCCTTCTTGGCGGCCTCAGCAGCCGCAGCCGCGTCCTTTGCTTCTTGGAGCGCCCCGCTAAGTGCCTGCTCACGCACGGCAAGATCCTCCTCATGACTGTCGAGGTTGACTTTCCGTTGGGCCAGCTCACCTTCTTGCGCATACAGCTTCTCGCCGGCGTGCAGCTGTTGCTCTTCAACTTCGGCCTTCTCGAGGAGGAAGGCCTTCCGCTCTTCAGCAAGTTGGTCCCGCTCCTCCGCCAAGGCCCAAAGAGCTTCCTGGCGGAGACCCTGGAGCTCCTCTGCGCGCTTCTCAATCACGCTCGCCTTCGCGACAAGCGCTTCCCTGGACTCCAGCTTGGCTTGGCGGGCGCGGTAGAGCGCCAGCAGCCTCCGTAGCAGCCGCTCCTCCTTAGGCTCGTCGCTGCTGCTTCCCGGCGCGTCGATGATCGAGAACCCAACGGAGGCAAGCACCTCCCCATCCAGGGCTTCTCCTTCAACCGGCGCCCTGGAGCTTGACGCCCAGGGGAGCTTGATGAAGATGCCCTCGCCGGCCTTTAGATAAGCGCCGGGCTGGGGCTCCTCGGAGCCCAGCGCTGCGGCGGCAACGGAGGGATCGGCGGTCGGTGCAGCGCCAGGCGCTCCTGCGGCCTCAGGGCCGTCAGTGCGATCGCCGAATCCCTCGCCAGCTTCCGTGGCGGCAGCCTTGGCGGCCTCTTCGCCAGCGGGTACATCAGCACCGGCTCCTTCTTCGGTGGCCGCGGCATCGTCAGTATTGCCGCGCGTGTTCTCCTCGCCGCCCACCTCGGTCTCCATCGGCTCTGTGGAGGGTGGATCTGACGACCGGAGAAGAAGGAGAAGTCAAACAAGCCTTCGAAAAGAAAAATCAGCAAAAGAACACAAGAAAAATTTCAAGCAAGGGAGTACCTGAACTGGGATCCATGGTCATGGGCTCCACCACCGGGGGGTCACTAGTGCTGCCCCTTGCCGGAGACTCCTCCCTTGCCGGAGATTGCTCCCTTGCCGGAGAGAGCACCCTTGCCGGGGAATCATCCCTTGGAGGTGTAGTGGAAGCAGATGGCACGTCGGAGACGGTTTCCGAGTCCTCCTGGTGAAGCTGTTCTGCTCCTACACAAATGAACCAACAGTCAGGTGATAGCAAAGAAAAGAGCACCCGTGCGCGCCCAAAAGCAGAAAGTAAATCATGTACTTACGCTGGGGGCTGCGCTGGGGGCTGCTTCGCGGAGCAGTTGCCGGGTCCGGCAAGGTGGTCTCAGGCGTGCCCCCTGCCGTCACAGTGGGCTCGTCCTCGATGATAACCACCGGGACTTTGGCTCTCTTTGCCGCTCTTTGAGCCAACGTCCTGAAAAGGAATAGGTTCAAATTGAAGCAAGTTAGATACAAGGCAAAGCAACAAAATTGAAGAACTACAAGTACAACAGATAAATCATACTCTTCTTCCTCCTCGTCGGAGCTGAGCGCGGAGAGGTCGAAGTCCGGCCCACCCTCGGCGCGACGAGGCGGAGTAGAAGGGCCCCTTGGCCGCTTGGCGGGCGCAGTGGCGGCCCCCCGGGAAGACCCCGCTCCAGTTGCCGCAGCAGTACGAGGCGCTCCTGCGGCAACATCGCTTGTCGCGGTGGAGCGTGTCACGCGGCGCGTCGGCTGCTGGCTCCTTTGCCGCCCCGCTGCATCTCCGCCCCTGCGAAGGCGCCTTCTTGGTTGAGCTGGGGGCTGGGCTGTGGGCTCCACCTCCGGCAAGTGGCCTGGAGATGGCGGGCCGCTCGCACCCTCGGAGGGCTCACCCTCGGCGGGCTCGCTCGACTCGGCCTCCGGCGCGGCAAGCTCTTCCTCGCCGTCAATCCACTCTCGCTCGGCAAGGCTTGCCGCCGCCTCTGCCTCTGCCTCTTCCACGGTGAACCCGAACTCACCCGCGGCAGCGGCTGCCGCCGCCTCTTCTGCCCTGGTGGCGATGCGTCACATCTCCTCCTCGGTAGTGTCACGGGTGAGGCTCCTCTGCTAGTCGGCGCGGACCTCCACCTCCACCAGTCCGTCGAAGAATTGCTGCACAACTTCATCGGCTGGCTCTTGCCACGTTGGGACAAGGCCATGCGAGTCGCACTGCGGCATCATCGCGCGGATGCGGTTGAGGGAAGAATTGTTGCATAGCGGGACGACCCCCGCCGGCAGCCTGAACCATTCTGGATGTTGGGGATCATGCTTGAACAGCTCCTTGAGCATCGCATCCAGCTCCAGCACGGTGAAGTTAAAATTGAGGCCTGGGCACAGCCTCATGATATCTGCCGGACCGCCAAACTCCCAAGCGGGTCTCCTCCTCTCTTCCAGGGGGGCGATGCAGCGGCGGAGAAAGTCTGCACCTACGGCACCCACAGTCAGCCTGGCAACCCTGAGGCGCAGGATTCTGGTGACAGCGATCTTCAATCTAGCGTCCTCCGGGGCCAGGCTGCTCCAATCGTTGCCGCGCACTACCGGAACTTGGCGCAAGGCGGTGAATGGCTGCGGGTCCTCCTCCATGATCCAACACCACTCAGCTCTGCACTCCTCCCACTTGCTGCGGAGCTCCCCCTCCAGATACGCCTCCTTCTTGCCGGCCCTCGAGATCCAGGCGATCCCCCCGGAAAGTGGCTCTCCTCTCTCGACCCGAGGCATGAAGTAATGGCGGAAAAGGGCTACGTTTGGGTGGACTCCGACAAAGTTTTTGCAGAGATGTGCGAAAATGGACATGGTCAGAACGGCGTTGGGGGTGAAATCAAGAAGATGAAACCCGTAGGTGTTCATGATGTCGCAGAAAAACTCCGAGAAGGGCGGGCAGAGGCCACAGTAGAAGAACAGCGGGAAGAAGGGATACCCGTGTGGAGCCCGTTTCAAAGCAGCGGCGGAGAGTACCTTCGTGCGCGGATGCGCACGCGTCTCTGTCGACCAGAAAAGGTAGAACCACTGCCTCAGCCCCGCCGCGTCGAGCTCGGGAGGAAAAGTGGACCGCTCCTTTCGCAGCGCCTCGAGCCGCAGCGCCTCGGCCAACTTCGCGACCTTCCCGGTCTTCGGAGCCATGGAGTAGGTGGTGGAGGAGACCGACGGCATTGGTGGCGACGGCGGTGATGAGGGGCGGAGCGCTGCTCTCTTTCGACCTTGGAGAAAGGGGGGAGCGGCGGAGATTTGGGAGTAGTAACCGGCGAAATGAGCTACTGCCCCTGTTTCCTCTCCTTATAAAGAGGGCGGGGGCGAACGTTACGCTTTTTCTGAATAAAGAATCCCCCATGAACTCTCCCACGACGCCGCATTAAACGCGTGCCGTTCGAGGAGGGCGCGGTGGATGCGGAGTAGGAAACGGCACGACCCAGGCCGCGTGTGCCCGTGCCCTATTTTGGGCCTGGCCCAACAGCGCTCGGCACCGTGTGTTTCAAGCAATATGTCATATGCTTCAAGAAAGGCCAGTCAAGGCGTTTCAAGAAAGCTTGCTGCCACACACGGCGCCGAGCGCTGTTGGGCCAGGCCCAAAACAGGGCACAGGCACACGCGGCCTGGGTCGTGTCGTTTCCTACTCCGCATCCACCGCGCCCTCCCCGAATGGCACACGTTGAATGCGGCGTCGTGGGAGACATCGTGGGGGATTCTTTATTCAGAAAAAGCGTAACGTTCGCCCCCGCCCTCTTTATAAGCAGAGGAAACAGGGGAGTAGCTCATTTCGCCGGTTACTACTCCCAAATCTCCGCCGCTCCCACCTTTCTCCAAGGTCGAAAGAGAGCAGCACTCCGCCCCTCATCACCGCCGTTGCCACCAACGCCGTCGGTCTCCTCCACCACCTACGCCATGGCTCCAAAGACCGGGAAGGTCGCGAAGTCAGCCGAGGCGCTGCGGCTCAAGGCGCTGCGAAAGGAGCGGGCCACTTTCCCTCCCGAGCTCGACGCGGCAGGGCTGAGGTAGTGGTTCTACCTTTTCTGGTCGACGGAGACGCGTGCGCATCCGCGCACGAAGGTACTCTCCGCCGCTGCTTCGAAACAGGCTCCATACGGGTATCCCTTCTTCCCGCTGTTCTTCTACTATGGCCTCTGCCCGCCCTTCTCGGAGTTTTTCTGCGACATCATGAACACCTACGGGTTTCATCTTCTTGATTTCACCCCCAACGCCGTTCTGACCATGTCCGTTTTCGCACATCTCTGCGAAAACTTTGTCGGAGTCCACCCAAACGTAGCCCTTTTCCGCCATTACTTCATGCCTCGGGTCGAGAGAGGAGAGCCACTTTCCGGGGGGATCGCCTGGATCTCGAGGGCCGGCAAGAAGGAGGCGTATCTGGAGGGGGAGCTCCGCAGCAAGTGGGAGGAGTGGAGAGCTGAGTGGTGTTGGATCATGGAGGAGGACCCGCAGCCATTCACCGCCTTGCGCCAAGTTCCAGTAGTGCGCGGCAACGATTGGAGTAGCCTGGCCCCGGAGGACGCTAGATTGAAGATCGCTGTCACCAGAATCCTGCGCCTCAGGGTTGCCGGGCTGACTGTGGGTGCCGTAGGCGCAGACTTTCTCCGCCGCCGCATCGCCCCCCTGCAAGAGAGGAGGAGACCCGCTTGGGAGTTTGGCGGTCCGGCAGATATCATGAGGCTGCGCCCGGGCCTCAATTTTAACTTCACCGTGCTGGAGCTAGATGCGATGCTCAAGGAGCTGTTCAAGAATGATCCCCAACATCCAGAATGGTTCAGGCTGCCGGCGGGGGTCGTCCCGCTATGCAACAATTCTTCCCTCGACCGCATCCGCGCGATGATGCCGCAGTGCCACTCGCATGGCCTTGTCCCAACGTGGCAAGAGCCAGCCGATGAAGTTGTGCAGCAATTCTTCGACGGACTGGTGGAGGTGGCGGTCCGCGCCGACGAGCAGAGGAGCCTCACCCGCGACACTACCGAGGAGGAGATGCGACGCATCGCCACCAGGGCGGAAGAGGCGGCGGTAGCCGCTGCCGCGGGTGAGTTCGGGTTCACCGTGGAAGAGGCAGAGGC
Source organism: Triticum aestivum (assembly GCF_018294505.1). Lineage (NCBI taxonomy): Eukaryota > Viridiplantae > Streptophyta > Magnoliopsida > Poales > Poaceae > Triticum > Triticum aestivum. Next base: position 212,746,909 of record NC_057807.1, on the reverse strand, counting down.
AGAGGCGGCGGCAAGCCTTGCCGAGCGAGAGTGGATTGACGGCAAGGAGGAGCTTGCCGCGCCGGACGACGAGTCGAGCGAGCCCGTCGAGGGTGCGAGCGGCCCGCCATCTCCAGGCCACTTGCCGCAGGTGGAGCCCACAGCGCAGCCCCCAGCTCAACCAAGAAGGCGCCTTCGCAGGGGCGGAGATGCAGCGGGGCGGCAAAGGAGCCAGCAGCCGACGCGCCGCACGACACGCTCCACCGCGACAAGCGATGTTGCTGCAGGAGCGCCTCGTACTGCTGCGGCAACTGGAGCGGGGTCTTCCCGGGCCGCCGCCACTGCGCCCGCCAAGCGGCCAAGGGGCCCTTCTCCTCCGCCTTGTCGCGCCGAGGGTGGGCTGGACTTCGACCTCTCCGCGCTCAGCTCCGACGAGGAGGAATAAGAGTAAGATTTATCTGTTGTACTTGAAGTTCTTCAATTTTGTTGCTTTGCCTTGTATCTAACTTGCTTCAATTTGAACCTATACCTTTTCAGGACGTTGGCTCAAAGAGCGGCGAAGAGAGCCAAGGTCCCGGTGGTTATCATCGAGGACGAGCCCACTGTGACGGCAGGGGGCACGCCTGATACCACCTTGCCAGACCCGGCAACTGCTCCGCGAAGCAGCCCCCAGCGCAGCCCCCAGCGTAAGTACATGATTTACTTTCTGCTTTTGGGCGCGCACGGGTGCTCTTTTCTTTGCTGTCATCTGACTGTTGGTTCGTTTGTGTAGGAGCAGAACAGCTTCACCAGGAGGGCTCGGAAACCGTCTCCGACGTGCCATCTGCTTCCACTACACCTCCAAGGGATGATTCCCCGGCAAGGGAGCGTTCTCCGGCAAGGGAGGAATCTCCAGCAAGGGAGGAGTCTCCGGCAAGGGGCAGCACCAGCGATCCCATGGTGGTGGAGCCCATGATCATGGATCCGAGTACAGGTACTCCCTTGCTTGAAACTTCCCTTGTGTTCTTCTTCTGACTTTTCTTTTTGAATATTTGCTTGACTTCTCTCCTTCTCCGGTCGTCAGATCCACCTTCCACGGAGCCGATGGAAACCGAGGCGGGCGGCGAGGAGGACGTGCGCGGCGATACTGATGATGCCGCGGCCACTGAAGAAGGAGCCGGCGCTGACGAGCCCGCCGGCGAAGAGGCAACCAAGGCTGCCACCGCAGAAGCTGGCGAGGGATCCAGCGATCGCACTGACGGCCCTGAGGCCGCAGGAGCGCCAGGCGCTACAAACCGACCGCGATCCCTCCGCCGCTGCCGCAGCGCCAGGCTCCGAGGAGCCCCAGCCCGGCGCCTATCTGAAGACCGGCGAGGGCACTTCATCAAGCTCCCCTGGGCGTCAAGCTCCAGGGCGCCGGTTGAAGGAGAAGCCCTGGATGGGGAGGTGCTTGCCTCCGCTGGGTTGTCGATCGTCGACGCGTCGGGAAGCAGCAGCGACGAGCCTGAGGAGGAGCGGCTGCTACGGAGGCTGCTGGCGCTCTACCGCACCCGCCAAGCCAAGCTGGAGACCCGGGAAGCGCTTGTCGCGAAGGCGAGCGTGGATATTGAGAAGCGCGCGGAGGAGCTACGGGGTCTCCGCTAGGAAGCTCTCCGAGCCTTGGCGGAGGAGCGGGAGCAACTTGCTGAAGAGCGGAAGGCCTTTCTCCTCGAGAAGGCCAAAGCTGAAGAGCAACAGCGGCTCGCCAGCGAGAAGCTGTATGCGCAAGAAGGTGAGCTGGCCCAACGGAAAGTCAACCTCGACAGTCACGAGGAGGATCTTGCCGCGCGTGAGCAGGCACTTAGCGGGGCGCTCCAAGAAGCAAAGGACGCGGCTGCGGCTGCCGAGGCCGCCAAGAAGGAATTGGAGGCAAAGGTGGCGCAGCTGGAGGCTGATCTGAAGGCGGGCGGCGAAGAGCTTGCCGCGCTCAAGCTTGAACGCGAGAAGGACGCCCTCGCCCACGGTGAGCTGCAGGGTCAACTCGCTGAGAAGGGCAAGGAGCTGAGCACCGCCAAGGATTCCAACGCCGATCTGGAGCTTAAGCTGGCCACCTTGACGGAGACGCTGGACGGCGCCAAGAAGCGGGAGGCAGAATTGAAGGAGGAGATCAAGGGCAACGAAGCGCTGCTGGCGAGGGCCGCCGAAACCCAGAACACCTTCAAGGATACGGTGGAGCTCTGGACGGAGGGCCTCGTGAACATCGCTGCCGTCATTGACGGGGAGCTGGCACAGCTAGGAGTGGAGAACTTTGGGTACTCCTCCGACGAGAACCTTCCACCCAGCGCCAAGGTCACCCTGTTCTTCAAAGCGCGACTGCCCTCCAGCAGCTCCGAGAGAAGATCCCGAAGCAGCTGGCCGACGAGTCGCCCACGATCTGCGCCAGGGTCCTGGAGAAGGTGTTGGTGAAGGTGGCCTTCCGCAACCCAGGCCTCAACTTCACCAACGTCCTGAAGAAGCTGCCGGCGGATGCTGATCTTGACGCGCTCAAAGCCCTTGTCGCACCCATTGTGGACAAGGTGAATGAGGTCAAGAGGGTCGATGGTGGCCGCGTAGATTAGGCTGCCCATTTTCTGCTTTGCTTGCCGCTGCGAGTCATGTCATGAGAACATTTTATTAGAGCCGCGACAAATTATTTTTGTAATATAACTCTATCTTAGGTAATGATTGTTATGTTACTTCCTTTACTTGATTCTTGGCTTTGTATGTTTCTACCCTACGCTTTCTAGGGAAACTTGTCGGCGCAGGTACCCTTGCCGCGAGCGCTGAGTGCGGAACTTCAGCAGCCTGCTGGCGGTGCTGCTACCGACAAGCAACCTTGTCGCAACTAGTTGCAGCTCACTTAAGTTGTTGAGCGGACTCGAAACAAAGTAAGGGCGCAACTAGCTACGAGTTGGTTCCTCCGCGCACAGGTTTTCCATACAAAGTACGGTCGTTCGAGGAAGATAACTTAAAAGTTTAAAAACTGATTGGCTCAAACTTTGGCAACTTAGCTTTTCTGTCGTTTGCTTCCCGACAAGGCGAAACTTTCTTGAACGACGCCTGGTCCACACCATTATCTTCTCCTCCCCCCCGGCAAACTTGTGTGCGAGGGAACCTTTCCTTCTTTTGAGAAAGAAAAAGAAGAGAAAATAAAGATATGGAGCCTTACAGCTCGTTATTGCTTACCGGAGGCAGGTGCTGCACAAAGGTGTCAGATAATACATGCAAAAAGGAAGAAAGCATGAAATTGACAAGATGTGTGGAGCACATGAGCTTTATTTATGCACGGGGTCTGTGCCCGGCTTTGTACGAAGGATTACATGCAACAGCGGCAAGACTTGTACAAAAGGTGGTTGCCGGAACAGCTTCCGGCAACCGCGCCCTATGGGTAAAACTTACGAAGATGTTCAATGTTCCAGGAGTTGCTCACCGGAATGCCATCTTCGGTCTCAAGGCGGACAGCGCCAGGCCTAGTGACTCGTTTCACCTGATAAGGGCCTTCCCACTTCGACGTCAAGTTGTTGGAATTCTTGGCGGACTGAACGCGCTGAAGAACAAGGTCGCCTTCCTTGAAACTTCTGTCTTTAGCTTTGCGGCTATGGTAGCGACGCAAAGCTTGGTGATATCGAGCAGCTCGTACAGCAGCCTGAAGAGGATCCTCCTCAAGGAGCAGCGCGTCATCTTGCCGCAGCTGCTCTTGCTCAAGCTCATCATAAGCGAGCACTCGAGGCGACCCGTATACGAGTTCCATGGGGAGAACTGCCTCAGCTCCATAGACTAGAGCGAAAGGTGTCTAGCCAGTGGCTCGATTTGGTGTCGTTCTGATCGACCAAAGAACCACCGGCAGCTCCTCGATCCAGTTTCTTCTGCACTTGTGCAGCCTGTTGAAAGTTCCGGTCTTGAGTCCTCGCAGCACTTCAGCATTTGCCCTCTCCGCTTGACCGTTGCTTCTCGGATGAGAAACAGAAGCGAAGCAGACCTTGGCGCCAAGATCTTGGACGTACTGCATGAAGGTGTGGCTCGTGAATTGCGTGCCGTTGTCGGTGATGATCCTCTTAGGGACCCCGAAACGGCAAACAATTGACCTGAAGAACTTGACTGCTGACTGTGCTGTCACCTTCCTCACTGGTTCCACTTCCGGCCACTTTGTGAACTTGTCGATGGCGACGTACAAGAACTCAAAGCCACCGACAGCTCGGGGGAAGGGGCCGAGGATGTCGAGCCCCCAGACCGAAAATGGCTAGGATAAAGGGATCGTCTGGAGAGCTTGAGCTGGCTAGTGTATTTGCTTGGAATGGAACTGGCACGCTTCACACTTGGTTACTTGTGCAGTTGCATCCTGGAGGGCTGTCAGCCAAAAGAAACCTTGCCGGAATGCTTTGCCGGCAAGTGCTCTAGCGCCAATGTGGTGACCACATATGCCTCCATGTATCTCTGCCAACAGCCGCTGTCCATCTTCCCGGTGAATACACTTCAATTTCACACCCTTGAGTCTTATCCTGTACAGTGTGTTGTCGACAAACTTGTACATACTTGACTGCCGGGCTACTCTTTCCGCTTCTTCTTGCTCTTCGGGAAGTTCTCCTGTTTGAATGAAATGGACAATCTGCTGCGCCCATGCTGGAGCTTGCGGCTCGACAACAAGGACTAAAGGCATATATGCTGCTGCGGGAACATCCGCTTCTACGGCAAGAACCTGCGGCTCAGCCGGAGCTTGATGTTCCCTGGCAAGCTTGCCGGAGCAAAACTTGCCGGGAGCGTCTGCTTCAACGGGACAAACCCTAAGGCTTGCCGGAGCAAACTGCTCCTCAGCACTGTTGGTGTTGATCTTGGGGACCTTCTTGGCGGCGGCTTCGGGAAGCTCTGCCGGAAAGTAGTCACCGGAAACCAACTTCCTCTTCTTGCTCTGTCCAGTTGATGGTGTCACAGATGGTTGAGTCAGCTTGAGCATAAAGATCCCTGGTTCCACAGGCAACTTTAGTGCGGCGCACTTTGACAGGCCATCAGCAATGTCGTTCTGAGATCTTGGAACATGTTCCATTTGTAGGCCGTCAAAGTGCTCTTCTAGCTTTCTCACTTCATCAACATAAGCTTCCATTAATGGACTCTGATAGTTCTTGTTCACTTGGCGGATGACAAGCTGCGAGTCACCCCTGACAATGAGCTTCTTGATCCCAAGGTCTACTGCGATCCTGAGACCGGCAAGCAAACCTTTATACTCTGCAGTATTGTTTGTTGCTTGCTCCTTGGGAAAGTGCATCTGGACTACGTACTTGAGGTGCTCTCCGGTGGGTGCGATAAGCAGCACGCCAGCACCGGCGCCTTGCAGCGAGAAGGCACCATCAAAGTACATTAGCCACTCTTTGCTTGTCTCCTTGATGGGGATGCTTGTTTCTGGAATTTCTTCATCTGGTGTTGGCGTCCACTCTGCTATAAACTCTGCCAATGCTCTGCTTTGGATCGTTGAAGTGCTCTCAAACTTGAGGCCAAAGCTTGACAGTTCCAGTGCCCACTCGACAATCCTGCCTGTTGCTTCTGGATTCTGCAGTATCCTCTTCAGCGGAAAGCGAGTGACAACTGTTATCTCATGTGCCTGGAAGTAATGGCGCAACTTTCTCGAGGCCATGAGAAGGCCGAAAAGCAACTTCTGCACACCAGAGTACCTTGACCTAGCCCCCTACAGAAGGGAGCTCACAAAGTAAACTGGGCGCTCCACCATTTTCTTCTGCACCTCCTCGCGCATATTCGCAGATCTATCCTTGTCGGGACCAGAGCTTGTCGGCGAAGCCCCCTGCTTGTCGCTGGATGCACTTGCTGTGGTTGCTGGCTCATCATCCGCCTCCCTCTCCGCTACTAACGCAGCACTAACCACTTGATTGGTTGCTGCTAGATACAACAACAACTTCTCTTGTGGCCTAGGTGCGACAAGTATTGGAGTAGAGGACAGGTACCTCTTCAAGTCTTGCAGCGCAGCCTCCGCTTTCGGAGCATTTCATTGGACCTGCCTTTTTCAATATTTTGAAAAACGGCAGGGCGCGCTCAGCAGACTTAGAGATAAACCTGCTGAGAGCAGCCACGCAACCGGCAAGCCTTCGCACATCCTTGACGCGCTTCGGTGCTTCAATCTGCTCGATGGCCTTGATCTTGTCGGGATTGGCTTCAATTCCCCGCTGAGACACAAAGAATCCGAGAAGCTTGCCGGAAGGGACTCCAAACACGCACTTCTCGGGGTTAAGCTTGAGGTTGATCTTGCGCAGATTTGCAAAGGTTTCATCTAAATCTTGAATCAAGGTTGCCTTGTCTTTGCTCTTGACCACTATATCATCCATGTAGCCTTCCACATTTCTGTGTATCTGTGGTTCAAAAGCGACATGGACTACTCTTGCAAATGTTGAACCAGCATTCTTTAACCCGAAGGGCATCCGTACGAAACAGTATGTGCCACATGGGGTGATGAATGCGGTTTTCTCCTCATCCTCTTATGCCATGAAGATCTGATGGTATCCTGAGTATGCATCAAGAAATGAAAGCAAATCACATCTAGTTGTGGAGTCAACAATCTGGTCAATGCGCGGCAAGGGAAATGGATCTTTGGGACAAGCTTTATTGACGTTGGTGAAATCGATACAAAGTCTCCATTTCCCATTGGCTTTGCGCACGACTACAGGATTGGCCAACCACGTAGGATGGAGCACTCCTCTGACAAGGCCTGCTGCTTCCAACTTCTTGATTTCTTCTGCAATGAACTCTTGGCGCTCCACTGCTTGCTTCCTGACTTTCTGCTTGACGGGCCGCGCATGAGGACAAACGGCTAGGTGGTGCTCAATTACTTTCCTGGGAACACCGGGGATATCAGACGGCTGCCATGCAAACACGTCAACATTCGCCCGCAGGAAAGCAACGAGCGCGCTTTCCTATTTAGGGTCGAGAGTGGCACTGATGGTGAAGGTACCACCAGTGCCGTCCTCCTTGGCGGACACCTTCTTGGTCTCAGGTGGAGCTGCCATCGTCTTCTTACACTTGCCGGTGGAGCTCGATGGTGCGTCCTCGACGGTAGCGCAGCACTCCGAAGAGGTGCGCTTGCCGGAGTGGGCATCAGAGCTCTTGCCGGACTTGGTCTTCTTCTTCCCCCTGGGAGCTTCAGCGGCAAGTGACTTGCGATCGGCTGCGGCTGCTGCTTCCCGGTAAATCTTGTCGGCGCAGATAAGGGCATCCTTCTTGTCGCCAGGGACAGAGATGACACTTATCGGGCCTGGCATCTTGAGCACGTTGTATGCATAATGAGAGGCTGCCATGAACTTGGCGAGCGCAGGACGGCCGAGTATTCCATTGTAGGGTAATGGAAATTAGCAACGTCAAAAGTGACCCTCTCAGTTCTGAAGTTCAGCTCGCTGCCAAATGTCACCGGCAACGTGATCTTTCCCTTCGGCTTGCTCCTTCCCGGGTTGATTCCTTGGAATGTGCCGGTCTCTTCGAGCTCGCTGTTAGGGATCTGGAGTTTCTGGAGTACCGCGGAGGAGATCAGGTTCAGGCCGGCCCCGCCGTCAACTAGCATCTTTGTGACCTTGAGGTTGCGGATAGTTGGTGAAACCAACATCGGCAAGCATCCGACCGCAGTTATGCGATCAGGGTGGTCCTCAATATCAAAGATGATAGGCGTGCTGGACCATTTCAGAGGCCTGCATGACTCTATGGATGGTTCTGCTGCATTGACTTCTCGCATCCATTGCTTGAGTTGACGGTGTGAAGTATGCATAGAAGCACCGCCGTCAACGCACAGGACCTCTGTGGCCTTCTGAAACTCCTGCTCATCGGCCTCATCATCATCCAAATCTTCATCGTCGTCTTCATCTTCATCCTTGTCGCGGCCGCGGGGAGGCCTGTCTTCTTGCCGCTGCTTGGCCTTGCCGCGGCGTCTTCCCCGGTCGGGGCGTTTCTTGCTGGCTCCTCCAGCACCTTCCTGGGCCTTCTCCTTGTCGCGTCGTTCGTACTCAGCTTTCTATTGCTCGACAAGCTGCTCAACCTTCTTGCAGTTCTGGAGATCATGGCCCTTGGTGCGGTGGATTTTGCAGTACTGCTTGTCGGAGCTGCCCTGCTTGTCGGCGACCGCCACAGCCTGGCTCTCCTTGCCGGAGCTTCCAACTTTAGCTTTCTTGGCGCCACCTCTGTTGCCGGACTGCTCAACAACCAGCACTTCTTTGCCCTTCTTCTTTCTGTTGTTCCGCCGCCGGCCTTTCCTTGCCGGGGCAGCATCCTCACTGTCGGATCCTCCTGCTCCTGTGTTCTCTCCGGGGAGCGTCCTCCCCTCTTCAGCACGTGCACACTTGTCCGCCAGGGCATAAAGCTCGCTGACGTCCCTGATCTTGCACATCGCCATCTCCTCCCGCATCCTGCGGTTTCGCACGTTCTGATGGAACGCGCTGATGACCGCGACAGGGTGGACATCTGGGATGTTGTGCTGTACACGGCTGAATCTCTAGATGTACTTGCGCAGGGGCTCTCCTTCCTTCTGGGCAAGCAGATGAAGATCGCTTTCTTGGCCATGGGGCTTGTGGCCGCCTGTAAAGGCGCCGACAAACTGATGGCATAGATCTGCCCAAGAGGAGATGGAGTTGTGCGGCAAGTGCATGAGCCAGGATTTGACGTAAGGCTTGAGCACCAGTGGGAAGTAGTTGGCAAGGATCTTGTCGTCTCGTCCCCCGGCAGCCTGCACCGCAATGGTGTAGATGCTGAGGAACTCCGACGGATGCGACTTGCCGTCGTACTTCTCCGATACATCTGGCTTGAAATTCTTCTTGCTGGGCCACTGGACTTGCCGCAGCTCACGAGTGAACGCATGGCAACCTACCGCGTACGGCAAGTCGCCTGGTTCCCCTGGCGCATGCATGTCGACAGAGGGCCCAGCGCGCTGGTCAGATTGACGTCGCGCTTCTCTTTGACGCTCGATACGAGTACGAGCGTCCTCTTGCTGTCGTTCGTGAAGAACTTGGCGCTGATCGCGGCGAGCCCGCGGATCCGATGACACGGTGGAGTCGCTGTCGAGGTGGACCCGACGAGTTGGCGATCTTGGCCTCCGTGGTGGAGAGTGCATGGAAGTCGCACCCCCATCGGTCTTGTCGCCATCGGCTCGCGTCCGGCAGTCTTGCCGCGGCAGCGAGGTGCTTGGTTGCCGCGCAGTGTCGCCGTTGGTGAAGCCAATGAGACTCTGAATGGTGGCCCTCCATTCGTCGGTCTTGTCCGCCGTCGGAGGGTAATCTAGAAGCAGTTGAGCTCGCGCCAAGGCTTCTGCTGGAGTGGTGGGCGGCAGCGGCGAACGGTGCGAGGAGCGGGATATGCTCGGACTTCTAACTATGTTAGAAGGAGCAGTATCCCGTCCAGGCGACCGCACTTCGCTCTGGCCAGCGTGCTGGCGTGCATGCTGGTCTTGAACTCCGCAAGATCCACCAGCTTGATCTTGGCCCAGCGGACGTATGGCGCTGCGAACGCCATGATGCTGTTGGTCCCGCGCCTCCTGAGACGGGCGCGGTGCGCGTACAGACGCCGAGGTCTGTGCTTCCTTGTCCTTGGACTTGGCAGCACTGTGAGCACCCTCGTCGACGCCCATTCTTCCGCCGGCGTCCACTCCACCACCCGTTTGCTCTGGTGGCGGTGGAATCGACGTGGACGGAACTGCTGCCTCCGAAGCCTTCTTCTTTGGTGGCATGTCGATGAAGATGATGAAGATCTAGCTCGTGTGCACACCGGATCGGGTTCACAAAATCTCGACGCCCCCTGCCTGGCGCGCCAAAGATGTCGGGGAAACTGATCCACGAACACCTATGGGACCAGCGGACCGAGCCCCTTTCGGTTCGGCGGAGGGCGGAGGTCGCACGAAGAGCGGATCGAGGCAGTACACACGAGCAGTTTACCCAGCTTCGGAGCTCTCCGGAGAGATAATACTCCTACTGCTGCATCTAAGTGTATATTGAGTTCTTGCTCAGGAGTGATCAGCGCTACCAAACCGAGTGTGAGAGCGTTCCTCGCTTCGAATGAGTCGAACCCCCTCTACGTTGCGCATGGGCCTCCTTTTATATGCTCAAGGGGTCACCGACAGGTGGCAGCGCAGACAGAAAGGCTAAAAATGGAAAAAGAATGCGGTAGGTATAGCTACCTATACTATAGACAAAGTGTATCATACCTAACTCTGACGGCAGGGGACAAGGGCATTAAATGTCCGTCTGTGTCGCCCAAACAGTGCAAAGAGAGACCGTCAGGGGCGCCAACGATCGCCACGATGGCCTTCTCGTCAGCGCCGCTTGCCACCGTGCACCCCTGGCTGCACGGCCTCCCACCACGCGTTCCCGGGAGGGCCCCTGAACGACACGTGGGTGGATGTGCTGGAGCGCGGGTGCGGTGTGGCCGCTTGCCGCGGCAAGTGCCTTGCCGCGGTCGTGGTCTTGCCGGGCTCGGGAGCTTGTCGTTCGCCGAGCCTTGCCGGGACGCATGGCGCGTCGCGGCAAGCTTTCTTGAAACACCTTGACTGGCCTTCCCGGCAAGCTCCTCTTGCCGGGGCCTTGTCTTCCAAGTTTGAGTACTTTGTTCTTGAATGGCTTCCCGGCAAGCTCCTCTTGCCGGGGTCTTGTCTTCTGAGGAGCCACAGAGGATCTTGGCGGTGACCTGGCGAGCCTTGCCGTGGGGTGCTGCAACTGCCCGTGCACAAGTTCGGGATACTAGGGTACCCCTACTCTAGTACACCGACATTTGTTCATGGTATCTTCACCTCGACCGAAACCACAATTAGTTTCCCCTCAACCTACTACACCTACTGAAAATATTGGTTATGAATTCCTTCGGGTATGATAGAACAACTGCTAGTTAATCCTTATTGAGGAGATTGAACCGAACTTCCTGATATGCACTTGATATATGTGGATGAAATTTGTGGATTATTTAAGCTTGCAGGTTTGCCCAGAGATGAAGCTAAGAAGAAGGTTTCCCCTTTCTCTTTGAAGTTAAAAGCATTGGCATGGTATAGGCTATGCGATGATATTGGATCTTGGAACTGGAATCAACTAAAATTGAAATTTCACCAAAAAAATTATCCTATGCATCTAGTTCATCGTGATCAGAATTACATATATAATTTTTGGCCTTGTGAAGGAGAAAGTATCGCTCTAGCTTGGGGGAGGCTTAAGTCAATGTTATATTCATGCCCGAAGCATGAGACCTCGGCTTTCTCGTGATGATCAATCCATGCTCGATACTTCTTTTACTAGTTCTTAATGAAGAAGACTATTGAATTCAGGTGGGATCTTTTAGAAAGAATTAAACGCAACTCTGAAGATTGGGAACTTGATGAAGGTAAAGAGTCAGGTATTAAACTTGAGTTTGATTATGTTAAATCTTTTATGAATACCGATGCATTTCAAAAGTTTAGCACTAAATATGGGCTTGACTCTGAGGTAGTAGCCTATTTTTGTGAATCATTTGCTACTCACATTGACCTCCCTAACGAGAAGTGGTTCAAATATCATCCCCCTATTAAAGAAGAAACTAAAGAACCGGTCATAGCTAAAAATGAAACTATTATTTACAATGTTGACCCAGTTGTTCCTACTACTTATATTGAAGAACTACATTTCCCTGTTACGATAAAGGAACATGCTAAGGTTTTAACTGTGGTTCGCAAAAGTAATATTAGAGCATCTAAACCTACTGAACAAATTAAAGTAGAACCTAGTGTTGCTATGGTTAAAGATCTCCGGGTAGAAAATATTGATGGGCATGTTATTTACTTCTGTGATGAAGCTACTAGAATTGCCAAACCTGATGAAAAAGATAAACATAGACCCATTGTTGGCATGCCTATTGTCTCAGTTAAAATAGGAGATCATTGTTATCATGGTTTATGTGATTTAGGTGCTAGCGTGGGTGCTATTCCTTTTACCTTATACCAACAAATTATGAATGACATAGCACCCGCTGAAATAGAAGACATATATGTTACTATTAAACTAGCTAATAGAGAGACCATCACACCACTTGGAATTGTAAGAGATGTCGAAGTCTTGTGTGGGAAAATAAAATATCCTACTGATATTCTTTTTCTTGTTTCCCCACAAGATGACTTTTGTCCCATTATCTTTGGTATACCTTTCTTGAACACTGTCAATGCTACTATAGGTTGCATAAACAAACTGTCAGTGTTAGCTTTGGTGATGAGTCTCATTAATTTAATTTCTCCAAATTTAATAGACAACCTCATAAGGAATAATTACATAGTAAGGATGAAATAATTTGTCTTGCTTATATTGTCGTGCCTCCTACTGATCCACTAGAACAATATTTGCTAGACCATGAAAATGATATGCATATGCATGAAAGAAATGAAATAGATAAAAATTTCTTCGAACAACGAGCTTTGCCCAAACATAATTTGCCTATTGAAACTCTAGGAGGTACTCCTCCACCTAAAGGTGATCCTGTGTTTGAATTAAACAATTGCCTGACACTTTGAAATATGCTTATCTCGATGATAAAAAGATATATCATGTTATTATTAGTGCTAACCTTTCAGAAGATGAAGAAGACAAATTATTGAAAATTCTGAAGAAGCACCGAGCTGCTATTGGCTATACTCTTAATGATCTTAAGGGCATTAATCCCACTCTCTGTCAGCACAAGATTAATATGGAACCTGATGCTAAACCCGTTGTTGATCATCAACGACGTTTGAATCCTAAAATGAAAGAAGTGGTAAGAACGGAAATATTAAAGCTTCTGGAAGCAGGTATAATCTATCCCGTAGCTGATAGTAGATGGGTAAGCCCCATTCATTGTGTCCCTAAGAAGGGAGGTATTACTTTGGTTCCTAATGATAAAAATGAACTTATCCCACAAAGAATTGGTACTGGCTATAGAATGGTTATTGATTTTAGAAAATTAAGTTTATGCAATGCACCTGCTACCTTTCGAAGATGTATGACTGCTATATTCTCATATTTTTGTGAAAAGATTGTTGAGGTTTTCATGGATGATTTTTCTGTATATGGAACTTCTTTTGATGATTGCTTGAGCAACCTTAATCAAGTTTTGCAGAGATGTGAGCAAACTAATCTTGTCTTGAATTGGGAGAAGTGCCACTTTATGGTTAATGAAGGTATTGTTTTGGGGCATAAAATTTCTAAACGAGGTATTGAGGTGGACCAAGCTAAAGTTGATGCAATTGAGAAAATGCCATGTCCTAGAGATATTAAAGGTATTCGTAGTTTACTGGGTCATGCTCATTTCTATAGGAGGTTTATTAAAGACTTCTCTAAAATTTCTAGGCCTCTTACAAATCTTGTACAAAACGATGTTCCATTTGTTTTTTATGATGATTGTGTAGAAGCCTTTGAAACACTAAAGAAAACCTTAACTACTGCACCTATTGTTCAACCACCTGATTGGAACTTGTGTTTTGAAATTATGTGTGATGCTAGTGATTATGCTATTGGCGTTGTTCTAGGACAAAGAGTTGATAAGAAATTAAATGTTATCCATTATGCTAGTAAAACTCGCTACTTCTTGAACTTGCGTTGGTTTTTCCCTTGAAGAGGAAAGGGCGATGCAGCACAATAGAGATAAGTATTTCCCTAAGTTAAGAACCAAGGTATTAATCCAGTAGGAGAAATGTGCAAGTCCCCAATAGATGAACCTACAAAAACAATCAAACACTTGCACCCAACACGATAAAGGGGTTGTCAATCCCTTCACGGTCACTTGCAAAGGTGAGATCTGATAGAGATAGATAAAACTAAATAAAAGATAACTAGATATTTTTGGGTTTTTTGGTGTATAGGTCTGAAAATAAAAGATTGGAAAATAGGAGATCAGAAACAAATATGATGGAGAATAGACCTGGGGGCCATAGGTTTCACTAGAGGCTTCTCTCCTGAAGGCAAATAATACGGTGGGTGAACAAAAGATAGAAAAGTGCAAAGTTATGACGATATCCAAGGAAATGATTATGCATATAGGCATCACGTCTGTGTCAAGTAGACCGACTCTTGCCTGCATCTACTACTATTACTCCACACATCGACCGCTATCCAGCAGGCATCTAGAGTATTAAGTTCATAAAGAACGGAGTAACGCCTTAAGTAAGATGACATGATGTAGAGGAGTAAACTCAAGCAATAGGATGAAAACCCCATCTTTCTATTCTTGATGGCAACAAATCAATACGTGTCTCGCTGCCCCTACTTTGTCATTAGGTGAAATCATGCAAGATTGAACCCAAAGCTAAGAACCTCTCCCATTGCAAGAAAAACCAATCTAGTTGGCCAAACCAAACCGATAATTCTAAGACAAATACAAAGATATCAAATAATGCATATAAGAAATTAGAGAAGATTCAAATAATATTCATAGATAAGCTGATCACAAATCCACAATTCATCCGATCTCGACAAATACACCGCAAAAGAAGATTACATCGGATAGATCTCCAAGAACATCAAGGAGAACATGGTATTGAGAATCAAAGAGAGATAAGAAGCCATCTAGCTACTAGCTATGGACCCATAGGTCTGAGGTAAACTACTCACGCTTCATCGGAAGGGCAATAGGGTTGATGTAGATGTTCTCCGTAATTGAATCCCCCTTCGACAGGATGCCGGAAAAGGCCCCAAGGTGGGATCTCACGGGAACAGAAGGTTGCGGTAGCGAAAAAGTATTTTTGTGGCTCACTCTGAGGGTTTTGGAATATATGTGAATATATAGGACGAAGAAGTAGGTCAGGGGATCCCTGAGGGGGCCACAAGGTAGGGGGCCGCCCCCCAGGGCGCACCCTCCACCCTTGTCGCCGCCTCGTGGCCCTTCTGGCTTGGTCTCCAAGTCCTATGGGCGTCTTCTGGTCCAAGAAAAATCATCATAAAGTTTTATTTTGTTTGGACTCCGTTTAATATTCCTTTTCTGTGAAATTCAAAAACATGAAAAAAAAACATTAACTGGCATTGGGCTCTATTACAAGTTAGTCCCAAAAATAATATAAAATAGCAGAATAATGCATATAAAACATCAAAAACAGATAATAAAATAGCATGGAACAATAAAAATTATAGATACATTGGAGACGTATCAAGCATCCCCAAGCTTAATTCCTGCTCGTCCTTGAGTAGGTAAATGATAAAAATAGAATTTTGAATGCGGAATGCTACCTAACATATTTATCCATGTAATTTCCTTTATTATGGCATGAATGTTCATATCCATAATATTCAAAACAAACATTTAATATTGACATAAAAACAATAATACTTCAAGCATACTAATAAAGCAATCATGTCTTCTCAAAATAACATGGCCAAAGAAAGTTATCCCTATTAAATCATATAGTCTGGCTATGCTCCATCTTCATCACACAAAATATTAAATCATGCACAACCCCGATGGCAAGCCAAGCAATTATTTCATACTTTTGATGTTCTCAAACTTTTTCAACTTTCATGCAATACATGAGCGTGAGCCATGGATATAGCACTATAGGTGGAATAGAATATGGTGGTTGTGGCGAAGACAAAAAGAAGGAGATAGTCTCACATCAACTAGGCGTATCAAAGGGCTATGGAGATGCCCATCAATAGATATCAATGTGAGTGATTAGGGATTGCCATGCAACGGATGCACTAGAACTAGGTTTATGAGAGCTCAAAAAGAAACTAAGTGGGTGTGCATCCAACTCGGTTGCTCACGAAGACCTAGGGCAATTTGAGGAAACCCATCATTGGAATATACAAGCCTTCTATAATGAAAAATTCCCACTAGTATATGAATGTGACAACATAGGAGACTACAGTCATGAAGATCATGGTGCTACTTTGAAGCACAAGTGTGGAAAAAGGATAGTAACATTTCCCCTTCTCTCTATTCTCTCATTTTTTGTGGGATTCTTTGGCCTATTTTATTTTTATAAAGTCCGAAGACTCGTCCCAACTTGTGAGGGAATCATAGCTTCCATCATCCTTTCCTCACATGGGAGAATGCTCTAATAATGATGATCATCACACTTCAATTTAGTTACAACTCAAGATCACAACTCGATTCTAGAAAAAATATATGACTCTATATGAATGCCTCCGACGCTGTACCGGGATGTGCAATGACTCAAGAGTGACCTGTATAAAAAATATGAATGGTGGCTTTGCCACAAATACCATGCCAACTACATGATCATGCAAAGCAATATGACAATGATGAAGCGTGTCATAATAAACGGAACAGTGGAAGTTGCATGGAAATATATCTCGAATGGCTATGGAAATGCCATAATAGGTAGGTATGGTGACTTTTTTGAGGAAGGTATAAGGTGGGTGTAAGGCACCGGCGAAAGTTGTGCGGTACTAGAGAGGCTAGCAATGGTGGAAGTGTGAGAGTGTGTATAATCCATGGACTCAATATTAGTCATAAAGAACTCACATACTTATTGCTAAAATCTATTAGTCATTGAAACAAAGTACTACGCGCATGCTCCAAGTGGGATAGTTTGGTAGGAAATGACCATTGCTCGTCCTCGACCACCACTCATAAGGAAGACAATCAATAAATAAATCATGCTCTGACTTCATGACATAATGGTTCACCATACGTGCATGCTACGGGAATCACAAACTTTAACACAAGTATTTCTACCAATCCACAATTACTCACTAGTATGACTCTAATATCACCATCTTTATATCTCAAAACAATCATAAGGAATCAAACTTCACATAGTATTCAATGCACTTTATATGAAAGTTTTTATTATATCCCTCTTGGATGCTCATCATATTAGGACCAAATTCATAACTAAAGAAAATTACCATGTTGTTTAGAGAGACTCTCAAAACAATATAAGTGAAGCAAGAGAGTTCAACAATTTATATAAAATAAAGCCACCACCGTGCTCTAAAAAGATATAAGTGAAGCACTAGAGAAAAATTGCCTAGCTCAAAAGATATAAGTGAAGCATATAGAGTATTCTAATAAATCACGATTCATGTGTGTCCCTCTCAAAAGGTGTGTACAGAAAGGATGATTGTGGCAAACTAAAAAGCAAAGACTCATATCATACAAGACGATCCAAGCAAAACACATACCATGTGGTGAATAAAAATATAGACTCAACTAAATTTACAGACGAAGACGAAAGAGGGGATGCCATCCGGGGCATCCCCAAGCTTAGGCTCTTGGTTGTCCTTTAATATTACCTTGGGGTTCCTTGGGCATCCCCAAGGTTAGGAAATTGCCACTCCTTATTCCATAATCTATCAAATCTTTACCCAAAACTTGAAAACTTCACAACACAAAACTCAATAGAAAACTCATGAGATCCGTTAGTGTAGGAAAATAAATCACCACTTTTGGTGTTGGGGAACGCGGTAATTTCAAAAAAAATCCTACGATCATGCAAGATCTATCTATGTGATGCATATCAATGAGGAGGGGAGAGTGTGTCCACGTACCCTCGTAGACCGAAAGCGGAAGCATTAATTAACGCGGTTGATGTAGTCGAACGTCTTCGCGATCCAACTGATCCAAGTACCGAACGTACGACACCTCCTCGTTCAGCACACATTCAGCTCGCTGATGTCCCTCGTACTCTTGATCTAGTTGAGGCTGAGGGAGAGTTTCGTCAGCACGACGGCGTGGTGATGGTGATGATGAAGTTACCAGCGCAGGGCTTCGCCTAATCACTATGATGATATGACCGAGGTGTGTAACTGTGGAGGGGGGCACCACACACGGCTAAAAGATCAACTTGATCAACTTGTGTGTCTATGAGGTGTCCCCTCTCACGTATATAAAGGAGGGAGGGAGGAGGAGGCCGGCCAAGGGGTGGCATGCCCAAAGGGGGGAGTCCTACTCCAAGTAGGTTTGGTTCCCCCCTTTCCTATTCCTATTAGGAGAAGGAGGAAGGAGGAGGAGAGAAGAAGGAAAGGGGGGGCCCAAAACCCTAAACCAATTCGGTTTGGGCCTAGGGGGGCGTGCCCCACCACTTTCCCGCTGCCTCCTATCTCCACTAGGGCCCATTAAGGCCCATTGACACCCCCGGGGGTTCTGGTAACCTCCCGATACTCCAAAAAATATCCGATACACTTCAGAACCGTTCCGGTGTCCGAATATAACATTCCAATATATCAATCTTTATGTCTCGACCATTTCAAGACTCCCCATCATGTCCATGATCTCATCTGGGACTCCGAACAACCTTCGGTCATCAAAATACATAAACTCATAATACAAATCGTCATCCAATGTTAAGCGTGCGGACCCTACGGGTTCGAGAACTATGTAGACATGACCGAGACACGTCTCCGGTCAATAACCAATAGTGGAACCTAGATGCTCATATTGGTTCCTACATATTCTAGGAAGATCTATATCGGTCAAACCGCATAACAACATACGTTGTTCCCTTTGTCATCGGTATGTTACTTGCCCAAGATTTGATCGTCGGTATCATCATACCTAGTTCAATCTCGTTATCGGCAAGTCTCGTTACTCATTCTGTAATACTTCATCCCGCAACTAACTCACTAGTAAGAATGCTTGCAAGGCTTATAGTGATGAGTATTACCGAGAGGGCCCAGAGATACCTCTCCGAAACATAGAGTGACAAATCCTAATCTTGATATATGCCAACCCAACAAACACCTTCAGAGACACCTGTAGAGCACCTTTATAATCAGCATTTTACGTTGTGATGTTTGGTAGAACACAAAGTGTTCCTCCGGTATTCGTGAGTTGCATAATCTCATAGTGTGATGAACTTGTATAAGTCATGAAGAAAGCAGTAGCAATGAAACTGACACAATCATAATGCTAAGCTAACGGATGGGTCATGTCCATCACATCATTCTCCTAATGATGTGATCGCATTCATCAAATGACAACACATGTCTATGGTTAGCAAACATAACCATCTTTGATTAACGAGCTAGTCAGTAGAGGCATACTTGGGACTATATGTTTTGTCTATGTATTCACACATGTACTAAGTTTCCGGTTAATACAATTTTAGCATGAATAATAAACATTTATCATAAATTAAGGAAAAAATAATAACTTTATTATTGCCTCTAGGGCATATTTCCTTCAGTCTCCCACTTGCACTAGAGTCAATAACCTAGTTCACATCACCATGTGATTTAACACAAATATTCAGATCTGTATGTGATTAACACCCATGGCTCACCTTGTCATGTGACCAACACTCAAAGGGTCTACTAGAGTCAATAATTTAGTTCACATCGCTATGTTATTAACACCCAAAGAGTACTAAGGTGTCATCATGTTTTGCTCGTGAGAGAAGTTTAGTCAACGGGTCTGTCACATTCAGAGCCGTATGTATTGTGCAAATATTCTAAGTTTACAATGCTCTGCATGGAGCTACTCTAGCTAATTGCTCCCACTTTCAATATGTATCCAGATTTAGACTTAGAGTCATATGGATTGGTGCAAAATCTTGCATCGATGTAACTCCTTATGACGAGCTCTTTTATCACCTCCATAATCGAGAAATATTTCCTTAGTCCTCACTAAGGATAATTTTGACCGTTGTCCAGTGATCTACTCTTAGATCACTATTGTACCCCCTTGTCAAAACTCATGACAAGGTACACAATAGGTCTGGTACATAGCACAACATACTTAATAGAACCTATGATTGTGGCATAGGGAATGACTTTCATTCTCTTTCTATTTTTTGCCGTCGTCGGGCTTTGAGTCTTACTCAACTTTACACCTTGTAATACATGCAAGAACCCTTTCTTTGACTGATCCATTTTTGAACTTTTCAAAACTTTTATAAAGGTATTGATGACCCACAAGTGTAGGGGATATATCGTAGTCCTTTCGATAAGTAAGAGTATCGAACCCAACGAGGAGCAGAAGGAAATGACAAGCGGTTTTCAGTAAGGTATTCTCTGCAAGCACTGAAATTGTAGGTAACATATAGTTTTGTGATAAGATAATTTGTAACGGGTAACAAGCAATGAAAGTAAATAAAGTGCAGCAAGGTGGCCCAATCCTTTTGGTAGCAAAGGACAAGCCTGGAAAATTTCTTATAATGAGAAAAGCGCTCCCGAGGACACATGGGAATTAACGTCAAGCTAGCTTTCATCACACTCACATGATTCGCGTTCGGTACTTTGATAATTTGATATGTGGGTGGACCGGTGCTTGGGTACTGCCCTTTCTTGGACAAGCATCCCACTTATGATTAACCCCTATTGCAAGCATCCACAACTACAAAAGAAGTATTAAGGTAAACCTAACCATAGCATGAAACTAGTGGATCCAAATCAGCCCCTTACGAAGCAACACATAAACTAGGGTTTAAGCTTTTGTCACTCTAGCAACCCATCATCTACTTATTACTTCCCAATGCCTTCCTCTAGGCCCAAATAATGCTAAAGTGTCATGTAGTCGACGATCACATAACACCACTAGAGGAGAGACAACATACATCTCATCAAAATATCGAACGATATACCAAATTCACATGACTACTAATAGCAAGACTTCACCCATGTCCTCAGGAACAAACGTAACTACTCACAAAGCATATTCATGTTCATGATCAGAGGAGTATTAATATGCATTAAGGATCTGAACATATGATCTTCCACCAAGTAAACCAATTAGCATCAACTACAAGGAGTAATCAACACTACTAGCAACCCACAAGTACCAATTTGTGGTTTTGATACAAGATTGGCTACAAGAGATGAATTAGGGTTTTGAGAGGAGATGGTGCTGGTGAAGATGTTGATGGAGATTGACCCCCTCCCGATGAGAGGATCGTTGGTGATGATGATGGTGATGATTTCCCCCTCCCGGAGGGAAGTTTCCCTGGCAGAACAGCTTCGCCGGAGCCCTAGATTGGTTCCGCCAAGGTTCCGCCTCGTGGCGGCGGAGTTTCATCCCGTAAGCTTGCTTATGATTTTTTCCAGGGTAAAAGCCTTCATATAGTAGAAGATGGGCACCGGAGGGCCACCAGGGGGCCCAGGAGACAGGGGGCGCGCCAAATAGGGGTGGGCGCGCCCCCACCCTCCTAGCCAGGGTGTGGGCCCCCTCTGGTATTTTCTTCGCTCAATAATTCTTATTAATTCCAAAAGTGACTTCCATGGAGTTTCAGGATTTTTGGAGATGTGCAGGATAGGTTTCCAATATTTGCTCCTTTTCCAGCCAGAATTCCAGCTGCCGGCATCCTCCCTCTTCATGGTAAACCTTGTAAAATAAGAGAGAATAGCCATAAGTATTGTGACATAATGTGTAATAACAGCCCATAATGCAATAAATTTTGATATAAAAGCATGATGCAAAATGGACGTATCAACTCCCCCAAGCTTAGACCTCCCTTGTCCTCAAGCAGAAGCCGACATCGAAAAATATGTCCACATGTTTAGAGATAGAGGTGTCGATAAAAATAAAATATGGACATGAGGGCATCATGATCATTCTTATAATAGCAACATATATAGATTTTGTCATATGATTTCTTATGCTCAAATAACAATCGATTCACAATGTCAAGTATGGTTCATAGACTTCATTGGGAACTAACAAACTATAATCTCAGTCACTGAAGCAATTGCAATTTATCATAACATCAGAAAGAGTCAAGAATAGAGCTTTTCAGCAAGTCCACATACTCAACTATCATATAGTCTTCTAGAATTGCTAACACTCATGCAATACTTGTGGTTATGGAGTTTTAATCGGACACTCAGAAAGATACGGGCTCATAATGTTGCCTCCCAATGTATTCACCTTTGGGTGATGTCAACAATAATAATTCATGCTAACTTACATCCCATTGGATATATATATATATATATATATATATACATCCCATTGGATATATATATATATATTATATATATATATAGGGCTGGACTATTCTGTTAGTAGTAACAGAATATTATTTTGTTACCCTCTCGTCCTATATACGAGCGCGTCATGATTTGTATTAAACGATAGGCTAACAAAAATATAAAAAGGTACCGCCCCTGCCTTATCCAAACCTTGCACTCCCCTCGTTCCTCGCTCTTCTCGACCGAGAACGACGCCAACCGGCCGCCGGCTGCTTCCTTCCCCGCGTAGGTCCTCGGTCGCCTCCATGTCCCGGCCGCGGCGCCCCTGTGGCTTCATCTCCCGGCCGTGGCGCCCCTATGCCTTCATCTCCAGGCCGCGGCGCCCCTGTGCCTTCATATCCCGGCCGCGGTCTCCCACCTCTCGCCGCGGCCGCCGCCCCCCACTTCTCACCGTGGCAGCCGCCCCCACCTCTCAACGTGGCCGTCGTCCAACTCCTCTTGGTGCTGCCGTCGTCCCCTCACCTCTCGCCGCGGCCGCCACCCTCATCTCCTGTCGCGGCCGCTGCCACCATCTCCCGTCGTGGCCGCCGCGTCGCTGCCCCATCTCCGACAGCGACCGCCGCCCTGCCCAAGACCCCCCCGGCACCCTGGATCCCGCCACCGCCCGCAGCCAGCCGACGGCGCCGCCATCTCCCTGCACCGGATCGATGCCCCCATCTACACTTGTACGCTTTTTTCAGTTGACACCATAGGTATTTTTTCAGTACACATTGTGGGCTTTTTTTAGTTCAATAGAATCCAAATAGAAAAAAACTGCGACTGGGTAAGGATTCATTAGTTCATGGAGCAAAAACTTGTACGGTGTTGATTCAGCTTCTGTACTTTTTCTTGTTTCAGACATTTGATACCTCTTGTCAACTAGATATGTTAATACATGTGCCCATGTGCCAAAAGAGGATGAGCTGGCTGTCCAAACTAAGTAGAGTTCGTCAACAAATAGCTTCAGTAGTTTATCAGTACATGTCTGTTAGCAAAATTCATGTTACAAATGTTTTCGTACTTCCATTTTACAAAAAACAGATGTCATTTGTTGCTCCAATTGTGGAGAAAATGCAGTGAAAATAAATAAACTGTGCTTTCAAAAAATTCGTTTGCAGAGAATTATTGTGTTTAAGTTGTTCTTGTACTGCAAAAACTGTGTCATGATTTTTTGCAAAAGTAGTTTGTGTGAAAAAGGGGAAAAGAAGACATGTTTTCTAGTTGCAAGCATGATGCTCTTTAGGTGTTTGTTGTTAATGCAGAAAATAGTTTTTAATACCAAAGAACAACCTTAGCGAGAATTTCATGTTGAGAAAGTTGGTAGGTTCGTAGATAGAAACTTAACAAATATTGTCCATTTTAGTCTTGATCGAGTATCATGTATGCGTCAGTCCTAAATACTTTGTTCATTATGATCAGGGATAATACAAAAAGCATATCCTTCAGTTCTGTAGATATGTTACAACCTCTCCGAACATGTCTCCACCGACGTTCTCGGCGCCGTCCACAACTTCATCGTGTGAGAGCTTCTGCTCCAGATCCTCTTCCTCCATGGTGCCCGCCCGCCGTGACGACCAGGTCTGCAACCGAAACTGAAGCATAGTGTTCTTGGAACCAAACTAAAGCAATGCAACGAGAAAGTTAAAAAACATGGGCTGAAGTACCTTGTCCTGAAGCTCCTATAGCCACTTCTTTGCCTGGATGTAGGAATCTGATAGAAAAAACAAGGTGTGTCCCTCTACATATTCAAGAGGAAAAATTGATTGCTGAAAATGCTTGTGTTTATAGATAATTTCGCTATATGTTTCTTATTTTGATTCAGCCCAATATCTAATTTTAGTTCAGTTCAATTATCATTTTGGTTTAAGTTCAAGTCAATTCTTATTTTATTTTATCGTCTTGTGCTTCCATCCATTCTGTGGTCTAGAGCAGCCATCATGGTGTTTGTGCCTTCTGACTTGTGCAGTTTGATTTCTTGGCATAGTGTCTTGTGCATGTGTGTGGCATTAATCAACCGTCTAAAGGAGAACGGTGTTCTAAATAAAAGGAGACACGAGGTCGCCTCCGGCGCTGTTGGTGGCGTGAAGGCCATCAAATGGTAAATTTCCGACCCTTGTAACCTCAGGTACTACTACAAAGCAGAAAGGATCTCTGTAAGTTAGTTAATAGCACCATGATGTGCCCGTTGTGCTGCAAGACTACTAGTTCTTCAACTAAAAATAAATATACATTTCGCTTGGCATGCTTTCTGGATGTGGTATTACATGATACAGTCTCAAACAAGTATAAATTTCTTCTATTATCAGTTCAATTTTCTCTAGTATGTATGTTCTGAAGATGATGAGAGAATGGTCTGGTGGAGATGATGCATGTTTGTTTGCTTTTTATCATGATATATAAAAAGATGCTGGTAGCTCTAGTACCTATACTACAACAGCTCATTGAAAAAAATAAGTTCAATACATACTTGGAAAAAAGTTCAATACTAAGTGTTCTCTGCCTATCCTTACATTAGCTAGTCTTCACCATGTCCAGATAGTGCCTAGAAGAAGTTAACTCATGATTTCCATAAAACTATGTACTAATAAATCAGAACTCGTGCATTTCCATAAAATTCTGTAAGTATCGTGTGTGTGCTGTTACAAATCTGAAATATTTTTCCAATCATACTATTGATGCAATCACCTAAAAATGTTGAAGAAAAGCTGTGCAAGTATGGTGCGTGTGCTGCTACAAATCTAAACTTCTTGTCCAATCATTCTAGTACTGATGAAGATCGAGTTGACTGAAATAATGTAGTCGATTCCTGAGACCCTTACTAATCCTTCTATATATAGAAGTTGTGCCTGATAGCCATACATGACTTTTGTCTTTGTTCCCTGCTTGTTTTTGTAAAATTCTTTGAACTGATTTAGGTGATATATTTGGACCCTTGCCTCATTAGTACAACAACACGCTCCACAGCCAGTCAGGAGAAGAGTTGCATGCAGGCCACCCTCTGCTCCATCCTCGATCCGGCACAGTCATCTCCCTCTCATCCTCTCTCTGCTCTGTGTGTGTGTGTGCAAGGAGTGGAAGGAGATAATGCAGGGGAGTGGGAGGTCCTTCCATGGTGAATTCATAGGCATCTGCCATGGAGATTGTGAGCTCTCTCGATTATTGCTTGAGGATTTGTGTTGGTCTGTCCACTGTAGTTCCTGTATAGCGGCATCCTCTTTTTCTAGTGTTCCTCTTTTGATGTTGTTGCAGGTGTTTAATAACCCACTGATATGATTTCTGGAAACAAGCTTCAGTACAGAGAAGCTTCGGTACGAGAAAAAATGGGTCGTCACTTCATCCATATGCAACCTCCTGCGTGGTTGTCCATTTTTATTTGGAGCTACTCGCTGTGTGGTCATCCATATGTGTATTGTGTTGTCAGGTCGTGTGCAAGTTTGTTACAAGTTCATTTATATGTTGGTAACCACTGTTATTGCTTCTAGCTATCGATCTGACTGTTGTATTACTGTAGCCCCTTCGCTGGCTTAATCTCCTACTATTTGCTAGCTTGGGATTGTAAAAACATGACAAGTTCACAACTACAAAAGTTGTAAGTTCAAACACGGCGTACCAGATAACTTTGGGGAAAAAGCTCAGACGAAAAGAAAACACATAAATTCAAATGGTAAAATTCCTGTCGCAAAATGAGAGAAGTTCAAAACATTATTGCAAAAAATATTGAGTTCAACAAAAAAAAGGAAACACACATGATTTTTTTCTAAAAATATATCATTTAGTTCAATGATATAAAACATGCAAGCTCAAACTATTGACGAAGTTACGGGATAAACAAATTTTCCTATTCAAGTGGAAGCTCCCAATATATGATGGATGTGGGAGTTATTTTTACATTCACTGTTCGGTGCTTCTCTTTATGTAATGTTTTATGTTTTCAAGTGCTCGATGAAAATTTATGTTCCTAGTAGTTCATGTATTATTGCCCGAGGAGTTCATGTGTTACTGGCGAGTAAGTAAGCCTATTAATCACCCTCTCAAGTGTGATGAAAAAAATGGGCAGTAAATTGATGAAAAAATATCATCGAGTTCAAAACACGCCGAGTCACGCGACAGCCACCCAGTTCGGGCGTAGTAAGTACCTCAGTACGAGTTAAAAACGGTGGTCCGTTCGAAATAAAAGAAATGGCAGAAAATCAAATTGTAAAGTTCAAGCAAAAAAAGAAACCCCATGAAAATCCTGCTTGGTAAGTACCTTAGTACAGTTCGTAAAATGGGAGAAGTTCAGAACAACGTTGTCAAAAAAATGTTAAGTTAAAAAAAAGAAACAAAACAAACACATTTTATTTTGAATAAAATATCATTCAGTTCAATGATACAAACCATACAAGTACAGGGGCGACGATACAGTAAACGTTGAAAATTTACGAGAAAATATTACCCAAAAAATAGAGCAAAGTCTAGTTAATGAAAACATGCTTAGTACAAACCCATGCAAGCATCAGTATAAGTACCCTTTTTCGGAACCATTCAAAATTACTCTAAAAAAATAGCTCAGTACAAACATACACATAAATCAGTACGACTACTCTGTTTTTCAGACGAAAAAACAACAGGATCCGTCATGCCGTATTCAAAATTACTCTTAAACAGTTGTGAAGTAGAGAAAACGTTCAACATGACTAAGTTTCGCATTTTTGATAGCTATCCAACGGTATATTATTTGTCATATTTCGACAAACTTTTAAAAAAATCGCGTTCAAAATCAAATTTGACCGTATTCGAATTCGTTTTTAAACCGTAAGGAATTAGAAAAACATTTATATACGAAAACGTTGCGCGTTTTCCATAGCTTTTCAACGCCGTATTATTTGCGTCAATCCGACAAACCATTTGCAAAAAATCATGAAAATACGTTTCGCCCAGAATTTCACCGTTTCTCAAATTACTTTTAAATCATATAGAATTAGAAAAAACAATACACATATGGAAGATGCAGATTTTCACTAGCTTTACAACGCCATCTTATTTGCCCAATTCTGAAAAATCGTTTGAAAATTGAGTCCAAATTACGATTCGCGTTTTCGGTTTTGAAAAAACGGTTTTTTCAAAACTGCTCTTAAACCATAATGATTTTGCAAAAAACATTCAATATACTTGAAATATGGTTGTCAAGAGCTTTCCAACGATATATTACACGCCACGTTCTGACAAAAAAATTACAAAAAGTTTTTGAACTAAAGAAGACGATATGTTAAACACAACTGAAAGCATCAGTTCAACCGCTTCGAAAACATCAGTACAACCACCTGAAACCCTCAGTTCAAAAAGGGTAACAGAATAATATTCTGTTACGCGTAATAGAATAGCCCAGATGTGTGTGTGTGTCAATATATATATATATCAGGATCTTTCCAACACGAGGTGCTTGCCAAAGGATAAAATGAAAAAGGGAAAGGTGAAGATCACCTTGACTCTTGCATAATGTAAAGACATAAAGTAAAAGATAGGCCCTTCATAGAGGGAAGCAGAGGTTGTCATGTGCTTTTAGGGTTGGATGCACAAAATGTTAATGCAAAAGAACGTCACTTTATATTGCCACTTGTGATATGAACCTTTATTATGCAGTCCGTCACTTTTATTACTTCCATATCACACGATCATATAAAGCTTATTTCCTCTGCACTAATAAGTCATACATATTTAGAGAGCAATTTTTATTGCTTGCAACATGACAACTTACTTGAAGGATCTTACTCAATCCATAGGTAGGTATGGTGGACTCTCATGGCAAAACTGGGTTTAAGGATATTTGGAAGCACAAGTAGTATCTCTACTTGGTGCAAGGAGTTTTGGCTAGCATGAGGGGTAAAGGCAAGCTCAACATGTTGGGAAGATCAATGACAATATACTTTAACTGAGATGTGAGAAAACATAAACCATTACGTTGTCTTCCTTGTCCAACATCAACTCTTTTGGCATGTCATACTTAATGAGTTCTCACAATCATAAAAGATGTCCAAGATAGTATATTCATATGTGAAAACCTCTCTTTCCTTATTACTTCCTATTAATTGCAACGATGACCAAAACTATGTTTTGTCAACTCTCAACAACTTTATGCCTCGTACTCTTTATATGTGAAGTCATTACTATCCATAAAATCAATATGAACTCTTTTATTCTTTTTATTCTTTCTACTTCCTCAAGATCATAGCAAGATAACAAAGCCCTTGACTCAACACTAATCTTTATTATAGATAGCTCACAGACTCGATTACATAAAAAGATCACAAATCAAAACTTCAATCTACTAAATCAAGATATTACTAAAAGGATCGAACTAAGTAAAACGGTAAAGATAGGAGTGTGATGGTGATACGATACCGGGGCACCTCCCCCAAGCTTGGCAGTTGCCAAGGGGAGTGCCCATACCCATGTAATTATGTCATTGGAGGTGATGGAGGTGGTGTGATGATGGTGGATAATCGCGCATCAAGCATAAAAGCTCCTCCAACTTGCGGATGATGCCCTTGAGTCCGACAATATGATCCTTCAACAAAATATTTTCCTGCGTGAGATACTTGTTTTGTATGCAAGCTAACTCAATCATCTTGAAAGCTTCAATCTCAGTTGGAGTAAAGAGGTTAGGTATAGGTTGAGGGGTGTCTTCTTCTTCCACCGCCGGAGCTTGATCCTCCGTGGCCTTCTTGATCCCTTCATCCTTGTTGATCTCCTCCGGTTCTTCTCTTTTCAGCTCTATCTTCAATAGACAAGGATCCTTGTCTTCATTGTTGAAGTAAGGCGACGTCATGGTGCTCTAGATCTGTTAGAAAAACAGCTCAAAACAAAACACAGAGAAGTTTTGCGTGATACGGTGGTCAAAACCTTCAGGAGATTATATAATGAATTTTTACTGACCAAAATACGTAACATGCAAGAAAACAGAGTCCGGGAGGCACACGAGGTGCCCACGAGACAGGGGGCACGCCCGTTAAGGGTGGGCGCGCCCTCCACCCTCGTGGAGGCCTTGTGTCCTTCCCGGGTTACTTCTTGCTTTCCAAAATTCTTAAATATTCCAAAACAGAGAAAAATTGCCATTATAATTGTTTTGGAGTCGGTTTAATTACCGTATCACATACCTAATCCTTTTCGGAGTCTGAAACATTCTGGAAAGTGTCCCTTATGTATTCCTCCGGGGTTATGGTTTCAATAATATTAGTTTCAACATTGATAGGATTACCTGAGATATAATGTTTGATTCTTTGACCGTTCACCACCCTCGGACTTGTGCCTTGGAAGTTCTTGATTTTTATGGCATCGGAATGATAGACCTCCTCGATAACGTAAGGACCTTCCCACTTAGAGAGAAGTTTTCCTACAAAAAATCTTAAACGAGAGTTGAATAGCAACACATGATCACCTACATTAAACTCACGCTTTTGTATCCTTTTGTCATGCCATCATTTAACTTTTTCTTTGAACAGCTTGGCATTCTCATAGGCTTGGGTTCTCCATTCATCAGGTGAGCTAATTTCAAACAACCTCTTCTCACCGGCAAGTTTGAAGTCATAGCTTAGCTCTTTAATAGCCCAATATGCTTTATGTTCAAGTTCAAGAGGTAAGTGACATGCTTTTCCATAAACCATCTTATACGGAGACATACCCATAGGATTTTTATATAGTCCCATAATGCATCATCAAGTTTGTTGGACCAGTTCTTTCTAGATCTATTCACAGTCTTTTGCAAAATTAATTTGAGCTCTCTGTTGCTCAGCTCTACTTGACCACTAGACTGCGGGTGATAAGGAGATGCAATTCTATGGTTAACATCATACTTATCAAGCATCTTACGAAAAGCACCATGAATAAAATGTGAACCACCATCAGTCATAAGATATCTAGGGACTCCAAACCTCGGAAAAAACAACTTCTTTAAGCATCTTAATAGAGGTGTTATGATCAGCACTACTAGTTGGAATAACTTCTACCCACTTAGTAACATAATCAACAACAACTAAAATATGTGTGTAACCATTAGAGGCAGGAAAAGGTCCCATATAATCAAAGCCCCAAACATCAAATGGTTCAATAACAAGAGAATAGTTCATAGGCATTTCTTGACGTCTACTAATATTACCAATTCTTTGACATTCATCTCAAGACAAGACACACTTACGAGCATCTTTGAAGAGAGTAGGCCAATAAAAACCGGATTGCAATACCTTATGTGCAGTTCTATCTCCAGCGTAGTGTCCTCCATATGGTTCAGAGTGACACTTGCATAGGAGCTGTTCCTGTTCATGCCCAGGTACACAACATGTAATAACACCATCTACTCCTTCTTTATAAAGGTGTGGGTCACCCCAGAAGTAATGTCTTAAATCATAAAAGAACTTTTTCTTTTGCTGGTATGTGAAACTAGGTGGTATAAATTTAGCAACAATGTAATTAGCATAATCAGCATACCAAGGAGCAGTACGAGAAGCATTAATGACCACTAATTGTTCATCAGGAAAGCTATCATCAATAGGTAGTGGGTCATCAAGAACATTCTCTAGCCTAGACAAGTTGTCCGCAACAGGTTTCTCAGCTCCCTTTCTATCAATAATATGCAAATCAAATTCTTGGAGCAAGAGAACCCATCTAATAAGTCTAGGCTTAGCATCTTTCTTTTCCATAATATATTTAATAGCAGCATGATCAATGTGAATAGTAACTTTGGAATCAACAATGTAAGGTCTGAACTTATCACAAGCAAATACGACTGCTAAGAACTCCTTTTCAGTAGTAGCATAATTTCTCTGGGCAGTATCAAGAATTTTACCAGCATACTGGATAACATTCAATTTCTTATCAACTCTTTGCCCTAGAACAGCGCCTACAACATAATCACTAGCATCACACATAATTTCAAAAGGTAAATTCCAATCAGGAGGCTGAACAATAGGTGTAGTGTTCAGAGCTTTCTTAAGTTTTTCAAATGCTTCTACACAATCATCATCAAAGACAAAAGGAATATCTTTTTGCAATAAATTAGTCAGAGGCTTAGAGATTTTAGAAAAGTCCTTAATGAACCTCCTATAAAAACCGGCACGACCAAGGAAACTTCTTATACCTTTTATGTCCTTGGGACATGGCATCTTTTCAATAGCATCAACTTTAGCTTTATCAACTTTAATACCTCTCTCGGAAATATTATGCACCAAGACAATGCCTCCATTAACCATAAAGTGGCACTTTTCCCAATTCAAGACGAGACTAGTGTCTTCACATCTCTGCAAAACTCGATCAAGGTTGCTCAAGCAATCATCAAAAGAGGATCCATAAATGGAGAAATCATCCATGAATACCTCACCAATCTTTTCACAAAAGTTAGAGAATATAGCCATCATGCATCTTTGAAAGGTAGCAGGTGCATTACATAAACCAAAAGGCATACGTCTATAAGCAAAAGTACCGAAAGGGCAAGTAAAAGTAGTTTTTGATTGATCCTCCGTTGACATAGGTATTTGAGAGAAACCAGAATAACCATCTAGAAAGCAGAAATGTGTGTGTTTGGATAGTCTTTCTAGCATTTGATTAATAAAAGGTAAAGGGTAATGATCTTTCTTAGTAGCTTTATTTAATTTCCGGAAATCAATTACCATCCTATAACCTATAATAATTCTTTACGGGATGAATTCATCTTTATCATTAGGAACAATAGTAATACCTCCCTTTTTAGGAATGCAATGGACAGGACTTACCCAATCACTATCAGCAACGGGATAAATTATACCTGCCTCAAGGAGCTTTAGTATCTCCATTCTTACCACTTCTTTCATCTTAGGATTTAGTCGTCGTTAAGGATCTCTAACTGGTTTGGCATCTTTCTCCACTTTAATTTTGTGTTGGCATAGAGTGAGACTAATGCCCTTAAGATCATCCAGAGTATATCCAATAGCAGCACGGTGCTTTTTCAGAGTTTTCAATAATCTTTCTTCTTCTTGCTCTAAAAGGTTAGCACTAATAATAACATGATATATTTTCTTTTCATCAAGATAAGCATACTTAAGATTATCAGGTAATGGTTTGAGCTCAAACACGGGATCACCCTTGGGTGGAGGGGGATCCCGTAGGATTTCAACAGGCAAGTTGTGTTTCAGAATAGGACCTTGTTGAGGGAACACTTCATTTATTTCCCTTCTTTCATTCATAAACATATCATGTTCATGGTCTAGCCAATATTGTTCTAACAGATCGGTAGGAGGCACGGCAATAGAAGCAAGACCAATAATCTCATCCTTACTAGGTGATTCTTTATCACGGGGTTGTCTATGAAACTTAGCAAAATTAAACTCATGAGACATATCCCCTAAGCCAATTGTAACAACATCCTTTTTGCAATCAATCCTAGCATTAACTGTATTCAAGAAGGGTCTACCAAAAATAATGGGACAAAAGTCATCTTGTGGGGAACCAAGAACAAGAAAATCAGCAGGATATTTAACCTTCCCACAGAAGACTTCAACATCTCTAACAATCCCAACTGGCTTAATGGTTTCCCTATTGGCAAGCTTAATAGTAACATCAATACCTTCTATTTCAGCAGGTGCAACATCATGCATAATTTCTGTATATAAGTCAAAGGGTATTGCACTAGCACTAGCACCCATATCACATAAGCCATGATAACAATGATCTCCTATTTTAACAGAAATAACAGGCGTGCCTACAACAGGTCTATGTATCTTAGCATCTGGTCTCGCAATATTAGTAGCCTGTTCACAGAAGTAAATAACATGCCCATCTAAATTATCATCCAAGAGATCTTTAACCATAGCAATACTAGGCTCAACTTTGATTTGCTCAGGAGTTGTATAAGTTCTAGTATTACTTTTACGAACGACAGTTGAAGTTTTAGCATGATCCTTTATCCTAACAGGAAAAGGTGGTTTCTCAACATAAGTAGTAGGAACAATAGGATCATTATAAGTGATAGTCGTTTCTTCAACTATAATAGGTGCAACTACTTTTACTTCAATGGGAGGATTATATTTAAACCACTTCTCCTTAGGGAGATCAACGTGAGTAGAAAAAGATTCACAAAAATCAGCTACTATCTCAGAGTCAAGCCATACTTAGCGCTAAATACACGAAAAGCATCGGTATCCATAAAAGATTTAACACAATCAAACTTAGGTGTTATACCTGACTCCTTACCATCGTCGGAACCCCAATCTTCAGAGTTGCGTTTAATTCTTTCCAATAAATCCCACTTGAATTCAGTAGTCTTCAGCATATAAGAACCAGCACAGGAAGTATCAAGAATGGTGCGATCATTGAGAGAAAGCCGAGCATAAATTTTTTGAATAATCATATCTCTTGAGAGCTCATGATTGGGGCATGAATATAACATTGACTTAAGCCTCCCCCAAGCTTGAGCGATGCTTTCTCCTTCGCGAGGCCAAAAATTATATATGTAATTACGATCATGATGAACAAGATGCATAGGATAGAACTTCTGGTGAAAATCCAACTTCAATCGTTTATAATTCCAAGATCTCATATCATCACATAGCCTATACCATGTCGATGCATATCCCTTCAAAGATAAAGGGAAGACCTTCCTTTTGACAACATCATCAGGAATACCCGCAAGCTTAAATAATCCACAAACTTCATCCACAAAGATAAGGTGTAAATCGGGATGCAATGTTCCATCTCCTGCAAAGGGATTAGCTAGCAGTTTCTCTATCATACCCGAAGGAATCTCAAAGTAAACATTTTCAGTAGGTTCAGTAGGTTGAGGAGCAACTCTTTGCTCTACTAGTCGAGGTGAAGATACCCCGAATAAGCCCCTCAAAGAATTAGTTTCCATAGTAACAAGTGACAGGAAATTTCAGCACACTATATAAATGTTTCCTTACCAAGTTCCACTCACCAAGGGCGCTTCACTCCCCGGCAATGGCGCCAGAAAAGAGTCTTGATGACCCACAAGGGTAGGGGATCTATCGTAGTCCTTTTGATAAGTAAGAGTGTCGAACCCAATGAGGAGCAGAAGGAAATGACAAGCAGTTTTCAGTGAGTTATTCTCTGCAAGCACTGAAATTGTACGTAACAGATAGTTTTGTGATAACATAATTTGTAACGGGTAACAAGCAATGAAAGTAAATAAAGTGCAGCAAGGTGGCCCAATCCTTTTTGTAGCAAAGGACAAGCCTGGACAATTTCTTATAATGAGAAAAGCGCTCCCGAGGACACATGGGAATTATCGTCAAGCTAGTTTTCATCACGCTCACATGATTCACGTTTGGTACTTTGATAATTTGATATGTGGGTGGACCGGTGCTTGGGTACTGCTCTTTATTGGACAAGCATCCCACTTATGATTAACCCCTATTGCAAGAATCCGCAACTACAAAAGAAGTATTAAGGCAAACCTAACCATAGCATGAAACTAGTGGATCCAAATCAGCCCCTAACGAAGCAACGCATAAACTAGGGTTTAAGCTTCTGTCACTGTAGCAACCCATAATCTACTTATTACTTCCCAGTGCCTTCCTCTAGGCCCAAATAATGGTAAAGTGTCATGTAGTCGACGTTCACATAACACCACTAGAGGAGAGACAACATACATCTCATCAAAATATTGAGCGAGTACCAAATTCACATGACTACTAATAGCAAGGCTTCACCCATGTCCTCAGGAACAAACGTAACTACTCACAAAGCATATTCATGTTCATGATCAGAGGAGTATTAATATGCATTAAGGATCTGAACATATGATCTTCCACCAAGTAAACCAATTAGCATCAACTACAAGGAGTAATCAACACTACTAGCAACCCACAAGTACCAATTTGTGGTTTTGATACAAGATTGGATACAAGAGATGAACTAGTGATGTAGGGCGGAACCCTATAGCATCGATCTTTCACGTTTGGAGTGGGATCCCTCGAAGAACACGATGAACACGGGGAAGAACGGGGAGAAATCAAAAGGGAAAACACTCAAGAACAAGTCCAAATCACACATCCACTAGACAATCAAATACACAAGATCACAAGGTACAAAGTCAACTAAGGTAAGGATACAAAGGAACCGTTCATCTCCAAGAGGAGGCCTTGATGTTCTTCCCTAAAGAGGGGTCTTGAATCCGCTTGGGGATCTTCTCCGGAGAGGTCCTGATCTCCAAGGAGAAGTATCCAAGTGGATGAGCAAAGGCTCTCTCACAAAATGAGCTAATCCAATGCTAAGTCTAGAAAGAGGAAGGGGATGGAGTATATATAGTCTAGGGGGGCGCAGAGGTACATGGGCTTCGGCCCCTTACTGTGCACACACAGGAGGAGCCGGATGTCCGGGCGTCGGGCCGGATGTCCGGGGCTTCCCGAGGCGCCGGATGTCCGGGCCAAGACGCCGGATGTCCGGGCTGGGGGCCGGATGTCCGGGGCTTCGTGGGAGGCCGGATGTCCAGGGCCTGGGGCCGGATGTCCGGGCTGGCGGTGCACCCTTCTGTAGCTTCTGGTGCGGGGCGCCGGATTTCTGGCTAGAGGGCCGGATGTCCGGGCTGGGCCGGATGTCCGGGCTGGGGCCGGATGTCCAGCCGCTGTAGCAGCTGGCTCTTCTTCCTTCTCCTTCCTTCGCTTCCGCGCACGCTTGGCCTTGGTCCTTGGGCTCTCCATGGTCTCCTCGGGTGTACCTGAGTATGCACAAGGTCCGCGCTTGAAGTAGCATCCATGTCTTACATGCGGAAAGGGAATATTCGGAAAGGAGCGAATTCACCTTAGGTCCAATGGCGTAGGCTCGAGTGTACATGGGGATGATCGTCGGATGCTCCACATCATATCCCCCCCTTGGGAAAGATCCGACCTCGGATCGTGATCCTCATCACCATGGAAACGGTTGTCGTGGACGGACTTGTAGTCGGACGTAGATGAAGGCATTGCGCAATCCAAGTACTCCAAGGTGTCTCCGGGGTGATAGACATGCAAAAAGAGCAAACACAAGCGACACTCGGAAATACAATGGTTAGCGCACACAAAGTGTCCATCATGTAAGAATGAGTCCGTGCGGCAAGGTAGTTCGTGACAAAGCGCATGAAGCTTATCAAGATGATCTAGAATGGTATGCAAAGCATTCATGGGAACAAATGCAATCATTGTGCACACAATTGTGTTATGAGTATGAGCAATGCAACCACGGTGCAAAATGATGTCATAATGGGATGGTGCATCAAAAGCATGAACATAGCAATGGATGCTCAATATGTGAATGTCATCATGCAATTGATGGTGGACAATATGATCATGATATATGAATATGCCATCGAGGAAGATCACAACAAATTTGCTTAGGAAGTGCACAAGCTCATATATCATGGATGTCATGGAAAT
This sequence comes from Triticum aestivum, assembly GCF_018294505.1. Taxonomy (NCBI): domain Eukaryota; kingdom Viridiplantae; phylum Streptophyta; class Magnoliopsida; order Poales; family Poaceae; genus Triticum; species Triticum aestivum. Next base: position 212,710,698 of record NC_057807.1, on the reverse strand, counting down.
AGATGCAACAAGGCAAGCATAATGTGAGTCAATCCATGCATAGGGTGCAAACTTGTGGTGAGTATGGTATGTCCATCGAGCATGACATGTATGAGCACAATCAACAAATATGGAGGTGTTGGTGTACCAATGCTCGATGTCGTGGCATGAGTGGAAATCCGAAGGTGCATCCAATAAGTGCGAGCGCTCCTCAATGTGAAGGTCCATAGAGCCAATCTCCAATGTCGCTCCTCCGTTCGCGAGATGTATCATGTAGACAACAAGAAGGAGACAACAATGAAAGAGTGACCCATCCAATATGCAAACTTGAGGATGGCTCAAAGGGAAGGAGTTCACCTTATGAATGTTCCGGAAGATGTTGGAGTTGCACCTCATGTATGCCTTCACATAACCAATATGTCTCATGACGGTAATGCCTTGTGAATCCTTCAAAATGAAAGAACATGACAAACACTCGGAAAAACAAATGAGGTTAGCGGACATGCAAAACCTATCATTCGAGTGGTAATATACCCAACAAGTGTATGCATCATGCTCATCATAAGGAAGTACAAGGGAGCATTTCAAAGTATGGAGGCATATGATGTAAGAACATCCAAATGCAATAGGCTCAATCAAACAAGCATGCATCACAAGTATAGTGTCCAAGTCTCCAAGATCAATAAGCATAGTATGGTTGCACTCAAGACAAGTGTATATGAAAGAGGCAACTAATGGAGACAAGAGACAATGATCATGACAAATCAAGTGAGAGGCATCAACATATATGTCATCAACCCAAGAAAGTAAGTAATAGTGGAACATGGGTGATGCAACATAGCAAGCAATCATAGCGATCAAGTCAAGCAAGCTAGTAGTGCGAAGATGCAACATACTAGGAGGAATAATGGCAAGCATGTCATGTGTGCAAATAGTGTGCATGAATAATGGACATGACATATCGCAAGCATGAAAGCAAGATATGAGTAGAATGGCATGAATGCATTGGTGAGAGGCCATATGTAAATAGCAATAGGGCATCATGACTCTCCCAACACAACAAGCAACAATAGTATGGGGCACATGATAAACATGGCAATAGCAACAAGGATCTCCACCAAGCATGGAAATACACATAGAAGTATCATAATGGTGAAGCATGGGTATATGCAAGCAAGGGTCACAATTGCATGGTAAAGGCATAGAAGCAAGCATAACATGCAAAGTGAACACAATAGTATGGGCATAAGGTGACAAGTGGTAAATAGCCCATAGCCATGTGAGAGCCAAGTAAAAGAGATACGCGTAGTCCTTGCGCGAAGGGAACGGTGGTAAGGATAGTCCACGGGATCCCAAGTCATCGTTGCTCTCAAGAGCTCGTTTCGTCAACTCTTGGGATTGAGAGGTTGACGAGTATACATGAGTACCTACACAAAATAAAGACAAAGGGAAAATTGTGTGTGCGTGGTATATGTACACATCATCCATCTTGATGCGCACATGTGTGTGTTTGTTAGCACAAAATAGCCAATTCTCAAATAAATGAGATTCATGATATAGAAACATGTCATCCATCATGAGAGGTTTGTTATTATGTATCACATAATGGAGACTCAAATTGTGTAGTGCATCATGAGAAATATCTAGAGCATTGTTATTCATGGAATGCATATGGTGCAAGCAATGATGTGAATCATGCAAAGTATGGAATGCCTCAAGATCTCCTAATATGTATGAGGAAACTATGGGGGTCTCCTCATGAGCAAGAGTAGAAACATCACGTGGAGAGTATTGACAACATCCAAAACAATGCATATTTGGAACAATGTGATCATGGGATGACATATTGGATGAATTGCGCAAATCATGTAAAGGAAGCATGGCAATATCATCACATGAAAAACAAAAGCCAATGACCATCATCTCGTCATCTATGCCATAAGTGCAAATGGGATTGATTTTAATGGGGCATGCATAGTTACTATGTTGAGATTGAAATGAAGCAATATGGGAGATCTCACTCATAGCATATGACAAATTCAAAGGATTGTCAAACATGAAGTGACCAATAGAATTTTCACAAGTTATCCTATGGAGCATAGCATCACAACTAGGCATCGCAACATGCTCATCATCATATTCATCATAAATTGGTAAGTCATGACATGAAGAAGTCTCACTAGCATGAAGCATGGCAATAGGTGGGTCAACATCATGCAGGCAATCAATCTCAAGAATGTCCACTAGTGGAACTAGAGCATCACCGTCACCTTTGTTACCTTTGTCATTCCACTCAAGTGGTGTAGGTGAGGTGGGAAAGACCAAATTGTGGTCATCTTCATCTTGATGGAACCATGTGGGGGGTGCATCATCGTCCACCATGGCCATCGGTGTTTCCATTGGAGGGATGGACTCGTCGAGGATAGGCATGCCATCATGTAGGAGACCTAGCACCAAAGAAGAAAACACACTAGGAGTAGAGGTTAAGTCGTTAGAAATCATAGTGGCCTCACATGCCGTGTGAACTACCTCACTCTCTAAGTGTTGTGGCTCACTCACTCCCTCAAGGATGCTCTCACTCATATGGTTGGTGGAGTCACTCAAATGGTGCTCAACCTCACATAGGATGTGTGGCATGCTCTCGTGTGTGGGGCTAGTGGTGGTCACACTCATCCTCTCATAGGAAATGCTCTCAATGTCACGTATGGTGGAGTCACTCATGTCACTCATGTGGTGGTGGCTCTCCTCACATGAAAAATAGGGAATCTCGACATATATGGGTGTCGGAGAGATGTAGGTGCAAATGTCTCCATGCGCGGTCTCGTAGCTTGACTCGGAGGAGGAGTCCAATGTGGGCGCCGTCTTCATGTTGTTGAAGAGGTTCGCGCTCGTCGCCGTGGTCGAAGGGGATGGCCCTTGCTCGACATTCTTGTCACCGTCTTGGTGTGGGAGGCCCATATGATGTGGCACCTCATAGCTCGTCTCCATGATCGAAGGGAGTTTCCCATGCTCGGTCATCTTCCTTGGGGGGCTTCCGAAGATGGAAGTGTCGCCCTCGCTCGAAGGTAGTCGCCTTGGACTTGATGAAGTCGATGTAGGCATACTCGTGGGAAGTAGGCGAAGGTGCCGTACGTCCAAAGGCTAAGATGCCTTGAGAACACTTGGCGAAGATGCCGAAGTGGTTGATGTAGCCGTAGCGCCGTCTTGGTGGTGGTCATCTCGCGGTCTTCTTTTGTGCTCTTGAAGCTTGGACTTGGCGTGAAGTAGGTCTTGTTGGGACTTGTGCATTTGCACTTGTGGAGCATCTTCATGATGATGATGTCATTGTCGTGCTTGAGCTCGTAGTAGATGTCGTTCGTCGTCGTCGTGCACATGTTGCTTGGAGGTGACTCAGCCTTCATGACGATGTGGATCGCGAACGTGATGGTGGTCGCCATGTAGATGTGGACGAGGACGATTTGCACTTGCATATTTTTCGCGCTCCGAAGACTTGTGGCTTGAACGTCGTCGTCTTGAGGATGATGAAGTGGAAGAAGACTTGATCAAGGCCCGAATCTCTTCCATCCTCTCATCTTGCTCCTCCTTTTGTGCGGCAAGCTTGTTGTCGATGTAGTACCTTTTTCTTACTTCGGAGTGGAAAATGTCGATGTAGATGTTCTCAATGCGCTCTTGCAATCTTGATTGTGCGCCTTGCATTTGTCGTTGTAGATCGAAGATTGACGCTTTTGAGATGTAGTTGTTCACGTTGTCGTTGTTGTCGTAGACCGGAGAGGAAATGCCTTGCCTATCCATCACAAGACTCGAGCAAATATGAGTGGGAGAAAGAGAAGAACTAATACCAATGTACCTTTGACCAAAGTTGAAGATGAATCAAGTTCACTCAAATGTGGACAATGAAATAGCACTATTGGTACCGATCCTTGTCGATTCTCACACCTACACAAGTAAGGCTTATAGTGGAGCTCGGTGAGGATAGTGGCACAAAAATTTAATGCAAAATGTTAGCAAGAGTCAATAATGTTGAAAAAGATTCACAAATTCGCAAGTGAAACAAATGGACCAATAGCAAAGAATGGCACACAGAAACACACACACAGATAGATAAATGGGGTTGTGCAACCAAGGAATGAGCTCAAAATGTGGAATCCACCAAAACGCTCGTGTTGCACAACTCAAGAGAGACGCTAGCACAATTGCTCAATAGGCGGATACGACACTTGTGCACAACCTATAAGATGCAAAATGGATAAACTTCTATCCCAAGTATGCTATGTATGTATGGTTCCCGGTGTTTCTCTCAAGCATGATATCATATGATGTAGATTTGACAATCTTATGTGCAATGGGGTATGATGCTATGGCACTTGCTCACGAGCTCTTTGCTCTCTTTTTGCTTAAAAGCTTTTTCTCTTTTTTTTCTATGGCCAATTTGCACAATGCATAAACCAAGATAGCAATTGTGTATATGCGGGAACAAACTTGAGGCACAATGGATGATATGATACCAAGATGATATGGTATGTATGTAATGGAAGGTGTAGATCACTAATGTGCACAAGTAACATGGCCCGGCAATACTCAAATGGCTAGTCTTGATAGGCAAGTAACGCAAAATGGGCTAGGGGTTAACAATGCAATTGCAAGGGAATATACAAAGGTGTCGTCGAGGTTACCGTCCTTTGCGATGATGAGTGGCGGTGTTCTTGGTGTAGATACCAAGATGATGGAGACTCGTCCCTAAGTAGCCGAAACACCTTAGGAAACGGAAAAACCGCAAACTCAAAATCTCAAATGACAAATGTCAAATGGTGGTAGCGGAAAGCGGTGGTGGTGTTGCACTAGGCAATGCAGATGGAATGATGGGCTATACACATGTCAAAGTTGAAGTTACCGTCCCTAAGTAGCCGAAACACCTTAGGAGACACAAGCCACAACTCAAACAAGCTCAAACAACTATTGGGTTAAGTTGGGGGTGGCGGAAGTGTATGGTGGGCACGCCTATGCGGAAGTGGTGGTGATGGTTGATGAAGAAGTAATCGTCCCTAAGTAGCCGAAACACCTTAGGAGACTCTAATCACAACTCAAACAACCACTAATGCTATATGGATCAAAATTGGTTAGGTTGCGGAAGTCGGTGGTGGCTATGCGGATGATATGGTGGAAGGCCTAGGCAAACTTGCCAAATTTCAGAAAATATGATGGAGTCAAATGATGTTGGTGGTATTTTTGTGGGATGGGGGATGTCAAGAGATTCAAAACGAGCTAAAGAACGTCAAAATCGGACTCCGGATGAATTAGTTATGGACAAAACGGTGAAACGGAAAAAACTGAAATGACACAGGCCAGACATCCGGGGCTCGGGCCGGATTTCCGGGACCTGATGTCCAGAACCGCGCGCGAAAATGCGCTCCAGGAGCCGGATGTCTGGCCCGACGATTCCAGATCGGGATTTGGACTTCGAAACTCGATTTTGGGCGGAAATGGATGATTTCAAGAGCAAAATTTGATGGATTTTGTGGAGGAAAGATGGGGAAACTTGGGGAGATGCTAGATCCACTTGAAACCAAGCAAATCCATGGATCAAAATCAACAAAACATCATCAAACCAACAAATCACAAAAATTTGGGGGCTATTTTTGATGGGGATTTTCGGATTTAGGACGAAATCAACAAAATCAAGCTAGAAAAAGAGGGGTAGGGGCTCCAAAAACGTGATCAACGTGGCTCATGATACCATAATGATGTAGGACGGAACCCTATAGCGTCGATCTTTCACGTTTGGAGTGGGATCCCTCGAAGAACACGATGAACACGGGGAAGAACGGGGAGAAATCAAAAGGGAAAACACTCAAGAACAAATCCAAATCACACATCCACTAGACAATCAAACACACAAGATCACAAGGTACATGAACAACAAAGGGAAAGATACAAGGTAAGGTTCATCTCCAAGAGGAGGTCTTGATGATATCCTAGATGGATCTTCTCACATGGAGGTCTTGAACTCCATGGGAGTGGTAGTCTCTCTCTCTCAAGAGTTGAGGTAGGAGCAAAGCTCACCTAAGAATGAGCTATCATATTTGCTAACCCCAACTAGAGGAAGGGGATGGAGTATATATAGGCTAGTCCACGAAGGGGTAAGTGAGGAGGGGATACATGGGCCTTCGGCCCGACTCTGCGCGCAGGCAGGCGCCGGATGTCCGGGCTGGGGGCCGGATGTCCGGTCGTTCGCGGGAGGCCAGATGTCCTCTTGGACTATATATACTCCATCCCCTTCCTCTTTCTAGACTTAGCATTGGATTAGCTCATTTTGTGAGAGAGCCTTTGCTCATCCACTTGGATACTTCTCCTCGGAGATCAGGACCTCTCCGGAGAAGATCCCCAAGCGGATTCAAGACCCCTCTTTAGGGAAGAACATCAAGGCCTCCTCTTGGAGATGAACGGTTCCTTTGTATCCTTACCTTAGTTGACTTTGTATCTTGTGGATCTCTTATGTGTGTGGTGATCTAGCACTTGTGTGATCGATTCCTTGTTGGTTGAGTGATTCTCTCTCGTTTCCCCCGTGATTCCCTTTGTGCTTCCGCGTGTTCTTCGTGATTCCCCGTAGGATCCACTCCAAACGTGAAAGATCGACGCTATAGGGTTCCACCCTACATCAACTAGGGTTTTGAGAGGAGATGGTGCTGGTGAAGATGTTGATGGAGATGTACCCCCTCCCAATGAGAGGATCGTTGGTGATGACGATGGTGATGATTTCCCCCTCCCGGAGGGAAGTTTCCCTGGCAGAACAGCTCCGCCGGAGCCCTAGATTGGTTCCGCCAAGGTTCCGCCTCGTGGCGGCGGAGTTTCGTCCCGTAAGCTTGCTTATGATTTTTTCCAGGGTAAAAGCCTTCATATAGCAGAAGATGGGCACCAGAGGGCCACCAGGGGGGCCAGGAGACAGGGGGCGCGCCCAGTAGGGATGGGCGCGCCCCCACCCTCCTGGCCAGGGTGTGGGCCCCCTCTGGTATTTTCTTCGCTCAATAATTCTTATTAATTCCAAAAGTGACTTCCGTGGAGTTTCAGGATTTTTGGAGCTGTGCAGGATAGGTTTCCAATATTTGCTCCTTTTCTAGCCAGAATTCCAGCTGCCGGCATCCTCCCTCTTCATGGTAAACCTTGTAAAATAAGAGAGAATAGCCATAAGTATTGTGACATAACGTGTAATAACAGCCCATAATGTAATAAATATTGATATAAAAGCATGATGCAAATTGGACGTATTAGGTATGTGTTTTTGTGAAAGTCCAATTAAGCTTCTTGATCTATCTCTATAGATCTTGATGCCCAATATGTAAGCAGCTTCACCGAGGTCTTTCATTGAAAAACTCTTATTCAAGTATCCCTTTATGCTATCCAGAAATTCTATATCATTTCCAATCAACAATATGTCATCCACATATAATATTAGAAATGCTACAGAGCTCCCACTCACTTTCTTGTAAATACAGTCTTCTCTAAAAGTCTGTATAAAACCATATGCTTTGATCACACTATCAAAGCGTTTATTCTAACTCCCAGAGGCTTGCACCAGTCCATAAATGGATCATTGGAGCTTGCACACTTTGTTAGCCTCTTTTGGATCGACAAAACCTTCCGGTTGCATCATATAGAACTCTTCTTCCAGAAATCTATTCAGGAATGTAGTTTTGACATCCATTTGCTAAATTTCATCATCATAAAATGCAGCAATTGCTAGCATGATTCGGACAGACTTAAGCATCGTTATGGGTGAGAAAGTCTCATTGTAGTCAACTCCTTGAACTTGTCAAAAACCTTTTGCAACAAGTCGAGCTTTGTAAATAGTAACACTACTAACATCATCCATCTTCCTCTTGAAGATCCATTTATTTTCTATGGCCTGCCGATCATCGGACAAATCCACCAAAGTCCACACTTGGTTCTCATACATGGATCCCATCTCAGATTTCATGGCCTCAAGCTATTTCACGGAATCTGGGCTCATCATCGCTTCCTCATAGTTTGTAGGTTCATCATGGTCTAGTAACATGACTTCCAGAACAGGATTTCCGTACCACTCTAGTGCAGATCTTACTTTTGAAGACCTACGAAGTTTGGTAGTAATTTGATCTGAAGCTTCATGATCATCATCATTAGCTTCCTCACTATTTGGTGTAGGAATCACGGGAACTGATATCTGTGATGAACTACTTTCCAATAAGGGAGAAGGTACAGTTACCTCATCAAGTTCTACTTTCCTCCCACTCACTTCTTTCGAGAGAAACTCCTTCTCTAGAAAGGATCCATTCTTAGCAACAAAGATTTTGCCTTCAAATCTGTGATAGAAGGTGTACCCAACAATTTCCTTTTGGTATCCTATGAAGACGCACTTCTTCGATTTGGGTTCGAGCTTATCAGGTTGAAGCTTTTTCACATAAGCATCGCAGCCCAACCTTTAAGAAATGACAACTTTGGTTTCTTGCCAAACCACAGTTCATAAGGCGTCGTCTCAACGGATTTTAATGGTGCCCTATTTAAAGTGAATGCAGTTGTCTCTAATGCATAACCCCAAAACAATAGTGGTAACCTAGTAAGAGACATGATAGATCGCACCATATCCAATAAAGTGCGATTACAACGTTCGGATACACCATTACGCTGTGGTGTTCCATGTGGCATGTGCTGTGAAACTATTCCACATTGTTTTAAATGAAGGCCAAACTCGTAACTCAAATATTCTCCTCTACAATCAGATTGTAGAAACTTTATTTTCTTGTTACGATGATTCTTCACTTCACTCTGAAATTCTTTGAACTTTTCAGATGTTTTAGACTTGTGTTTCATTAAGTAGATATATCGATATCTGCTCAAATCATCTGTGAAGGTCAGGAAATAATGATACCCGCCACGAGCATCAACACTCATTGGACCGCATACATCGGTATGTATTATTTCCAATAAGTCACTAGCTCGTTCCATTGTTCCGAAGAACGGAGTTTTAGTCATCTTGCCCATAAGGCACGGTTCGCAAGCATCAAATGATTCATAATCAAGTGATTCCAAAAGTCCATCTTTATGCAGTTTCTTCATGCGCTTTACATCAATATGACCCAAATGGCAGTGCTACAAATATGTTGCACTATCATTATCAACTTTGCATCTTTTGGCATCAATATCACTACGATCAAGATTCAATTAAACTATCAACATTGGGTGTATGACCATAGAAGGTTTTATTCATGTAAATATAATAACAATTTATTCTCTATTTTAGATGAATAATCGTATTGCAATAAACATGATCTAATCATATTTATGCTCAACGCAAACACCAAATAACATTTATTTAGGTTCAACACTAATCTCGAAAGTATAGGGAGTATGCGATGATGATCATATCAATCTTGGAACCACTTCCAACACACATCGTCACTTCACTCTCAACTAGTCTCTGTTTATTCTGTAACTCCTATTTTGAGTTACTAATCTTAGCAATCGAACAAGTATCAAATACCCAGGGGCTACTATAAACACTAGTAAGGTACACATCAATAACTTGTATATCAAATATACCCTTGTTCATTTTTGCCATCCTTCTTATCCACCAAATATTCAGGGCATTTCCGCTTCTAGTGACCATTTCCTTTGCAGTAGAATCACTCAGTTTCAGGCTTTGGTCCAGCTTTGGGCTTCTTTCACAAGAGTGACAACTTGCTTGCCATTCTACTTGAAGTTCCCTTTCTTTCCCTTTGCCCTTTTCTTGAAACTAGTGGTCTTGTCAATCATCAACACTTGATGCCCTTTCTTGATTTCTACATTCATCGATTTAAGCATCAGGAAGAGCTCGGGAATCGTTTTCGTCATCCCTTGCATACTATAGTTCATCACGAAGTTCCAATAACTTGGTGATGGTGACTAGAGAACTCTGTCAATCACTATCTTATCTGGAAGATTAACTCCCACTTGATTCAAGCGATTGTAGTACCCAGACAATCTAAGCACATGCTCACTACTTGAGCTATTCTCCTCCATCTTTTAGCTATAGAACTTGTTGGAGACTTAATATCTCTCAATCGGGTATGCGCTTGAAATATTAACTTCATTTCCTGGAACATCTCATATGGTCCATGACGTTCAAAACATCTTTGAAGTCCCGATACTAAGCCGTAAAGCATGGTGCACTAAACTATCAAGTAGTCATCATATTAAGCTAGCCAAACGTTCATAACGTTTGCATCTACTCCTGAATAGTTTTGTCACCTAATGATGCATCAAGGACATAATACTTCTATGCAGCAATGAGGATAAACCTCAGATCACGGACTCAGTCCGCATCATTGTTACTATCATCCTTCAACTTAGTTTTCTCTAGGAACATATAAAAACATAGGGAAGCTACAACGCGAGCTATTGATCTATAACATAATTTGCAAAATACTATCAGGACTAAGTTCATGATAAATTAAAGTTTAAGTAATCATATTACTTAAAAACTCCCACTTAGATAGACATCCCTCTAATCATCTAAGTGATCACGTGACCAAATCAACTAAACCATGTCCGATAATCACGTGAGATGGAGTAGTTTTCAATGGTGAACATCACTATGTTGATCATATCTACTATATGATTCACGCTCGACCTTCCGGTCTCCAGTGTTCCAAGGCCATATATGCATATGCTAGGCTCGTCAAGTTTAACCCGAGTATCCTGCGTGTGCAAAACTGGCCTGTACCCGTTATATGTGAACGTAGAGCTTATCACACCCGATCATCATGTGGTGTCTCGGCACGACAAACTGTAGCAACGGTGCATACTCAGGGAGAACACTTGTACCTTGAAATTTAGTAATGGATCATCTTATAATGCTACCGACGTTCTAAGCAAAATAAGATGCATAAAGGATAAACATCACATGCAATCAAAATATGTGACATGATATGGCCATCATCATCTTGTGCTCATGATCTCCATCACCGAAGCATCATCATGGTCTCCAACGTCACCGGCGCGACACCTTGATCTCCATCGTAGCATCGTTGTCGTTTCACCACCTATTGTTACTATGACTATCGCTACCGCTTAGTGATAAAGTAAAACAATTACATGGCGATTACATTGCAAACAATAAAGCGACAACCATATGCCTCCTGCCAGTTGCCGATAACTTTGTTACAAAACATGATCATATCATACAACAATTTATATCACATCATGCTTGACCATATCACATCACAGCAAGCCCTGCAAAAATAAGTTAGACGTCCTCTACTTTGTTGTTGCAAGTTTTACGTGGCTGCTACGGGCTTCTAGCAAGAACCGTTCTTACCTATGCATCAAAACCACAACGATTTTTTGTCAAGTCTCCTATTTTAACCATCAACAAGGACCGGGCGTAACCACACTCGATTCAACTAAAGTTGGAGAAACAGACACTCACCAGCCACCTATGTGCAAAGCACGTCGGTAGAACCAGTCACGCGTAAGCGTACGCGTAATGTCGGTCTGAGCCGCTTCATCCAACAATACCGCCGAATCAAAGTATGACATGCTGGTAAGCAGTATGACTATTATCGCCCACAACTCTTTGTGTTCTACTCGTGCATATAACATCTACGCATAGACCTGACTCGGATGCCACTGTTGGGGAACGTGGTAATTTCAAAAAAAAATCCTACGATCATGCAAGATTTATCTATGTGATGCATATCAACGAGAGGGGAGAGTGTGTCCACGTATCCTCATAGACCGAAAGCGGAAGGTTTAGTTAACACGATTGATGTAGTCGAACGTCTTCGTGATCCAACTGATCCAAGTACCGAACGTACGGTACCTCCGCGTTTAGCACACGTTCAGCTCGATGACGTCCCTCATACTCTTGAACCAGTTGAGGCCGAGGGAGAGTTTTGTCAGCACGATGGCATGGTGACGGTGATGATGAAGTTGCCGGCGCAGGGCTTCGCCTATGCACTATGACGATATGACCGAGGTGTGTAACTGTGGAGGGGGGCACCGCACACGGCTAAAAGATCAACTTGATCAACTTGTGTGTCTATGGGGTGCCCCCCTCCCACATATATAAAGGAGGGAGGGAGGAGGAGGCCGGCCAAGGGGTGGCGCACCCAAAGGGGGGGAGTCCTACTCCAAGTAGGTTTGGCTCCCCCCTTTCCTATTCCTATTAGGAGAAGGAGGAAGGAGGAGGAGAGAAGAAGGAAAGGAGAAGGAGGAAGGAGGAGGAGAGAAGGAGGAGGAGAGAGAAGGAGGAAGGACGTCTCCGGTCAATAACCAATAGCGGAACCTGGATGCTCATATTGGTTCCTACATATTCTACGAAGATCTTTATCGGTCAAACCGCATAACAACATACGTTGTTCCCTTTGTCATCGGTATGTTACTTTCCCGAGATTTGATCGTCGGTATCATCATACCTAGTTCAATCTCGTTACCGGCAAGTCTCTTTACTCGTTCCATAATACTTCGTCTCGCAACTAACTCATTAGTTACAATGCTTGCAAGGCTTATAGTGATGAGTATTACCGAGAGGGCCCAGAGATACCTCTCCGAAACACGGAGTGACAAATCCTAATCTCGATATATGCCAACCCAACAAACACCTTCAGAGACACCTGTAGAGCACCTTTATAATCACCCTTTTATGTTGTGATGTTTGGTAGCACACAAAGTGTTCCTCCGGTATTCGGGAGTTGCATAATCTCATAGTCTGAGGAACTTGTATAACTCATGAATAAAGCAGTAGTAATGAAACTGACATGATCATAATGCTAAGCTAACGGATGGGTCATGTCCATCACATCATTCTCCTAATGATGTGATCCCGTTCATCAAATGACAACACATATCTATGGTTAGGAAACATAACCATCTTTTATTAGCGAGCTAGTCAAGTAGAGGCATACTTGGGACTATATGTTTTGTCTATGTATTCACACATGTACTAAGTTTCCGGTTAATACAATTCTAGCATGAATAATAAGTATTTATCATAAATTAAGGAAATAAATAATAACTTTATTATTGCCTCTAGGGCACATTTCCTTCATTTTGTACTGTTGTGAACTAATTCTTTATTTATATTGGTGTAATATCTAATTTATTCCAAATTCTCCATGGTTCATACTCCCCGACACTACCCATAGATCCATCAAAATAAGCAAACAACACATAGAAAACAGAACAATCTGTAGTAATATGTAAACTTCGAATACTTCTGTAACTCATAAAATTCTGAAGAACTAGGAACACACAGGAAATTTGTATATCAATCTTGTGAAAAAATAATCAGTATTTTATCGCGCTTCTGTTAAAAATGAGAATTATTTTACTAGGCGCAAAAGTTTCTATTTTTCAGCAAAATCAAATCAACTATCACCGTAAGCCATACCAAAGGTCTTACTTGGCTCAAACACTAATTAAAACATAAAAAACACATCTAACCAGAGGCAAGATGAAAAAATTATTGAAAACAGAACCAAAAAAGCAACAAAAATAAAATTGGGTTGCCTCCTGTCGGTGTCAAAACCAGCGGATCTCGGGTAGGGGGTCCCGAACTGTGTGTCTAGGCGGATGGTAACAGGAGACAAGGGACACGATGTTTTTACCCAGGTTCGGGCCCTCTCGATGGAGGTAAAACCCTACTCCTGCTTGATTAATATTGATGATATGGGTAGTACAAGAGTAGATCTACCACGAGATCAGAGAGGCTAAACCCTAGAAGCTAGCCTATGGTATGATTGTTGTTCTTCCTACGGACTAAAACCCTCCGGTTTATATAGGCACCGAAGAGGGTTAGGGTTACACAGAGTCGGTTACAATGGTAGGAGATCCACATATCCATATCGCCAAGCTTGCCCTCCACACCAAGGAAAGTCCCATCCGGACACGGGACAAAGTCTTCAATCTTGTATCTTCATAGTCCGGGAATCCGGCCAAAGGAGATAGTTCAGCTATCCGGACGCCCCCTAATTCGGGACTCCCTCAGTAGCCCCCGAACCAGGCTTCAATGACAACGAGTCCGACGCGTAGATCGTCTTCGGCATTGCAAGGTGGGTTCTTCTCCAAATCCTGTGTACCTGTTGAATAGTGTCCGTCTCCTTATAAATATTGCGTTCCTCGGCTTCCACGCCCAATAATGGCCATCTTCCACGTGTTGAACGAATGTGAAAAGCCAGGGTATTTTTACATTTACCCCCTAGCTGCGCAAATGAGCTGCCTATAAAAGAGACGAGGATCTAGATCCGAATCACACCATCCTCCCTTCGCGAGCATTCATCAGAGCGCATCTGACAGAAATCCATTCCATCATGGACAGTCAACGCGGCTCCTCCTCTCGCCCTCCCATCCCTTAGCCTGGAGATTGGGAGAGATGCTCTGTCCCGCACAGCGAGCTAGTGATGCTCCAAACCAAGGGATTTCTTCCCCCAGCCTTCATGGTTCCGGTTCGAGCCGGACTCACCACCTATAAAGGCAGAAAGCAAGCGGAGAACGTCCCCAGCCCCTCCAAAGGAGAGTGCGTATGCCTTGTCCCTTATTTGATAAGAGGGCTCGGATTTCCAATTCATCCGTTTCTCCGGGGGCTCCTGGAGTTCTACGGCCCCCAGTCACACAACCTTACGCCTGCCTCCATTTTGCATATTGCGGGCTTCGTGGCCCTTTGCAAGCTATTTTTGGGCATCGAGGCTCATTTTGCGCTGTGGAAGAAGTTGTTCTGCCTTGTGCCCTGTTCTCAAGAGGGGTCAATATATCAAGTGGGCGAAGCCGAACTATGGTGCATCGCTGGGATCGGATATCTATCCGGAACCCCGAAGAAGGCGTCCGACAACTGGCCTTCGGAATGGTTTTATATAGAAGATGTCCCCCTGCCGGACCCTGTTCGGGTCGGCCTCCCTGAGCTCAATGATGCTCCTTTGAAGAAACGCCTAAGCTGGCGTCCATGGAGCCCTCAGAAGGAAAATGACAGGGACGTCCTTTACTTGATGAGCCGAATTAGGTTGTTAGCTCATTCCGAACTGACCATGATTGGGGTCATGGCCACATGCATTATGCGAGGGGTGCAGCCGCTCCAGTATAGAGGCCACCCCATGTGGGATTTCAACGGGGAGGATGATGCCACCCGCTGCGGTCGTAAGGGGCCGGGATCGGTCGCCGATCTGATGAAGATCTTGTCCGCATTGTACAAGGGAGAAGAGGAGGAATTTCTCCGCGTCAATCCGCAGGACGGATTTTCTATGAACAATCCTCCAAGCTGGGTAAGCGGACATTTCTTTTTGCCTATCCGATCCATATTCCCATAGTCAAGTATCTCATTTTATGATTTCGACGCAGGAACTGCGCCAGGCCGTAAGGGATATAAACAGCCCGCCTCCACAACCCGAGGATTCGGAACGGTTCCTCAATCCGACCTCCCGAGAGGATCAGGACATATCGGTGGAGCTGATCGACGGGGTATTTCACCAACTGAGCATCGATAATGCCTTGGTCGCCATTACGACCGATTACCCCGAAATACTTCCAGCCTCGCAGGTAACTGAGACTGAAGTCCCAATACTTTGATAATGACCCATCCGTGCTTATTTTTGATCACCGTATACCAATGGTGTTTCGCAGGGAAAGTCCTTGAGGTGGAAGGCCGAGCTTGCGGCGGCTAGTCAACAAGGGACAGCAAGGCCAAGCAGGCTGAAAAGGAGTGCGGTCCGGATTGAGACGCCGGTGCAACGGTATGGCGTGTCATCTTACTCCCAGGTTTTATTCCCGGAGGGCATACTAACACTTGTGCTCTTTTCAGGAAAAAGAGCGCTCGCCGGACTGTATCCGATGAGGTTGCCCATCGAGCCTCTGTCAACCAGGTTCCAATGCTAGGTCCAGAAGCGGAGGCTGACACGAGGCGTGCGTCGGATGCTCCTCCGACAGAGGAAGCCGACAGGTTATCTGCCACCAATTCCGAGGTGGAGAGTGCCATGAATCACAGGCGTCGCCGGACAGTTCTTTGTGATGCATGTTTCTCCCCAGAGGCATTGGATGCCTTCAATTCGGGAGATGCGCACCTCCGTGCCGCTCAAAATGGTCTAGCCAGAGCCACGGAGCAGTATGTAAAAGACATACGGGTGAGAAAATATGATAGTTATAAATGCCAGTAGCTCCCAAGACTTGAAATAGTTAGAATAACTGATTTAAGGATCATTTACTATGCAGGATCTTACAGAAAAGAATACCCAACTGTCCCAGGAGCTGGAGGAGTGCAAGGCCCAACTTGAGGCCGCACTAGCCACAGCGGGGGAAGCCAAAGAGACCCCCTCTGGTAATATATGCTTCAAAAGATAAGTAATTTGTGAAGTGCAGCGTGTGTATAAGTTTGACAATAATATTGCAGATGGCGCCGGGATAGATCCGGACAAGCAACAGCTCTTGCGCCGGTTAAAGGCCGGCGAGAATGTGCTTACAAGGGTGAGGCAAGAGAAAAATAATCTCCAAGATGCCAACACCCAGCTGGGTGAGGAACTAAAAGATGTTCATGCCCAGCTGTCTGACTCCGTTAAGGAGAATCGGCGGCTTCGACGCAGCATTTTTAGTAAGTGCTTGAACGAACTTTGACAAAGAGTTCGGCGAGGAAGTCGACTAACAGAGTTATGTCTGTAGGTATGCTCACAGGCCGTCCTGCAGAGGAAATGCCCGGTTCTACGGGTGACCTTCTTCCCGAGCTCTTGCAACTGCACGAACGAGTTCGGCAGGCGATGGAAGGCATCGCCCAGGCCTTGTGGCCATCTGTCTCCCTGCCCGAAGGCCTTGGAGAGCTTGCAGAGAGGCTTTAGGGAGCGCGGCGGCGCTTCCGATTATGGAAGATATCGGCCTGCCGTCAAAGCGCTAGGGAGGCCTAGGCCATGGTGACGATGCGATACACGAAGGCTGACCCAAACCACATGGCCGAGGTCGGACCTGTGGGGCCCGATGGGAAGGAGATCCTTGTGAGCTTAGTGTACGGCCAAGTAGAGTTGGCCGCAAAGTATTCCCAGTAGGACTGTAAACTAGACAGCCTATTAGATGGCATTGAAGAGGAATACAATCAGTCGAATTGACTATGTAATTTAAGATGACATGTAAAATGCCTTCTAGACGGATTGTAGATCGTTTGTCATAGCGGACCTTTTCGCTTCAACCTCGGGACCCAATAGTCTGGAGTGTGTCCGAATACCCTTGCGGTTATATAAGAACCGGGGCATGCGTGGAGACCAGGCGTAGGGGTCATTAGTGCTTTATCAGACAAGTGCCCAACTAGTTATGTTATATTACATGGTTAGTAAGAAACATCTTCCAGGGAGAATAGTACCGTTAGGGGTTCCTTTCCCTGGGAGGCATGCCCTAAAGTGCATGTACAGACTGCGAAAAAAGCAGAAAAACATCTGGGGCAGATAAACAAATAGGAAAGAAATCGTCTTTTAGTTCACCGACCGAATATTCCCTTAAGAACGCTAGCTTTCGGCTTCACCCAGTCTGAGGTACACATCCAGCTAATCCGGCAGTAACAATCGCAGAGGTGCTCCCTTTACCACCTAGCCGAACAATCGGGAACGTAGGGGTAAGCACAGGAGCCAGGCAACCTAGCTTGGCCAAAACTTAAGTCATATCGATGCATACAATGGTGAATAAAAGGTACATGCAGAAGTGTGAGACATGTGTTGGGCATGAAGCCCGTATAAATAAGCTTCTGTTAAAGAAGCCCCCAGGTATAATGAGCGCGGATAGCGCGTCAAGTGTGTGCGAACAATGGGTTGCGTTCCATGGGTTCGGCTCGAGTCGGTTATCCGATGCATCTCGCAGACGGTATGCTCCACCGGTCAGGACTTGGTCGATGATAAAGGGACCTTCCCATTTGGGCTTGAGTTTGTCTTTTTTCTTGCCCGGCAGGCGTAGAACTAACTCGCCAACATTGTAAGTTTTGGCCCGTACTTCTCTGCTTTGATATCTTCGAGCTTGCTGTTGATAGAATGCGGAACGGGCTTTTTCCACATCATGCTCCTCCTCCAAGGCATCCAAACTATCCTGCCGATCGAGCTCGGCTTCTCTTTTTTCGTACATGCGCATGCAAGGTGAGTCATGAATTATGTCGCAGGGCAGAACTGCCTCTGTGCCGTATACCATAAAGAATGGTGTAAATCCGGTTGTGCGATTCGGAGTGGTCCACAGCCCCCAGAGTACGGAGTCGAGCTCCTCTACCCAGTGCGTGTTAGATTCCTTGAGGGACCGCACTAATCTGGGTTTGATGCCGCTCATGATTAGACCATTTGCTCGCCCGACTTGACCGTTAGTTTGAGGGTGATAGACTGAAGCATAGTCGAGCTTGATGCCCATGTTTTTGCACCAGAGTTTTACCTCGTCGGCCGTAAAGTTCGTGCCGTTATCAGTGATGATGCTATGGGGGACGCCATAACGGTGTACGACCCCTGATATGAAGTCTATCACCGGTCCGGATTCGGCCGTCTTAACAGGTTTGGCCTCTATCCATTTGGTGAATTTATCCACCATGACCAGTAGGTATTTTTGCTTGTGGGTTCCTCCTTTAAGGGGTCCAACCATGTCAAGCCCCCAGACCGCGAAGGGCCAGGTTATGGGTATAGTTTTGAGGGCGGTGGGTGGCATGTGGCTTTGGTTACCAAAGAGCTGGCAACCGATGCATCGTTGGACTAAGTCTTGAGCATATGCCCGGGCCGTCGGCCAATAAAATCCTGTACGGAAGGTCTTGCCTACAAGGGCCCGGGCTACAGCGTTGTGCCCGCCGAGTCCGGCATGAATTTCAGCCAGAAGATTCCGCCTTTCCTCTTCGGAGATACACCTTTGAAGGACTCCGGTTGTGCTTTTCTTGTAAAGCTCTCCCTCATGGACCTTATAGGCTTTAGATCGCTGCACTATGCAGCAGGCCTCGTTTTGGTCCTCGAAAAGTTCCTGCCTGGTTAGGTTGGCTAGGACTGGTTCCGCCCACGGGGCAATGACTGCCATTATTACGTGGGCTAAGGATGTTACTTCGTTGGCAGAACCACCAATTGTGTCAGAATGTTCGGTGTAGGGCAGTGCGGTTGGGTCCGGGTTGTTATTTCCGGACTCCCCCTCCCATAGTACGGATGGCTTGAACAACCTCTCTAGGAAGATTTTGGGAGGGACGGCATCGCACTTTGCGCCAATGCGTGCCAATACGTCTGCTGCCTGGTTGTTATCCCGGGCTATATGATGAAATTCGAGCACCTCAAACCGAGCTGACATTTTTAGGACGGCATTGCGATAAGCTGCCATTTTCGGATCCTTGGCATCGAAGTCTCCATTTATTTGGGATATCGCGAGGTTCGAATCCCTGCGCACCTCTAGGCGTTGAATGCCCATGGAGACTGCCATCCGGAGGCCATGTAGAAGGGCCTTGTATTCGGCTGCGTTGTTGGAGTCCGTATACATTATCTGGAGTACGTATTGAACTGTATCTCCGGTTGGGGATGTCAGAACGACGCCAGCCCCAATACCAGCCAACATTTTGGAGCCTTCGAAGTGCATGATCCAGTTGGAATATGCGCCGTACTCTTTAGGGAGTTCGACTTTAGTCCATTCGGCGACGAAGTCGGCCAAAACTTGCGACTTAATAGCTCGCCGTGGCTTATAGGTTATGTCGAACGGGAGGAGCTCAATGGCCCATTTGGAAATCAGGCCCGTCGCGTCGCGGTTGTTTATAATGTCATTAAGGGGTACTTCGGAGCCTACTGTTATCGAACACTCTTGAAAGTAGTGTCGCAGCTTCCGGGATGCCATGAACACCGCGTATGCTATCTTTTGATAATGCGGGTACCGTGACTTGCATGGAGTTAGGAGAGTGGACACATAGTAAACTGGTTTTTGAAGGGGGAACTTGTGTCCGTCCGTTTCTCATTCGACAATGAGCACCGCGCTCACAACTTGATGAGTTGTCGCAATATATAATAGCATTGGTTCGCCCATGTTGGGAGCGGCGAGGACCGGGTTTGTTGCCAATATGGCATTTATTTCTTCGAGTCCGGCCATGGCGGCATCCGTCCACTCAAAGTGTTCGGTGCGCCGGAGGAGGCGATAAAGGGGTAATGCCTTTTCTCCCAAACGGGAGATAAAGCGGCTTAGAGCCGCCATGCATCCCGTCAATTTTTGTATTTGTTTGAGGTCCTTTGGGATATCCAATTGTGACAGAGCTCGGATCTTGGCTGGGTTTGCTTCGATTCCTCTACCGGATACAATGAAGCCCAAGAGCTTTCCGGCTGGTACGCCGAAAACACATTTTTCCGGGTTAAGCTTAATGTCGTATGTTCGAAGATTATCGAACGTGAGCCTCAAATCGTCTACTAGAGTTTCGACGTGCTTGGTTTTGACAACCACATCGTCTACGTATGCCTCCACTGTTTTGCCGATCTGGTTTGCCAGACATGTCTGAATCATGCGCTGATATGTTGCGCCGGCGTTTTGAGCCCAAAGGGCATTGTGTTGAAGCAGAATGGGCCGTATGGGGTGATGAATGCCGTTGCGGCCTGGTCGGGCTCTGCCATCTTAATTTGGTGGTAGCCGGAGTATGCGTCGAGGAAACACAATGAATCATGTCCTGTGGTAGCGTCAATAATTTGATCGATGCGGGGGAGGGGGAAGGGATCCTTTGGGCAAGCCTTGTTGAGGTCCTTGAAATCGACGCATAGGCGCCAGGATTTGTCCTTCTTTGGTACGATCACCAGGTTTGCTAGCCAGTCCGGATGTTTTATATCTCTGATGAATCCGGCCTCCAATAGTTTGGCTAGCTCGTCTCCCATGGCTTGTCTCTTGGGTTCGGAGAAACGCCGAAGAGCTTGTTTGACTGGCTTGAATCCTTTTAGGATGTTTAGGCTGTGCTCGGCCAGCCGGCGTGGGATTCTTGGCATGTCTGAAGGGTGCCAGGCAAAAATGTCCCAATTTTCGCGTAGGAATTCTCGTAGTGCGGCGTCTACATCAGGGTTTAATTATGCCCCGATGGAGGCCGTTTTTGTAGGGTCCGTTGGATGGACTTGGAATTTGACTATTTTGTCCGCCGATTTAAAGGAGGTGGACTTGGATCTCTTATCGAGTATCACATCGTCCCTGTTCACCATGGAGCGCAACGCAGTGAGTTCCTCGGCCGCTAGGGCTTTGGATAGTGCCTCAAGGGCTAGTGCGGCTGTCTTGTTTTCGGCGCGGAGTGCTATGTCCGGGTCGCTAGCAAGAGTGATGATTCCGTTGGGCCGGGCATTTTGAGCTTCATGTACCCATAATGGGGTATAGCTTGAAAAATTGTGAATGCCTCTCGCCCTAGTAGAGCGTGATATCCGCTGCTGAACGGGGCCACTTGGAACATGACCTCCTCGGACCTGTAATTATCCGGCGTGCCGAACACCACATTCAGTGTGATTTTTCCAGTACAGCATGCTTCCCGACTGGGGATTATTCCTCTAAAGGTTGTGCTACTTCGCTCAATGCGGCTCCAGTCTATTTCCATTTTTCTGAGTGTTTCCTCGTAAATGAGGTTCAATCCGCTGCCACCGTCCATGAGTACCTTGGTAAGGCGAAAGCCGTCCACTATTGGACTAAGGACCAATGCGGCTGGTGCTCGGGCTGTTCGGAATTTAGGTTCATCACTGGCATTAAAGGTAATAGCCGTGTCACTCCGTGGGTTTATTGTTGCTACTTGGTAGACTTTGGCAAGGCTGCGGAGTGTTCGTTTCTGCATATTATTTGATGCGAAAGTCTCAAAGACTGTTAATACCGTACTGGTATCCTTGGGCTGGTGCTCTGGAGTTAGAAGCTCTTCGCCACTTTTTGCCACCTGCCGTAGTATCCAACATGCTCTAAGGCTATGAGTTGGAGTGTCACCCTCTATACTATGAATTTTGCAGGGTCCATTGAGCCATCCTTCCAGTATGGTTCCATGCCCTATAGAGGGTTTTTGCTTTTTGGTGTTTAACCCAGGTGCCTGGCGATAATGCACCCTTTTATTTAGGACTGGGGTTGTATTCAGGGCCGGATTGTCCCAAAATTTAATTTCGGTTTTCCAGGCGCTTTCCATCGCACAGTACTTTCGTACTATGGACGCCAAGTTAGCGAAGCGTGTAATTTCACGATGACTTACGGCGTTGAGGATTCCCTTGTCCGTGCAATTATTGCAGAAGAATGAAATTGCGTCCTCCTCGCGGCAGTCCTTTATCCTGTTCATAACCAGGAGGAATCTAGCCCAGTAATGGTGTACGTTTCTGCGGGCTCTTGCCGGATTTGGGATAGATCGCTTATGTTTGGGTGGGCGGGTGGAATTAAATTCGGAACCCCGTCCACTTTAAGACTCTGGGGCCAAGTAGTTTCCGAACTTGGAAGCTTGGGTTCTTGGATGTTATCCAATGAATCTAGCCCGCCGCCTGACTTTAGGTTCAGGGCTTGAGTAACATCCTCCCCTCCGCGAGAATCCGGCATGGAGGGATCGGGAATCCGGACATAGCTAGTCTTTAAGATAGAAGAAGGGTCGCCGTATTGTTTCTCTACCACAACAACATGGTGGGTAACCTGGGGAGAGTTAATATCTCTCAGATCGGGTTTAGGCCCAATCTGATCGTAGTCTGTAGCGACTCCCAGGGCGGCGATGCGATCCAAGAGCTCGTTTGAGGAAGAGAGCTCCATCGAATCCAACTGCTCGGCGAGTTTCGAGCTAACGTGAATATTGCTTTCGATGACGCGAGAAGTCATTGTCGGCGCGGTGGCTGGACATGCGGTCATAAGGAAACCGCCTAGCCGGAGAGTTTGGCCAATAGCCAAAGCTCCTTTAGCAACAGTGTCGTCTTTAAATACGGGATGAGGCATCCTTCCTGATGGCGACGGCACAGAGGAACTCTCAATGAAAGCACCAATGTCGGTGTCAAAACCGGCGGATCTCGGGTAGGGGGTCCCGAACTGTGCGTCTACGCGGATGGTAACAGGAGACAAGGGACACAATGTTTTTACCCAGGTTCGGGCCCTCTCGATGGAGGTAAAACCCTACTCCTTCTTGATTAATATTGATGATATGGGTAGTACAAGAGTAGATCTACCACGAGATCAGAGAGGCTAAACACTAGAAGCTAGCCTATGGTATGATTGTTGTTCTTCCTACAGACTACAACCCTCCGATTTATATAGGCACCGAAGAGGGTTAGGGTTACACAGAGTCGGTTACAATGGTAGGAGATCCACATATCCATATCGCCAAGCTTGCCCTCCACACCAAGGAAAGTCCCATCTGGACACGGGACGAAGTCTTCAATCTTGTATCTTCATAGTCCGGGAATCCGGCCAAAGGAGATAGTTCGGCTATCCGGACACCCCCTAATCCGGGACTCCCTCACCTCCCAAGAAGCGCTATTGTTAACGCCCTTAGCTAGGCATAAAAA
This sequence comes from Triticum aestivum, assembly GCF_018294505.1. Taxonomy (NCBI): domain Eukaryota; kingdom Viridiplantae; phylum Streptophyta; class Magnoliopsida; order Poales; family Poaceae; genus Triticum; species Triticum aestivum. Next base: position 212,687,287 of record NC_057807.1, on the reverse strand, counting down.
CATAGATCTAGGTATTGGCATAATAGTAAGGGAGACCATCCATGCTCATCTCATACTTCCTTCTTTCAGTGGTAAGTTTCTTTGTGGTAAGCAAAAGTAATCAAAATGGCTAAATTTAATAGGATAGGGATCCCTAAGATCAAGTGCGGGAGGAATAGGTTCCTCCTTTGGCCCCTTATAGTTTATAATCAAATCATTATAAGCTTTCCTTTAGTAAAACGTTATAAGCTTATCTCCTAGTACGAACCCTAATCTGTTGTTTTGTATAGCAAAATTATCATTAAGTTCAGAGATCTTATCAACTAAAACTTCGGTAGGGACTCTTTTTCTCAAATTTTCAGTATAGGCAACATAATTAGGAGTTTGCAATCTTATTATTTCCTCTTGATTAAAAAGGATATCCTCTATGGGAGGACAACCAACATTTATTTTATAATGAACAAAAATTACTCTAGCTTCTTTCATGATAAATCTAAATTCATGAGCAAAAAATATAGTGGCAGCATGCTTAACTTGAGAGTGCTGAATATTAGAAAACTCTAAGAAAATCCTTTGTATGCAAGGATGCATATGAACAAATTGTCTTTCGAGTTCAATTATGAGCAAAGTTATAGCATCCACAAGACTATTAGTTTTGTGAAGAATAGATCCTCCTAGCATAGGTAGCGTGCCAACACAAGTAAAGAAATCTTGAAGAACACCTTTTCCAATAATATTACCACTACCAATCCGGATTTTTTTTGTATGCATGATGGTGGGTTCTTCACAAGGATCATTATTAGCAAAGTCATCAAAATTTTCCTCAAGATTACTACTATCTATTTCGATGTAAACCTCCTCAGATGCATACATGATGGCAACAAACCGATCTAGCAAACGAGCAAATAAAAAGCAAACGAAAAGACGAACAGAAGAAGGAAAAAAAAGGCAAATCTTTTTGTGTTTTTCTGAAAACGTTTTAGAAGTGGGGAGAGGAAAACGAGAGGCAAATGTCAGATAATGTAATACGAGAGATGAGAGTTTACGATGGGTACTTGGTAGGCTTGACATAGATCTCCCTGGCAACAGCGCCAGAAATTCTTCCTGCTACTTCTTGAGCTTGCGTTGTTTTTTTCCTTGAAGAGGAAATGGTGATGCAACACAGTAGAGATAAGTATTTTCCTCGGTTAAGAACCAAGGTATCAATCCAGTAGGAGAAACGTGCAAGTCCCCAATAGATGCACCTACACAAACAATCAAACAATTGCACCCAACGCGATAAAGGGGTTGTCAATCCCTTCATGGTCACTTGCAAAGGTGAGATCTGATAGAGATAGATAAAACTAAATAAAAGATTACTAAATATTTTTGGGTATTTTGGTTTATAGATATGAAAATAAAAGGTTGCACAATAGTAGATCAGAAACATATATGATGGAGAATAGACCTGGGGGCCATAGGTTTCACTAGAGGCTTCTCTCTTGAAGGCAAATAATACGGTGGGTGAATAAATTACTGTCGAGCAATTGATAGAAAAGCACAAAGTAATGACGATATCCAAGGCAATGATTATGCATATTGGCATCACGTTCGTGTCAAGTAGACCAACTCCTACCTACATCTACTACTATTACTCCACACATCGACCGCTATCCAGCATGCATCTAGAGTATGAAGTTCATAAAGAACGGAGTAACGCCTCAAGTAAGATGACATGATGTAAAGGAATAAACTCAAGCAATATGATGAAAACCCCATCTTTTTATTCTCGATGGCAACAAATCAAGACGTGTCACGCTACCCCTACTTTGTCACTGGGTGAAATCACGCAAGATTGAACCCAAAGCTAAGCACCTCTCCCATTGCAAGAAAAACCAATCTAGTTGGCCAAACCAAACTGATAATTCTAAGAGAAATACAAAGATATCAAATAATGCATATAAGAATTCAGAGAAGATTCAAATAATATTAATAGATAAGCTGATCATAAATCCACAATTCATCGGATCTCGGCAAAACCCACCACAAAAGAAGATTACATCGGATAGATCTCCAAGAACATTGAGGAGAACATGGTATTGAGAATCAAAGAGAGAGAAGAATACATCTAGATACTAGCTATGGACCCATAGGTCTGAGGTAAACTACTCACGCTTCATCCGAAGGGCAATAGGGTTGATGTAGATGCCCTCCGTGATCGAATCCCCCACCAACAGGATGCCGGAAAAGGCCCCAAGATGGGGTCTCACGAGAACAGAAGGTTGCGGCAGTGAAAAAGTATTTTTGTGGCTCGCTCTGAGGGTTTTGGAATATATGTGAATATATAGGACGAAGAAGTAGGTCAAGGGATCCCTGAGGGGGCCACAAGGTAGGGGGAACCTCCACCCCCTAGGGCGCGCCTTCCACCCTTGCCGCTGCCTTGTGGCTCTTTTGGCTTGGACTCCAAGTCCTTTGGGTGTCTTCTGGTCCAAGAAAAATCGTCGTAAAGTTTTATTTCGTTTGGACTCCATTTGATATTCCTTTTCTGCGAAACTCAAAAACAAGGAAAAACAGAAACTGGCATTGGGCTCTAGGTTAATAAGTTAGTCCCAAAAATAATATAAAATAGCATAATAATGTATGTAAAACATCCAAAACAGATAATATAATAGCATGGAACAATCAAAAATTATAGATACGCTGGAGACATATCAAGCATCCGCAAGCTTAATTCCTGCTCGTCCTCGAGTAGGTAAATGATAAAAACAGAATTTTCGATGTGGAATGCTACCTAACATATTTATCCATGTAATTCATTTTATTATGGCATGAATGTTCAGATCCATAAGATTCAAAACAAAAGTTTAATATTGACATAAAAACAATAATACTTCAAGCATACTAAAAGCAGTCATGTGTTCTCCAAATAACATGGCCAAAGAAAGTTATCCCTACAAAATCATATAGGCTGTCTATGCTCCATCTTCATCACACAAAGTATTAAATCAGGCACAACCCCGATGACAAGCCAAGCAATTGTTTCATACTTTTTATGTTCTCAAACTTTTTCAACTTTCACCCATTACATGAGCGTGAGCCATGGATATAGCACTATATGTGGAATAGAATATGGTGGTTGTGGAGAAGACCGAAAGACGAAGATAGTCTCACATCAACTAGGTGTATCAACGGGCCATCGAGATGCCCATTAATAGATATCTATGTGAGTGAGTAGGGATTGCCATGCAACAGATGCACTAGAGCTATAAGTTTATGAGAGCTTAAATAAACTAAGTGGGTGTGCATCCAACTCGCTTGCTCACGAAGACCTAGGGCAATTTGAGGAAGCCCATCATTGGAATATACAATACAAGGTCTATAATGAAAAATTCCCACTAGTATATGAAAGTGACAACATAGGAGACTATCTATCATGAAGATCATGGTGCTACTTTGAAGCACAAGTGTGGAAAAAGGATAGTAACATTGCCCCTTCTCTCTTTTCTCTCATTTTTTGGGTGGGATTCTTTGGCTTCTTTTATTTTTATAAAGTCCGGAGACTCATCCCAACTTGTGAGGGAATCATAGCTTCCATCATCCTTTCCTCACATGGGAGAATGCTCTAATAATGATGATCATCACACTTTAATTTAGTTACAACTCAAGAATTACAACTCAATTCTAGAACAAATATATGACTCTATATGAATGCCGGTGAAAAGAGGCTATTTGATATTAGCTCATTAGATGAATGGAGAACCAAAGCCTATGAAAATGCCAAGTTATATAAAGAGTTAAAAGATGGCATGACAAAAGAATCCAAAAGCGGGAATTCAAAGTTAGAGAATAAGTTCTTTTGTACAACTCTCGTTTTAGATTCTTTGCACGAAAACTTCTCTCTAAATGGGAATGACCATATATATCATCCAGGAGGTTTACCACTTTGGAGGTATCAAAATAAATAATGTTGAAGGTACTAATCCGAAGTTGGTCAGTGGGCAAAGAATTAAACACTATATCTCAGGTACGCCTATTAATGTTCAATATTATTCAAACCATGACACCGGAGGAACACATAAAAGAGACCTTCTGAAACACTCCAGAATACTAAAAAAAGATGATGTACGTGATACGGTAAGTAAATGGACTCCAAAAAATCCGCAAAAATATTTTTTGTCAGTTTTGGAACATCACAAAAATTAGGAAAATAAGAAATAACCAGGAAGGCACCCGAGGGGGCACAAGACACCAGGGCGCGCTTGGGCCCCATGGCGTGCCTAGGTGGGTTGTGCCCACCTCGGGAACCTTCCCAACTCCTTTTGCCTCCCATTTTCTTGTTTCCCAAGATAAAAAATCTTTATATACCCCCCGAACGTACTGACCACCGTATCACGGAGAAATCTTTCGTTCTTCTTTCTTGCTATTTTCTTGGTAGATCTGAAATATGTCATCTCAAGATTCGGAAGAGGATTGCCCAGTTTCTTCTCAGCCTTTGGATAAAAATATCTTCAAGGACACCTATCCCTATATATGGTTCACTGATGAGGAAGATGAAGATGAACTGGTCCCTCCTCGGTTCAAGCAAGAAAGCAAGGAGGCATTAAGCAAGAGGATAATAAAGCTTGAGATGGAGAACGATGAGTTGAGGATAGATAACTTTACCCTCTGGCGCAAGCTGGAGAAAAGGATAAGCCCGCTACTACCTCATTACCACCACCACCTTATTCATCACCAAAGGAGAATTGAGTTCATGGTATGGACACTCCCTTGGATTGTGCCAAGCTTGGGTGAGGCATCCCGGTACCGTATCACCACCACTATCTTTGCTTTTATCTATTTTAGTTCGATCTTTAGTTACCCTTTGATCTAGTTGAATAAAAGTTTAGTTCGATCCTTTCTTTTCGAGTGCTTGCTTAATGATCTATCGATGTAATCGTGTGCGAGATATATAATAAAGAGTAGTTCGAGTTTTGTTTCTTTACTTTTATGCTTCAATAAAAAAGGAAGGAAATAAATGAAAAAGATCATATGCTAATCTTATGGTAAGTAATGAGATCACATAAGGAAAAGTATAAGTGGTAAAATTTATTAGAGATTGCCAAACATAGCATTTGTCAACGATGCAATTCATCAAAGAATTAATAAGGGAGGAGAATATTCACATGGAAATACACTATCTTGGACATCTTCTATGATTGTGAGCCCCCATAAAAATATTATATGCCAAAATTGTTGATGTTGGAAAAGAACGAATGATTTACGTTTGTTCATATTCACATAGAAGTTATATTGTCATAGATCCTTTAACATGTGGTGCTTGCTCAATATCTTTTCTAGCCAAAAATTCCGCACTAAGTGATACTACTTGTGCATCCAAAAACCCTCAACCAAAATCTAATTTTGAGAGTCCACCATACCTACCTATAGGTTGAGTAAGACCCTTCAAGTAAGTTGTCATCGGTGCAAAAAGGCAATAAAAATTGCTTCTAAATGTATTAGATCATTTAGTGTAAGAGAAAATTGAGCGTTGTACAAACTTATGATGGCAAAATAATAAAAGCGACAGACTGCATAATAAAGGTTGCTATCACAAGGGGCAATATAACATGATGTTCTTTTGCACTAAGAGATTGAGCATACAACCAAAAAGCGCATGGCAACCTCTGCTTCCCTCTGCGAAGGGCATATCTTTTACTTTTTTGTACTTACTTTTTATGCAAGAGTCAAAGTATTCTTCCTTATTCTTTTTTCTTTTTTTTTCTTTTGCAACCATCATGTAGAGGAAAGATCTAGGCACATATATCCAGTTGGATATGGGTGAGCATGAGTTATTATTATTGACATAACCCTCAAGGTGAATACGTTGGTAGGCGAAACTATAAGCCCCTATCTTTCTATGTGTCCGGTTGAAACTTTTTGCTCATGTGTATGCGGTGAGTGTTAGCAATCATAGAAGACTATATGATGGTTGAGTATGTGGACTTACCAAAAGGCTCCGATATGTGACCCTTCCTGAAAAGATGATGAATTGTAGTTACAAAGTTGACTGAGAACATAGTTTGTTGGTTTTGAATAGAGTTTATGCTTTTACTTTGATGTTGTGATGAATTGTTACTTGTTCATGAGAAGTTATATGATGAAAGTTCTACGATAAAGTTTTATGTTAAAGTTTGTTGTTGTTATAATAATATGCATGATGCTTCTATGTTCGTATTTTGTTTTTATCGACACCTCTCTCTCTAAGAATGTGGACATGTTTTTCGATTTTGGTTTTTGCTTGAGGACAACCGATGTCTAAGCTTGGGGGAGTTGATACGTCCATTTTGCATCATGTTTTCATACTGTTATTTATAATGTTTTTTTGTATAATAATGTTTTATGTAGTAATTCTAATGCCTTTTCTCTCATAATATGCAAGGTTTGCACAAAGTAGGAGAATGCTGGCAGCTGGAATTCTGGACCTGAAAAAGCTACGTCAGAGTTACCTATTCTGCACAACTCCAAATGAGCTGAAAATTTAAGGAGAATTGTTTTAAAATACATGAAGAATATTGGAGCAAATAACTACCAGAGGGCCCCACCAGGTGGGCACAACCCACCTGGGCATGCCAGGGAGCCCAGGCGCGCCCTGGTAGGTTGTGCCCTCCTCGGCCCACCTCCGGTGCCCCTCTTCTGGTATATAAGTCATTTTGACATAGAAAAAAAATAAGGAGAGGACTTTCAGGACAAAGCGCCGCCATCTCAAGGCGAAACTTGGGCAGGAGCACTTTTGCCCTCCGGCAGATCGATTCCGCCGGGGGAACTTCCCGCCCGGAGGGGGAAATCATTGTCATCGTCATCACCAAAAACTCTCCCATGTTTGGGAGGGCTATCTCCATCAACATCTTCAACAACACCATCTCCTCTCAAACCCTAGTTCATATCTTGTGTTCAATCTTTGTACCTGAACTTCAGATTGGTACTTGTGGGTGACTAGTAGTGTTGATTACATCTTGTAGTTGATTACTACATGGTTTATTTGGTGGAAGATTATATGTTCAGATCCACTATGCTATTTAATACCCCTCTGATTTTGAGCATGATTATTATTGGTGAGTGGTGATATGTCTCCAACGTATCTATAATTTATGAAGCATTCATGCCATGTTTACAACAATTTTATATTGTTTTGGTATGATTTGATTAGAACTAAACTGAACCGATGTTGTTTTCAGCAGGACTACTGTGGTGTCATTTTTTGTGTAGAAATAAAAGTTCTCGGAATGGGATAAAAATTTGTGGTGATTTATTGTGGACCAAAAAGACCCCTGAAGCATCGAGGAAGGTCCGGAAGCTTCATGAGGAAGCCAAAAGCCCGGGGGCCAAGCCCGACCCCCAGGGAGGGTGCTCCCGGCTTGTCGCTGCCTTGTGGACCCCCTTGACGTGAGACCAAAGCCAAATATTCCTATTAATACCAAAACCACTGGAAAGAACCCTAGATCGGAATTTCTGCCGCTGCAAGCCTTTGTAGCCATGAAAAATCAATCTAGGCCCTCTCTGGGCCCTGTCGGAGGGGCCCACATCACCAGAGGCCATGGAGGAGGAAGCCGGAGGGGGCTATCATCGCCATGGAGGCCAAGGACCAGAGGGATAACCTCTCCCCATCTAGGGGGAGGCCGTGTAGGAGGAAGCACAAGGGGAGACCCTCTCCCACTCTCTCTCGATGGCGCTGAACTGCCACCAGGGGAACCATCGCCGCGGTGATCGTCTTCATCAACATCACCATCTTCATCACCTTCCTCATCTCTTTTAAGCGGTCCACTCTCCCGCACCCTGCTGTAACCCCCTACTTGAACATGGTGCTTTATGCCACATATTATGATCTAATGATGTGTTGCCATCCTATGATGTTTTGAGTAGATTTCTTTTGTCTTTTCGGTTGATTGATGATCTAGATTGGTTTGAGTTGTATGTTTTATTTTCGTGTTGTCCTATGGTGCCTTCCATGCTGCGCACATGTGAAGGATTCCCGCTGTAGGGTGTTGCAATACGTTCATGATTCGATTATAGTGGGTTGCTAGAGTGACAGAAGCTTAAACCCGAGTAAGGGGGTTGTTGTGTATGGGATAAAGGGGACATGATACTTTAATGCTATGGTTGGGTTTTACCTTAATGATCTTTAGTAGTTGTGGATGCTTGCTAGAGTTCCAATCATAAGTGCATATGATCCAAGTATAGAAAGTATGTTAGCGTATGCCTCTCCTCATATGAAATTGCAATAATGATTACCGATCTTGTTAACAATTGCCTAGGAAAATTCCGCACACCGGCCCATCATTATTCCACGCTCACTATTTGTAATATATTATAATATATTCTAACTTTATGTTAACAACATCTATTTCTATATTTTATCTTTCCTATATCATGCAAAGTTATCCTCTTCATACCCACAACATAGTTTTATTTGTCGTTTCTAGATAGAAGCAAACGTTCGGTGTACGTAGAGTCGTATCATTGGCAGATAGGACTTGAGAGAATATTGACCTAACCTTTAGCTCCTGTGGGTTCTACACTCTGATGACCCACAAGTGTAGGAGATCTATCGTAGTCCTTTCGATAAGTAAGATTGTCGAACCCAACGAGGAGTGGAAGGAAATGACAAGCGGTTTTCAGTAAGGTATTCTCTGCAAGCATTGAAATTGTAGGTAACAGATAGTTTTGTGATAAGATAATTTGTAATGTGTAACAAGCAATGAAAGTAAATAAGGTGCAGAAAATTGGCCCAATCCTTTTTGTAGCAAAGGACAAGCCTGGACAAGTTCTTATAATGAGAAAATCGCTCCCGAGGACACATGGGAATTATCGTCAAGCTAGTTTTCATCACGTTCATATGATTCGCGTTTGTTACTTTGATAATTTGATATGTGGGTGGACCGGTGCTTTGGTACTGCCCTTTCTTGGACAAGCATCCCACTTATTATTAACCCCTATTGCAAGCATCTGCAACTACAAAAGAAGTATTAAGGTAAACCTAACCATAGCATGAAACATATGGATCCAAATCAGCCCCTTACGAAGCAACTCATAAACTAGGGTTTAAGCTTATGTCACTCTAGCAACGCATCATCTACTTATTACTTCCCAATGCCTTCCTCTAGGCCCAAATAATGGTGAGGTGTCATGTAGTCGACGTTCACATAACACCACTAGAGGAGAGACAACATACATCTCATCAAAATATCGAACGAATACCAAATTCACATGACTACTAATGGCAAGACTTCACCCTTGTCCTCAGGAACAAATGTAACTACTCACAAAGCATATTCATGTTCATAATCAGAGGGGTATTAATATGCATTAAGGATCTGAACATATGATCTTCCACCAAATAAACCAACTAGCATCAACTACAAGGAGTAATCAACAATACTAGCAACCCACATGTACCAATCTGAAGTTTTGGTACAAAGATTGGATACAAGAGATGAACTAGGGCTTGAGAGGAGATGGTGCTGGTGAATATGTTGATGGAGATTGACCCCCTCCAGATGAGAGGATTGTTGGTGATGATGATGGTGATGATTTCCCCCTCCCGGAGGGAAGTTTCCCCGGCAGAACAGCTCCGCCGGAGCCCTAGATTGGTTCCGCCAAGGTTCCGCCTCATGGTGGCGGAGTTTTGTCCCGTAAAAAAAGCTTGCTTATGATTTTTTCAGGGTAAAATACTTCATATAGCAGAAGATGGCCACCGGAGGGCTGCCATGTGGCCCACGAGGCGGGGGGCACGCCCAGGGGGGTAGGGCGCGCCCAGGGGGTAGGGCGCCCCCCACCCTCATGGGTGGTGGGTGGCCCCCCTCAGGTATTTCTTCCACTGAATATTTTTTATTAATTCCCAAAATGACTTTCGTGGAGTTTCAGAACTTTTGGAGCTGTGCAGAATAGGTCTCCAATATTTGCTCCTTTTCCAGCCAAGAATCCCAGCTGCCGGCATTCTCCCTCTTTATGTAAACCTTGTAAAATAAGTGAGAATAGCCATAAGTATTATGACATAACGTGTAATAACAGCCCATAATGCAATAGCATGATGCAAAATGGACATATCACACTCCATACTTATCACTTCCATCTTTGGAAATTGCTACGATGATTCCTTGCATTTGGGGACTATCAAGCTCTTTTTCTGGCACCGTTGCCGGGGAGCAATAGCGTGGGGTTGATATTCTCGTGTGTGCTTGTTTGCTTTTTCACTAAGTAGATTTTGTTTTCCCTTTTGTTTTTGTTTTCTTTAGTTGTGGGTGAAACAAACAAAAATATTAAAAGAATGCAAAATACAAAAAAAATACTTGCCTCATATGCCTAATTTTTTTTAAAAAAAGAGAAGTGATTGTAAGATTATGCATTGGAGAAGTGAGGGTCGACCTTGAACACCTGTGTTCATGCTCATGGAAACAATGCATAATTTTTCATGTAAGTTTCTCAAAAATAATTATCCCCTTGTATATATCCATTATATTAAAAAAATAATGTGCCAACTTTCGGTTTTAGGATGATTAGATTGCTTGTTTTCTATGTGCGGTGCAAAAACATAAACTTTGGCTGTATTGCATGATTACATATTTTACTGGAACGTCAAAAGTTTATGAAATTTTTACATGGTATTGCTATGCAAATTGTTTGTTTTTTCCTGATTTTTTAGAATTTTTGGAGTTACAGAAGTATACAAAGTTTCCAGATTGCTACAGACTGTCCTGTTTTTTACAGATTCTGTTTTCTATGTGTTGTTCTCTTATTTTGATGAATGTATGGATAGTATCGGGGGGTATGAACCATTGTGAAGTTGGAATACAATATATATAATGCTAATATTAAATTTGAATAAGTTTACAACATTACCTAAAAGTAGTGATTTGCTTTATTATACTAACGGACCTCACAAGCTTTTTTGATAAGTTTTGTGTGGATGAAGTGTTCGAAGATCGAGGAGTTATCAATATGAGAAGAACAAGGAGAGGTAAGAGTTCAAGCTTGGGGATGCCCAAGGCACCCCAAGTAAATATTTCAAGGATACTCAAGCATCTAAACTTGGGGATGCCCCGGTTGGCATCCCATCTTTATTCCTCAACAATTATTGGTATACCTAGGTTTTTTGTTTTGTTCACATGATATGTGTCTTTTGAGTTTATTTTTCATTTATTTTTATTTATGCACCATGCTAGTATGAGATAGTACTTAATTGATTTATAGAATGCTTCATGCGCTTCACTTAAATCTTTTGAGTATGGCTTTATAGAATGCTCTTTGTGCTTCACTTAAATCTTTTGAGTATGGCTTTATAGAATGCTCTTTGTGCTTCACTTAAATCTTTTGAGTATGGCTTTACAGAATGCTTCGTGTGCTTCACTTATATATTTTGAGATTGGATGTTGGTAAATCTATATTAAATGTATAATGCTCCATGAACTTCACTTATATCTTTTGGTGTATGAATAAGACTATCATCGAAATTGGGCTTGGAAGAGTATCATTAAAATACCATGCCTAGCTAGGGGCGTTAAACAATAGCGCTTGTTGGGAGGCAACCCAATTTTATTTTTATGTTTTTGGTTTTTGGTTCCTTTTTCAATAAATACACATTATTACCTCTATAGTAATTGTTTTTTTCTGTTTTAATTAGTGTTTGGGCCAAATAAGATCTTTGGGATGGCTTACGGTGATAGTTGATTTGATCTTGCTGAAAAACAAAAACTTTTGCAACCAGTAAAATAATTTTCAAAAATCACAGAAGTGTGCTTTTGATCTGAATTTTTTTACAAAAGAGTTATACCCAAATTTCCTAGGTTTTCCTAATTGTTAAGAAATTTTGGGGTAACAGAAGTATGGTTGTTGTTCAGATCATTATAGACTATTCTGTTTTTGACAGATTATATTTGCAATGCATAGTTTGCTTGTTTAATAGTTTCTATGGCTTATATTGCTCAATATAAATTGTAGAAATGATATTGTACAGTAGGCATTGTGTGAGAACAATTATGAATCTTATCTTGACAGTATCAAAGCGAATGATTTTCTATTTATCATACTAACCTATCTCACGAAGTTCCGTTAAGTTTTGTGTGATTGAAGTTTTCAAGTTTTGGGTGAGTTATCGATATGAGGAGAATAAGGAGTGGAAAAACCCTAAGCTTAGGGATGGCCATGGCACCCCAAGGTAATATTAAAGGAAGACTCAAGCGCCTAATCTGCGGATGCCCCGGAAGGCATCCCCTCTTTCGTCTTCAAAACTATCGCTATACCTTACTCAGAGCTATATTTTTATTCGTCACATGATATGTGTTTTGCTTGGAGCGTATTTTCATTTTACTTGATGTTTGAATAAAATCATTGGATCTGAAATCTTGAATGAGAGAGAGTCCTCCCATGGGTAGTTAATTATTTGACTACTCATTGATCTTCACTTATATCCTTTTGAAGTAGTTTGTCATTTACTCTCGTGCTTCACTTATATTCTATGAGTAAATGGTTGAATGAATTGAATATGATAAATATGAAATTATATATGTTTCGTTTTCTTATCCCATGGGGAGTAATGACTTCACATATAAGAAGTATAGGTGGTAAAATGTATTGAAAGTTAGCAAACACAACATTGGTCACTTGAACAATTCATGAAAGAATATTGAAGGAAGAGAGATTTCACATATAAATATACTATCTTGGACATCTTCTATGATTGTGAGCCCCATTAATTATTTTCAAACTTGAGCAAATTAGTTGAAGTTGGACAAGGAAGACAACGTAATGAGTTATGTTTGGGTATATTTGTATGGAAGTTATATTTTTATGGATCCTTCAACATGTGGTGCTTGCTTAGAATCTTTTGCTAGCCAAAATTTTATACTAAGTAGAGATACTACTTGTGAATCAAAAACTCTTAAACCACGTTTCATGCCATGAGTATCCACCATATATACCTATGGATTGAATAAGATCCTTCAAGTAAGTTATCATCGGTGCAGGAAGCAATAAAAATTGCTCCTAAATATGTATGATCTTTTATTGTAAGGGAAAATAAGTGTTGTACGAACTTGTGATGGTAAAGAAATAAAAGCGATGTACTGCATAATAAAGGTTGCTATCACAAAGGGCAATACAATGTGACATTATTTTGCATTAAGGGTTTGCACATACAAAATTTAAAAAGCGCATGACAATCTCTGCTTCCCTCTGCGAAGGGCCTATCTTTAACTTTCATGTATTTAATTTTATGAAAGGGTTAATAATTTTCCTTCTTATTTCAAACTCAATTATTCTTTAGTTGGCAAGCATCATGTGGTGGGGAAAGATCCAAGCATATATGGCCATTCAATTATATTTGATCATGAATTATTATTGTTGACAATTATCTATATGATAAATAAGTTGGGAGGCGAAACATAAGCCCCTATCTTTCTCTGTGTTCGCGGATTATATTTGTTCTAAAAATATGCTTTGAATGTTAGCAATCATGGAAGACTATATGATAGTTGAGTATGTGGAATTTGCTAAATCAAAGCTCTTACATAGACCCTTCCTGAAAATAAGATGAATTGCAATTGTTTAGTGATTGAAAGCATAGCTTGTTAGTTTTCAAGAAACTTTATGGTCTATACTCTAACATGTGAATAGCTTGTTACTTGATCATGAGAAGTCTTATGATATGAGCTACTGTTTGTGATATATAGTGATGCTAGAGAAAGTTTTTGGGACTGTCATTGATCTAACTTATGCACTATGCTAGCATTCACACTTCATAAATTATTTGTTTTATCATTTACCTACTCGAGGACGAGCAGGAATTAAGCTTGGGGATGCTGCTATGTCTCCAACATATCTGTAATTTATGAAGTATTCATGCCATGTTTACAACAATTTTATATGGTTTTGGTATGATTTGATAAGAACTAACGCGGACTGACATTGTTTTCAGCAGAACTACCGTGGTGTCGTTTTTTGTGCAGAAAGAAAAGTTCTCGGAATGGGCTGAAAATTTATGGTAATTTTTTGTGGACCAAAAGGGACCCTTGAAGCATCGAGGAAGGTCCAGAAGCTTCATGAGGAAGCCACAAGCCGGGGGAGCGCCCTACCCCCAGGGAAGGTGCTCCCAGCTTGTCGCTTCCTCGTGGACCCCCTTGATGTGAGACCGACACAAAAAATTCCTATAAATACCAAAAAACCCAGAAAGAGCCCTAGATCGGAAGTTCCACCGCCGCAAGCCTCTGCAGCCATGAAAAATCAATCTAGGCCCTCTCTGGCACCCTGTCGGAGGGGGCCATCATCACCAGAAGCCATGGAGGAGGAAGCCGGAGGGGGACATCATCGCCATGGATGCCAAAGACTAGAGGGAGAACCTCTCCCCATCTAGGAGAGAGGCCATGGAGGAGGAAGCACAAGGGGGAGACCCTCTCCCCCTCTCTCTTGGTGGCGCCGGAGTGCTGCCGGGGGAACCATCGCCACGGTGATCGTCTTCATCAACATCACCATGTTCATCACCTTCCTCATCTCTTTTAAGTGGTCCACTCTCCCGCACCCCGCTGTAATCCCCTACTTGAACATGGTGCTTTATGCCACATATTATGATCCAATGATGTGTTGCCATCCTATGATGTTTTCAATAGATTTCTTTTGTCTTTTGGGTTGATTGATGATCTAGATTGGTTTGAGCTGTATGTTTTATTTTGGTGCTGTTCTATGGTGCCTTCTGTGCTGCGCACTGCTACATCTTGAGCTTGCGTTGGTTTTCCTTGAAGAGGAAAGGGTGATGCACCAAAGTAGCATAAGTATTTCCCTCAGTTTTTGAGAACCAAGGTATCAATCCAGTAGGAGGCTCCTCAAAAGTCCCATGCACCTACACAAACAAACAAGAACCTCACAACCGACACAATAAATGGGTAGTCAATCCCTTCACAACCACCTACGAAAGTGAGATCTGATAGAGATGATATGATAAGATAAATATTTTTGGTATTTTTATGATATAGATTGGAAAAGTAAATATGCAAATAAAAGTAGATTGAAAGCTTATATGATAAAATATAGACCCAGGGGCCATAGGTTTCACTAGTGGCTTCTCTCAAGATAGCATAAGTATTACGGTGGGTGAACAAATTACTGTCGAGCAATTGATAGAAAAGTGAATAATTATGAGATTATCTAGGCATGATCATGTATATAGGCATCACGTCCGTGACAAGTAGACCGACTCCTGCCTGCATCTACTACTATTACTCCACAAATCGACCGCTATCCAGCATGCATCTAGAGTATTAAGTTCATAAAGAACAGAGTAACGCATTAAGAAAGATGACATGATGTAGAGGGATAAACTCATGCAATATGATATAAACCCCATCTTTTTATCCTCGATGGCAACAATACAATACGTGCCTTGCTGCCCCTGCTGTCACTGGGAAAGGACACCGCAAGATTGAACCCAAAGCTAAGCACTTCTCCCATTGCAAGAAAAATCAATCTAGTAGGCCAAACCAAACTGATAATTCGAAGAGACTTGCAAAGATAACTTAATCATGCATAAAAGAATTCAGAGGAGATTCAAATATTTCTCATAGATAAACTTGATCATAAACCCACAATTCATCGGATCTCGACAAACACACTACAAAAAGAGTTACATCTAATAGATCTCCAAGAAGATCAAGGAGAACTTTTATTGAGATTCAAAGAGAGAGAAGAAGCCATCTAGCTAGACCCGAAGGTCTGTGGTAAACTACTCACAACTCATCGGAAGGGCCTTGGAGATGATCTAGAGGCCCTCCATGGTTGATTCCCCCTCCGGCGGAGCGCCGGCGAAGGCTCCAAGATGGGATCTCGCGGATACAGAAGGTTACGACGGTGGAAATAGTTTTTTGTGGTGCTCCTCCATGGTTTTGGGGTATATGGGTATATATAGGAGGAAGAAGTAGGTCGGTGGACGCTCGAGGGGCCCATGAGGGTGGGGGGCATGCCCACCTCCAGGGGGCGTGTCGGGCACCCTCATGGCCGCCTCCTCTATTGCTTGACGCCCACTCCAAGTCCCCTGGATCACGTTTGTTCCAAAAAGATCGCTCCAAAAGGTTTCATTCCGTTTGGACTCCGTTTGATATTCCTTTTCTTCGAAACACTGAAATAGGCAAAAAAAAGCAATTCGGGCTGGGCCTCCGGTTAGTAGGTTAGTCCCAAAAATGATATAGAAGTGTAAAGTAAAGCCCATAAATATCCAAAACGGGTAATATAATAGCATGGAACAATAAAAAATTATAGGTACGTTGGAGACATATCAAGCATCCCCAAGCTTAATTCCTGCTCGTCCTCGAGTATGTAAATGATATAAATAGAATTTTTGATGTGGAATGCTACCTAGCATAATTCTCAATGTAATTTTCTTTATTGTGGCATGAATGTTCAGATCCAAATGTTTCAAAATAAAAGTTCATATTGACATAAGAAATGGTAATCCTTCAAGCATACTAGTCAAAGCAATCATGTCTTCTCAAAATAACATGGCTAAAGAAAGTTCATCCCGACAAAATCATATAGTTAGGTTATGCTTCATTTTCGTCACACAAAAATGCAGTCATCTTGCACACCCTCGTGACAAGCCAAACAATTGTTTCATACTTTAGTAATCTCAAACTTTTTTCAACTTTCACGCAATACATGAGCGTGAGCCATGGATATAGCACTATGGGCGGAATAGAATATGATGATGGAGGTTGTGTGGAGAATAAAAAAGAGAAAGTCTCATGTTAACAAGGATAATCAACGGGCTATGGAGATGCCCATCAATTGATGTCAACATGAGGAGTAGGGATTGCCATGCAACGGATGCACTAGAGCTATAAATGTATGAAAGCTCAACAAAAGAAACTAAGTGGGATTGCATCCAACTTGCTTGCTCATGAAGACCTAGGGCATTTGAGGAAGCCCATCGTAGGAATATACAAGCCAAGTTCTATAATGAAAATTTCCCACTAGTATATGAAAGTGACAACATATGAGACTCTCTATATGAACAACATGGTGCTACTTTGAAGCACAAGTGTGGAAAAGGATAGTAACATTGCCCCCTTTTTATTTTCCTTTTTTGGGGGGCTTTTCTTTTTTTTCTTTTGGCCTTTCTTTCTTTTCTTTTTTTTTCCTTTTTTTCTTTGGCCTTTTTTTTCTTTGGGTACAATGCTCTAATAATGATGATCATCACACTTCTATTTATTTACAACTCATGAGTTAAAACTCAAAACTAGAACAAGATATGACTCTATATGAATGCCTCCAGCGGTGTATCGGGATGGCCAATGAATCAAGAGTGACATGTATGAAAAATTATGCATGGTGGATTTGCCACAAATACGATGTTAACTACATGATCATGCAAGGCAATATGACAATGATGATGCATGTCATGATGATGAACGGAACGGTGGAAAGTTGCATGGCTATGGAAATGCCATAATAGGAATGGCTATGGAAATGCCATAATAGGTAGGTATGGTGCCTGTTTTGAGGAAGATATAAGGAGGTTTATGTGTGATAGAGCGTATCGTATCATGGGGTTTGGATGCACCGGCAAAGTTTGCACCAACTCTCAAGGTGAGAAAGGGCAATGCACTGTACCGAAGAGGCTAGGAATGATGGAAGGGTGAGAGTGCGTATGATCCATGGACTCAACATTAGTCATAAAGAACTCATATACTTATTGCAAAAATCTACAAGTCATCAAAAACAAGCACTACGCGCATGCTCCTAGGGGGATAGATTGGTAGGAAAATACCATCGCTCGTCCCCGACCGCCACTCATAAGGATGCACAATCTAAGAACACCTCATGTTTCAAATTTGTTACACAACTTTTGCCATACGTGCATGCTATGGGACTTGCCAACTTCAACACAAGCATTCTTTAAATTCATAATCACCCAACTAGCATGACTCTAATATCACCACCTCCATATCTCAAAACAATTATCAAGTATCAAATTGATCATAGCATCCAATTCACTTCCTATGATAGTTTTTATTATACCCAACTTGGATGCCCATCATTCTAGGACCAATTTTATAACCATAGCAAATACCATGCTGTTCTAAAAGACTCTCAAAATAATATAAGTGAAGCATGAGAGATCAACAATTTCTACAAAATTAAGCAACCACCATGCTCTAAAAGATATAAGTGAAGTACTAGAGCAAAAACTATGTAGCTCAAAAGATATAAGTGAAGCACATAGAGTATTTTAATAAATTCTAATCAAGTGGGCTTCTCCCAAAAGGTGTGTACAGCAAGGATGATTGTGGTAAATTAAAAAGCAAAGACTAATATCATACAATATGCTCCAAGCAAAACACATATCATGTGGCGAATAAAAATATAGCTCCAAGTAAAGTTACCGATAGACGAAGACGAAAGAGGGGATGCCTTCCGGGGCATCCCCAAGCTTAGGCTTTTGGTTATACTTGAATATCTTGGGGTTCCATGGGCATCCCCAATCTTAGGCTCTTGCCACTCCTTATTCCATAGTCCATCAAATCTTTACCCAAAACTTGAAAACTTCACAACACAAAACTCAACAGGAAATCTCATAAGCTCCGTTAGTGCAAGAAAGAAAAACCACCAAATAAGGTACTGCAATGAACTCATTATTTATTTATATTGGTGTTAAACCTACTGTATTCCAACTTCTCTATGGTTCATACCCTACAATACTAGCCATAGATGCATCAAAATAAGCAAACAACACACGAAAACAGAATCTGTCAAAAACAGAACAGTCTGTAGCAATCTGTAACTCTAAAATACTTATGGAACTCTAAAAATCCTACAAAAATAGGAAGTCATGGGAAATTTGTCTATTGATCTACAGCAAAAATAATCAATGCAAAATCACGTTTCTGTGAATTACTACAATTATTTTCGTGCGTGCAAAGTTTCTGTTTTTCAGTAGAATCAAATTAACTATCACCATAGGTTATCCTATAGGTTCTACTTGGCACAAACAGTAATTAAAACATGAAAACACATCTAAACAGAATCTAGATGAAATAATTATTACTGAACAGAAGCAAAAACAAAAAACAAAGATAAAATTGGGTTGCCTCCCAACTAGCACTATTGTTTAACGCCCCAAGCTAGGCATAAAAGCGAGGATCAATCTAAATAGTGCCATATTTGGTACTCAATTCCTCAATAGAGCACTTATAGTCTTTAGGGGTTTCTCCCTTTTTAGCAATGATTAAGCTCCTAGGCAAGAATTCAAGAAATTCATTTGTAGCAAAAGGTTCCTTAATGATAGAGAGACAATTGGGGCTAACACTAATTGATTTGAGATCCGCATTTTCCTTACTAGAAGATTCACCTTTATTTTTAGGAACATAAATAAATTTGGCAGTTTTAGTAGGAGGAATTGGAGTATTTTTCATAGATGAAAAGGTTGACCCTAAGTTGGTAATAATATCCTCAAGTTTACCGATTCTCGTAGAATCTAAATCTATTCTTTCATTAACTATAGGTTCTTTCTCTTTAAAAAAATTCAAAGTAAATCCAACCCTAGATCCATATTGGGTAATTTGGTTATGGATCTTTTTATCCAAATTTTCAATCAACTCAACAGTGGAAACTTTATTTTCAATGATTTCAAGCCTTTTCATCACATGTTCCAAAGTTAAAGCAGTTCCATTAACCAAAAGAGGTGCTGGGCCAAACAAATCTAACATAGCATTATAAGCATCAAAAGTATGGCACTCAAGAAATCCCCTCCGGTAATGGTATCAAGAATGCATCTATACCAAGGAGTAATGCCTACATAAAAATTGCGAAGAAGAACGGAAGTAGATTGCTTCCTTGTAGATCTATTTTGAGCATTGCAAATTCTATGCCAAGCATCTTTTAAATTTTCTCCCTCCCTTTGTTTAAAATTGAGAACATCATGTTCGGGGGTGCTAACAAGGATAGGAGGACTAGACATTACGACGGGCAAAGAAAAGACAAGCGAAAGAGAGAGGAGATTGGGAAAGAGAGGGCGAATAAAACGGCAAGGGTGAAGTGGGGGAGAGGAAAACGAGAGGCAAATGGCAAATAATGTAATGCGAGGGAGATAAGTTTGTGATGGGTACTTGGTATGTCTTGACTTGAGCGAAGACCTCCCCGGCAACGGCACCAAAACTCCTTCTTGCTACGTCTTGAGCTTGCGTTGGTTTTCCTTCAAGAGGAAAGGGTGATGCAGCAAAGTAGCGCAAGTATTTCCCTCAGTTTTTGAGAACCAAGGTATCAATCCAGTAGGAGGCTCCTCAAAAGTCCCGCGCACCTACACAAACAAACAAGAACCTCGCAACCAACGCAATAAAGGGGTTGTTAATCCCTTCAAGGCCACTTGAAAAAGTGAGATCTGATAGAGATAATATGATAAGATAAATATTTTTGGTATTTTTATGATATAGATTGGAAAATTAAAGATGCAAATAAAAGTAGATTGAAAGCTTATCTGATAAAAGATAGACTCGGGGGCCATAGGTTTCACTAGTGGCTTCTCTCAAGATAGCATAAGTATTACGGTGGGTGAACGAATTACTGTCGAGCAATTGATAGAAAAGCGAATAATTATGAGATTATCTAGGCATGATCATGTATATAGGCATCACGTCCGTGAAAAGTAGACTGACTCTTGCCTGCATCTACTACTATTACTCCACACATCGACCGATATCTAGCATGCATCCAGAGTATTAAGTTCATAAAGAACAGAGTAACGCATTAAGAAAGATGACATGATGTAGAGGGATAAACTCATGCAATATGATATAAGACCCATCTTTTTATCCTCGATGGCAACAATACAATATGTGCCTTGATGCCCCTGCTGTCACTGGGAAAGGACACCGCAAGATTGAACCCAAAGCTAAGCACTTGTCCCATTGCAAGAAAAATCAATCTAGTAGGCCAAACCAAACTGATAATTCGAAGAGACTTGCAAAGATAACTTAATCACACATAAAGGAATTTAGAGGAGATTCAAATATTTCTCATAAATAAACTTGATCATAAACCCACAATTCATTGGATCTCGACAAACACACCGCAAAAAGAGTTACATCGAATAGATCTCCAAGAAGATCAAGGAGAACTTTGTATTGAGATTCAAAGAGAGAGAAGAATCCATCTAGCTAATAACTAAGGACCTGAAGGCTATGGTAAACTACTCACAACTCATCGGAATGGCCTTGGAGATGATGTAGAGGCCCTCCATGGTCGATTCCCCCTCCGGCGAAGCGCCGGTGAAGGCTCCAAGATGGGATCTCGCGGATACAGAAGGTTACGGCGGTGGAAATAGTTTTTCGTGGTGCTCCTCGATGGTTTTGGGGTACATGGGTATATATAGGAGGAAGAAGTAGGTCGGTGGATGCTCGAGGGGCCCACGAGGGTGGGGGGCACGCCCACCTCCAGGGGGCGCGCCGGGCACCCTCGTGGCCGCCTCCTCGATTGCTTGACGTCCACTCGAAGTCCCCTAGATCACATTTGTTCCAAAAAGATCGCTCCCGAAGGTTTCATTCCGTTTGGACTCCGTTTGATATTCCTTTTCTTCAAAACACTGAAATAGGCAAAAAACAGCAATTCGGGCTGGGCCTATGGTTAGTAGGTTAGTCCCAAATGATATAAAAGTGTAAAGTAAAGCCCATAAACATCCAAAACGGGTAATATAATAGCATGGAACAATAAAAAATTATAGATATTTTGGAGACGTATCACGCACATGTGAAGGATTCCCAATGTAGGGTGTTGCAATGTGTTCATGATTTGCTTATAGTGGGTTGCTAGAGTGATAGAAGCTTAAACCCGAGTAAGGGGGTTGCTGCATATCGGGATAAAGGGGACTTGATACTTTAATGCTATGGCTGGGTTTTACCTTAATGATCTTTAGTAGTTGCGGATGCCTGCTAGAGTTCCAATCATAAGTGCATATGATCCAAGTAGAGTAAGTATGTTAGCTTATGCCTCTTCCTTATATGAAATTGCAATAATGATTACCAATCTTGTTAACAATTGCCTAGGACAATTCCGCACACCGACCCATCATTATTCCATACTCGCTATTTGTAATATATTATAATATATTCTAACTTTATGTCAACAACACCTATTTTTGTATTTTAGCTCTCCGATATCATGCAAAGTTATCGTCTTCATACCCACAACATTGTTTTATTTCTCGTTTCTAGATGGAAGCAAATGTTCGAGTCACATCCGCGGCATATAGGACTTGAGACAGAATACTGATCTTACCGTTAGCTCCTTGTGGGTTCGACACTCCATACTTATCACTTCCATCTTTGGAAATTGCTATGATGATTCCTTACACTTGGGGATTATCAAGTAGTTACTTTTGTGCTTGAGGTCACGGGAGAAATCTTGTTGCAAGTGATCATGTGGACTTGATATGTGTTCGATATTTTGATGATATGTATGTTGTGATTCCCTTAGTGGTGTCATGTGAACGCCAACTACATGACACTTCACCATATTTGGGACTAAGGGAATGCATTTTGGAGTAGTTATTAGATGATGGGTTGCTAGATTGACAGAAGCTTAAACCCTAGTTTATGCGCTACTTCCTAAGGGATCAATTTGGATCCAAAAGTTTAATGCTATGGTTAGATTTTATCTTAATACTTTTCTCGCAGTTTCGGATGCTTGCGATCATAAGTAGGAGGTTTGTTCAAGTAAGAACAACACCTAAGCACCGTTCCAACCACATATCAAATTATCAGAGTAGCGAACATGAACCAAACCAACATGATAAACTGAGTAGATGAAATTCTCGTGTACCCTCAAGAACGTTTTGCTTATTATAAGAGACCGTTTTGGCCTGCCCTTTGCCAGAAAAGGATTGGGCTACCTTGCTGCACTTTATTTACCGTTACCATTACTTGCTCGTTACAAATTATTTTGCTATCAAACTACCCTGTTACCGACTAAATACCTTGCTGAAAACCACTAGTCATTTCCTTCTGCTCCTCGTTGGGTTTGACACTCTTACTTATCGAAAGGACTCCGATTGATCCCCTATACTTGTGGGTCATTAGGGGTGCGCCTATTGAGCTTGTCAGTCCCTCGTGGACCCCCCTGACGTGAAATCAATACCAAAAATTCCTATAAATATAGAAAACCCCAGAAACAAACCTAGAACTTCCGCCCCACTGCCGCAAGCCTCTGTACGTAAGCGATCTCATCTGGAGACCTTCTCATGGTTTAGTTATGTTAGCACTACTGAGAGATTGCACTAGTGAACGTATGAACCCTAAGCCTTGTTTCTAAGCATTGCAATACCATTTGTGCTCCATTTTATTTCCTGTTACCTTTCTATTTTTATATATTCAGATTACAAAAACCTGCATCTGCTCTCCATAAAACACTTGTATCACCATTTCTTCGCCGAACTAGTGCTCCTATACAATTTACCATTGTATTGGGTGTGTTGGGGACACAAGAGATTCTTTGTATTTGATTGCAGGGTTGTTTGAGAGACACCATCTTCATCCTACGCCTCCCACGAATTGATAAACCTTAGGTCATCCACTTGAGGGAAAATTGCTGCTGTCCTAAAAAACTCTGCACTTGGAGGCCCAACAACGTCTACAAGAATAAAAGTTGCATAGTAGACATCAATTGCCCACTCTCACATTGGGACTTGGACCAAACTTCGCAGGTACATCCAAACCCGTGGGAGAACATTCTCTTGTTCTCCTACATGTAAAATACCTCATCTCCACAAAATGGCCACCATATCTACCTACATGGCATTTTCATAGCTATTCTTATCGCCATGCATGAAAGTGCGTTAAGTCAACTAGAGGGGGGTGAATAGGTGATTTTTACAAATTTGTCACTGAGGAATTCCAGGGTGAGGAAATTCCTAAGTCACGAACAACTAGCAGCGGAATAAGTACTCAGGTATAAGCATAACAGAGCAATAGCATAGTCATCATGATGAAATGAAAGACAAACACAGAGTACACCAAGCGTAAACATAGGATAAGCAGGCTGAAGACAATGTGACTGAAGAAATTGGATTGAGGAAATAGAGAAATTCTTCATTCAAAGTCTTCAAACAGTAATGATCAGGTTCATCAACACATGAATGAGGAAATGAAAGGGTTGAGGAAATAGAACTAGTAGGCTTGGTGAAGATAATGATTTAGTATACCAGTTCCAAAAGTTGTGACAGTTGTACGTCTGGTTGGAGCAGCCGAGTATTGAAACTCGAGGACACACAGTCCCGGACACACAGTCCTCACTGTACTCTCCTTGAGATAAGATCACACAGACCTCGCCCAACACTCGTGGTAAGTCTTCACAGGTGACTTCCAAACCTTCACAGACTCGGTCACTCGGCAATCCACAATTCCTCTTGGATGCTCAGACCATGACGCCTAACCGTCTGGAGGATACACAGTCCTCAAAGGTAACAAGCATCGATTCCACACAGGAACAATCTCTCCAGTGATGCTCAATCACTTTGGGTTTGTAGGTTTGGGTTTGGGATTTGGGTTTTCCTCACTTGATAATTTTCGCTCAAAGTCATCGGAGGATGGGATGCTCTCAATTGACAAGTGTCAGTTTCTCTCGGAGCAGCCAACCAGCTAGTGGTTGTAGGGGGCGGCTATTTATAGGCTAGGGAGCTGCCCGACATGATAAGACGTAAATGCCCTTCAGGGATATGACCGTTAGGTGGTAGGATATTTTGGACAGTTGGCGCGTGGCTCAGCAACGGTCAGATTCTTGGTTCGAATTCCTCAGGGCTATCATGTTCCTCACTGTGTAGGCAATCCGCACTGGTGAATTCCTAACTCCTCAGGCAGAACAAATTCCTCAAAGACCAGAAGATCTTTGTCTCTGTCACTGAAGAAATTGACTAAACTGATATGAGATTTCCAATGGCTTCACTCGAAAGGATTGGGTAGGTGTAGGATTTTGAGATGAGCATCACTTGGAAATCAGTTTCCTTAGTATTACCTCGACGCCCTTTAACAGTACGGTGTTTCCTATGACTCAAGAAAGAGAAAACGAAACTACGAAAACAAAAGTCTTCACGCTTCATAATCCTCGCATGAATATCCAAGTCTTTAAGGTCACACCAATTTCTTCACTTTCAAAGTCTTCAGGAGAACCAAAGTCTTCAGCTAAAGAAATTCATTTTAGGGGTCGACTTTCATTGTAAATATCAAACTCCTCGTCGACTTAAGAGCCTGTGCACACTCACAAACATATTAGTCCCTTAACCTATAAGTCTTCAATACACCAAAATCACTAAGGGGCACTAGATGCACTTACAATTCCCCCCTTTTTGGTGATTCATGACAATATAGGTTAAGTTTTCAACGTGGATAAACATATGTATTGAAAGTGCTAAATATTGAGGAATTTGATTGCAACATATAGAAGAACTCTCCCTGAAGATGTGCATAGTGAGGAATTTGCTTTTGAAGCAATGCACATTTGAATAGTAGAATCATGGAGATCCCCCCTATATCTTTTAATTCATACACACATTTAACATATCGAATGAAGAATTTGAAATGCATGATGAAATATGGTGACTGATGTAATTCAGCATGTGTGCATAACTTATATGAGGAAATAGCATGCATAAAAATAGAGCAAAAGTATCAGGTCACAACCGGACTTAAGTTTACAACTCAATCAACAAACACTTCAGAAGAGCGAGAGTTGCAACTTAACAAAAAAAAATGCCCATATAGATAGACCTGCTTGAAGACTAACTCATATTTCTCCCCCTTTGTCATCAAATGACCAAAAGGGACAAAAAGTGAGGACTAACGCCCCTGAAGAATATCACCATGAAGTTGATGGAGGAGCGCCAGCATTGTTGGGGTCGGTTGTTGGAGTAGGCCTGCCGCAGTGTCGTCCAAGTCTTCATTTTCATCGGTCACGCGTGATGAAGAATATGAGCTGGGCACCAAGGGAGGAACTTTGACTTTCTTGAATTTCTTCGCCGGAGGCTTAGACCAGCTGAAGTCCTGCTTGAAGCCCATCTGCTTGAGATCTTCATTACTGTAGAGATGAGTCAGAACAGCCCAGGTGCGATCAAAAACTTCGTGGAGGTAGTAGTGGTTCTTCTTCACTGAATTATGTGTAGCAGTCATGTTGTGAAGAATTAAGACAAACTGACGCTTGAACCATTTATGGTTACGATCGACCTTCTGATGAAGACTGAGGAGAAGCTCACGATCAGTCATCGTCCTTGGAGCTATGGCTTGAAGACTTTGCTTTGATGCATTGGCGGCAGAATCATGAGTGGCAGAGTCATCCTTGGTGGAATACGATGCAGCTGTGCGGAACTATACATCCAATGGATGAATGCCCTCATCAACAATTGCAGTGGCCTTGCCCTTTTCATCAGCTGAGGAAAATGTCCGCTTGAGGACTTCAATAGGGGGCAAGTAACTGCCATGGTTGAGTGTGTCAGCCTTGTAATTGATTGAAGACCTTGATCTGAGGAATCTCATAATCTAGGGAGTGTAAGGCTTCAATTCAAAGGGAGACAATGCAACATTTTCCATAGTCTGCATGAGGAAGTCATGGTAGTTTATTGGGATACCATGCATGATATTGAACAGCAGATTCTTCGTGATGCCAACGACTTCTTCGTCATTCGAGTCATGGTCTTTGATTGGACTCAATGTCTTGGTCAGAATGCGATAGATAGTCCATGGCACACATAACAATTCCTTCACGAGGAATTTGGTCCTTGGGGCTTGACCGGGCTTCAGTGGCTTTATCAACACTTGCATGAAGTGATCAACAGCTCAGGTTCATGATATATATGACGGGCACCTTCAAGGGAAGGACTGACAGGCAGGGCATGAAGCAATTCAGAGGCCAGTGCTTTGAAGTGAGTGTTCTCTATCATCCAGTCCAACACTCAAGAGTTGACATCTTCAACATTTTCGGTGATGTGCAGCACCGCGTAGAACTGAAGAATGAGTTCTTCATTCCAATCACATATATTTGTGCAGAAGTTGAGCAATCCAGCGTCATGAAGAACACTAAGGACTGGTGTGTAGCACGGCAGCGATTCCATGTCCACATGAGGAATATGCACATGATCGAAGACTTTGTCCTTATCGAAAAGCAGTGAAGAATAGAAGTTTGTTTGGCTGGCAGCCCAGAAATGCTTCCTTCTAAGACGAGCAGAGTCATAAGGGTTGTAGTCGGTGAAGAACACATGCTCATGGAAGAAGTCATCAGCCTTGAATTTTGGCGTCTTTGAGAATGGATTCTTCGGCTTCGGCTGAGGAGTATCAGTCAATTGCAGCACAACCTCAGGAATCACAATCTCGGGACCCGCATGCCGAGGAATTTCACTCCCTGCTTCAGTTGCAGCCTGGGTCTCCATTTCTTCAGCAGCTTTGTCATCAGCACTAGTGGCTGGAATTTCTTCGGGAATGGAAGGAGCAGTGTGAATTTCTTCAGAGCCCATTTGAACTTCAGTAGGTATTGGGGACTAAGGAATTTGTTGAAGTGGCGTGAACAAAGGAGAGTTGGGGTGCTGACTTTCCAAAAAGTCATCATTCATCACAGGTGTGGTGCTCCCAATGTCCACGTCTTCATCTTCTTCTTCCATTTCTTCAATGCCTACCTCTTCAGCTGTGAACTGAGGCATTGGTGATGATACCAGAGAAGTTGAAGTGATAGTGTCCACTTCAATTTCTTCATCCATCTGCTCTGTCGAAGCAGCAGAAGGATTTTCTTCATTAGATTCACTTGAAATCACATAATCTTCACCAAAAGGAATGATTTCCTTTGATGGCATGCTTGAGAGAGGAACAACATCTATTGGATTCTCAAGTGAGCTTGTCAAAATCTTCGCCTTCTTGGGAGCAGAAGATTCTGAGGAAGCTGATGCTTTCATTTTCTTCAGTGCAGCTTGCTCTGCAGCCTTTGTTTTCTTCACTTCCAAAGCAGAAGGAAGAATTGGACTTGGTGTGGGTGCAGGAGATGCAGAGAAATTGGAGCAATTTCATCAGGCACAACTGATGCAGTTGTCCTGACTTGTTCAGCTTCTTGAGCCACAGCTTCAGATGCTTCAGCTGGCCTGACATGTTCTTCAGGCGCAACACTAGTGGTTTCCCTGGCAGTTTCTTCAGCGGCTGGAATTGCTTCATTAGCCCTGGTGCTTGCAGTTTCATCAGCAGCCTGATTTTCATCAGCGGTGCTGGCATGTTCTTCAGTCGGCTATGCAGATGCTTCAGCCAGAGGAATCTCAATGTGCATTGGGTCAGCAACATTGGAAGTGAGTTCTTTCGCCATTTTGGCGAATCTGACTTTGGCTCCCATCCATTCTACCTTGTAGGCGTCAAATTCATCACTGAGCTTCTTGATCTCAGATTGCATAGCGATAAGTTGTTCAGGTGATAGCGTTAGAACGTTCTCCTTCTGAAAGTGTTGTTTCTTGTACTAGGCTTTCTTCACAGATTTGGCTTGATCATATTTCCATTTCTCCTCGGAGATGAAAGACGTCAACATGTGACTTTGACCAGGAGTGAGGTCTAACTCTGGCAAAGGAGTATTTGGGTCTTTGTGCCAGAGGTCAATGAAATCCAGGATCTTCTTCGGATCCAATAGAAGGGGCACAACACTTCCCTTAGCTCTAGCGGCCCTCTGTTGTCTGTCTTTGATGATATTTGCCAATTCTTCATCATCAGCTTCGTCATCATCTGATGGTATTTGGAAGACTACCTGCTTCTTGTGAGGACTTGGTCTAGTGCCTCGTCCAGCAGTAGCCTTGGTCTTCAGCAAAGTGGGGCCGGTTGAAGAAGGAGGAGCTGAAGAACTTGCAGAAGCTCCTGAGGCAATTGTGATGCCTGTGGTACTTTGGCAAGAGGCATGATACACAGGTGATGAGGACTTTTCCAGAGGAGCTGAGGGTTTTGCAACCCGAGGAACTTGAGCAGCTTGAGGAATTTGCCATGAGGGCATAGATGAGCTTGGCCGTGAGGGCATTGCTGAACTTGGCCGTGAGGGCATTGCTGAGGTTGGTGGTTTGCAAGCAGGCTTCTTTGGCATAGCCTTCTTACTTGTGGAGGCCTCAGCGGCAGCATCAGCAGAGTCTTCATTGAATTTCCTCACTGCTTCTTTGGCCTGTTTGGCTAACTTGGCTTGCCGCTTGGCCCATTCATCAGCATAATCCTCACCATGTTTGATGCTAGTGGGATCAGCAAGTTGGCCAGGTGCCAATGGAGGTCTTGGGAAAGGAGGGTTAAGAGCGAATTTCTTCATATATTCTGGAGTAACATATCTGTACTACCTCCATTCCCGTGCCCATCTTTGTTCGATTTTCTGAATGCGCACCTTGCGCTCATTCTTTGTTTCCTTCCCATGAGTTGCCTCATCAGGCGTGCAATACCCTGCATAGATGTCAGCAGGGATCTTAGAAGCAGTGAGGACTTCCAGTTTCTTTCCTCCCTTCTGAGGTCTTTTACCATCTGCCATTTTCTTTAGCTGAGGATATTGAGCTATTGAGTTCTCTGAAGAAGTGTGCATCTTTTCTTCGAGGAACGATGCAAATGAGTTAAGCTGATGAGAACCTAGTGATTCAGCAGTAGACATGTGTACCTGTGGATAGAGTATAGGTGCGAAGAATTTGGAGAGGTCATATGCGTTCTCAGAAGTTTTTGCAAAACGGAACAAGTTTGAGGAAATTGACCAGATATGTCTTGAAGAATTTCACTATGCGTTCTTTGACATAGGTTCCAGAGTTGTGTGGATTGTGAAATTCACACAATTGAGGAATCTTGAGGAAAAACATCACATAGAGAAACAGATCAAGAACAGATGATTGTGCGAGGTGTTTAGAGTGTGGAAGTTGAAGAATAAACACCTTTTGAAGATTTTATGGAAATCATCAGTATCAACAAAGGCAGTAAAAGTAACTTTTAATTACCCTTGACGAACAACACGATGAACTGGGAGTGTAGATTGAGAAGTTCGTCTGTCCAGATCTTCCACGCCCTAACTTGGCAGAGGAAGACGGCTATGGCGGCGGCGGAGAGAAGATGTCCGCGGCCCGCGCGAGTACGGCGGCAACAAGGTCAAGGCAGTGAAGCTCTTCCTCACCGGCAATGATGAAGGTAGCAGCGGCGCTAGGGCTTGAGAGCTCGAGCGAGGGGAGTGAGATCGAGCAAGGTAAATGCAGTCTGAGGAGGGTGAGGGGTATTTATAGCCGCAGTGAAAAACTGCTTGCCCGAGGAAAATGGATGAACGTGCCCCTGACCCTTCTCATCCTAGCGACATGTGTCACCCATGTATAGTGTGGTGGAGATCGTGAAAGATCATGGGTGAATAGATAACTCTTATCATGGGATGTGTAACGGTTTGAGAGGTAAAAGCCGAAAATTCAGATAAGAATATTTTAAAGTTTCGTTCGCAATTTCTTCAGCTGACAAGGACATGGTGAAGATTTTGAACGGGTTTCAAATAGAACGCACATGAAGAATTTGTGAACAGACTGGGTTGAGTTTAGCATAGAGGGGGAAAGCGTCCGATCACATTCACTTAGCAGAAAAGGCAACTTGAAGAATTAACAATAAATGAATGTTGTAGAGGACATAAAAACTCAAGTATATATATAGTCAATGAAGAACAACGACGGAAAGAGTGAAGACAATGCAAAGTTGATGAAATTGAACAACTGAGGAATTTCAAAAAATGAAGAAAAACTCAAATTGAAGATTTTCAACTTTGGTTGGTGGCATAACCCACCATATAAGAATGATGATTTCAGACACTGCGTACAATTTTCGTAGGGTTCTAAGAATCAAATTCTTCATTAATTTCTTCACACTTAGAGGGTTAGTCTTCATTGATTGAAGAAAAATGTTACTTCGTGTGTTGCACATCTAAGTCATCAAGTTTGCATAAGTGTTAGGATGTGTTTCCTTTTCAAAGTACATTCAAAGATTCTAAGATATTTCGCTCACATCGCAACTTGCTAAATCTCTTCTCATCCAAGGGCTTTGTGAATATATCGGCCAGCTGGTCTTCAGTATTTGCGTGGTCGATGGAGATGTGGCCCTCCAACACATGGTCACGAAGAAAATGATGATGAATCTGGATGTGCTTTTGTCTTTGAGTGCTGAACTAGGTTGTGAGCAATCTTGATAGCACTCTCATTGTCGCAGTAGAGTGGCACTTTCTTCACATTGATGCCATAGTCCTTGAGGGTTTGCTTCATCCATAGCAATTGAGCACATCAAGATCCAGCAGCAATGTACTCAGCTTTAGCAGTAGAGAGTGATACGCAGTTCTGCTTCTTCGAGGACCAACATACCAAGGATCGTCCGAGAAAATGACATGTGCCTGACATTATCTTGCGGTCCACCCGATCACCAGCATAGTTAGAGTCTAAATATCCAATGATATCAAAGGAAGAGCCCTTGGGATACCATAATCCAAGTGTTGGTGTGTGAGCTAGATATCGAAGAATATGCTTCACAGCCTTATGGTGTGATTCCTTCGGTGTAGCTTGAAATCGGGCACACATGCAAACACTAAGCATAATATCCGGCCTAGATGCACATAGGTACAATAAAGAGCCAATCATGGAGCGGTATACCTTTTGATCGAAGTCTTTACCATTTTCATCAATGCATAGATGGCCATTTGTGGGCATAGGGATTTTGACGCCTTTGCAATCTTGCATGCCGAATTTCCTCAACACATCCTTGAGGTATTTCTCCTGAGATATGAATATGCCATTGTATTGTTGATGAATTTGAAGACCTAAGAAGAATTTCAGTTCTCCCATCATAGACATTTGATATTCCTCACTCACCATATAGGCAAATTCGTCACTGTAATGTTGGTTAGTACAGCCAAAGATAATATCATCAACATATATTTGGCACACGAATAATTGATCATCATATGCTTTGGTGAAAAGAGTTGGGTCAAGTGAATCGGGTTTGAAGCCTTTCTTCATGAGGAATTCCTTTAGTATGTCATACCACGCCCGAGGTGCTTGCTTGAGGCCATAGAGGGCCTTGTTGAGTCTGTAGACGTGATCTGGAAATTTTGGATCCTCAAAACCTGGTGGTTGAGCAACATATACTTCTTCCTCAAGCTTACCATTGAGGAATTGTAACATCCCAAATTTTCAATTTGGAATGTTATACATAGGTCATCATATGCATATCATATTTTAATTGTATTCTGGTTTGATCCTAGAAATTCTAAGCAACTCAAGGAGCCACGGAGAGAGTTGGGGATTTCGTTTATTTTCATATTTGAATTTTCTCAAATTTGAAAAGAGGATCATTTTGGTTTTAATCATTTTCTCGCCAAAAAATATTTCCAATATTAAAATAAAAGAGAGGAGATAAAATGACTTCTCCAAAATAAAAGAAATATTCGAGAAAAAATGTTAAAATCCAATAATTATTTTATTTGGATTTTTATTGCTATTTTATTTGAATTAGAAAAATATGCATGTTTTCAAAATTGCATTTTTAGGCGAGAAAAATGTTCACTTTGTTCTAAATATTTTATTTAGACAGTGAAAATTGTTTTGGGCATTTTTAGAATTTTTTTTATTTATTAGGATTTTTTGTTTCGGCGGAATTTATTAAAAAAAATCTCTTCGCCGCCCGACTGGGCCGAAGGCCCACCCGAGCCGGGCCGCGCCTGCGCCACCGCCGCCTCCCCGTGCGGGAGAGTCCCCGCCGCCACCGCGCCTGAGTCCGACCGGGGCACGCCTCCCGAGGCCGACCCCGACACGGCGCCCCCTTCCCCAAGTCGGCCGCCACCCCCCTTAAATACCGGCCCCGCCGCCACCCCTTGCCCCACATCGCCCCGCCGCAACCGCACAACCGCCGCCCCGCGCCCGAAGCCACTGCCGCCTGCGCCGCCCGTCGCCGCAAGCCGCCGCCGCTGCCTGACACCGACACCGTGCCGCCGTCGTCCCACACCGCCGACGCCGCCCCGTTTTGCCGGAATCCCGCCGAAGGTAGCCGTCGTCGTTTTTTCGTTTAAGTAAAAACCGTTCGGTTTAAAAAAAACATCAATCTGTTTTTTTAGAAAGATTGGTTCGGTTTTTCGTCGGTTTAGTTATTTAGCAGATGTTCGTCTGTTCGTTTGTTTTAACGAACATTGTTCTTCGGTTAGGCTCAACAGCGAACGTTTGTTCGTTAGTCTGCTCGTTCCGGTTTTTTCCAGGGTTTATCTATGATTATTTTCGATCGCGATTTCTGCCCTGATTTTCGTTCTAGTATAACTTTTTGCTCGTTTATCCAAATTAGATGAAACCAGCGCCTAAATCTTTGTCTCGAAGCCCTCTTTATGTTTAACCAACTTGTACATGATTTTGGTACTGTAAAATTTGACTTTAGTCCAGATTAGTAAACGAATCATGTTCCGTTCGTATCTTGAGTTTCGTTGCTCCATTTGAGTTGATTCTTTTTGCAGGTCGAAGCCCTTCAGTAGAGCTTTCTGTTTGGATCTTCTTATTTGAGTTTTACCCGTGCTTCTTGCTTGAGTGCTTATGTATGCTATTGTTTGTTTTTGATAGAATTCCCGGAGTGCAAAGCGTGCTACTACGAGTCTCTGGTTTTGCAGATCGTTAGCAAGGCAAGTAACACTTTGATAATAACCCTTTATTACCCAGTTTTTATGCATTAGTTCCGATCCACAAACATTGCATGATTAGGAGCTGATTAACATGTGGGTTTGGGAAGTAGATGATGAGGTAGAACCTATTGTCCTTTTATTATCAAACCTTTGGGAGTTACTTCTACGATATGCTCAGGATTGCTATGCTATGCTCGTAGACGTGGATTGGGTGAGTGTATCCATGAGACCATGACAGATGTGAGAATTGTTAACTAATGGTTAACTTAAGGTGGCTACTTAAATACACATCTAGGTGGATTGGTTGAGGGCACCTGGAGAATCCAGTGTTGTCCTAGGATATCCCGGAGTACCCGTGTGATCATCCTACGGTTCGCCACCCAGACTCAAAGGGATCATAAGATTATTCATGCTAGAAACTTCCATGTGCAGCCATAAGCTATTATGGGCTCTAGAATAGTTGAGTAGGTTGCATGACCTCTTTCAGTGGTGGGCTAGCAGATGTAGGGGAAAGTAGGTGTAACTGTCCATCCAGAGTAAAGAGTTAATGTTTCTGAAAGACTATGTCTCGGTCATCTGTTTCTCAAACACCATGTAGTGCGAGAAATCCAACGGAGGAGATCGAGTCTTGTGGGGAAAAGTGCGCAAACCTCTGCAGAGTGTACAAACTAATCATGATTAGCCATGTCCCCGGTTATGGACATCTTGAGTATCTGGTTCTTGGATTATCATGTTGATCTCATCACTCTAAATTAATTTGTTGGGTTAACTAATATTGCTTAATTTGGGATTGAGTTGGAGGAACCTTCTCAATGTTTAACAACCACCATGATAGTTAAATAAAATTTATTCCTTTGTTGTAGGGAAAAATTGGCTTTATGCAAAATATTAGCCATAGAGCTTTCCACCAGCCATATATGCATGTAGTGATAGCATTTATTCTGTTCATTACTCTCTTGTGTTACATTGCCAGCATATTCCATGTGCTGACGCGTTTCGGCTGCAACATATCATGTTGCAGACTTTTCAGACGATGAGTAAGGTGCGATAGGTCGTTGTCGTTCACTCAGTTATGCCGTTGGAGTTGATGGACTCACTTTATCTTCCAAGCCTTCCAATGTTATCTTATTTAGATGGCCTTAAGACATATTTTTGTAATAATTTCTCTTTTGAGACATTTCGATGTAATAATTGTGTGATTAAAACTCTGTTATAAATCCTCGAGTACTGTGCGTGTCAGCATTACGGATCCAGTGATGACACTGATGCACAGAGACTTGACCGTCTGAGGTCTGGTCGCTACAAGATGGTATCAGAGCACACGTTGACTATAGAACACGACCACTAAGTTGCAACCATAGGTCACTCTTCTCTACTCATTTCTGACTCCTCTCCCTTTTCCACTCTATAGGATGGAGGAATCAAGGAACAAGTTTACACAACCGGATGAAGACACACCTTTTGGGCGACACTTGAAGGAAGTTACTAGGTACTTAAACATCGGAATACCAAGATTCACCGGGACCTACGTCGCCACTTTACCATAAGAGGAGCGTTGGATGATTCAAGTTCAAGTTCTAGGAAGGACATTCCTGCCAGTTACTGAGCCCATAGAGTTTTCCTTTGATGCACCAACCTGGAGTCTAGGAAAGAGTAGGGCAACCCACATCGCCATGGGACACATTGGAGAAGTTTATCACAAGGATCTTAAGGACACTATCTACCAGATATGTGGGCGCCGAGATGAGAAATGGGAGATGATTAGTACCAGGAGGGACAGGTCCATTGCAGCTTTCATCCAGGAATTAGACCAGTACATTCGTCGCCAGGAGAACCAAATGTGTGCAAGCATGATAGATCTGAAGAAGGCAATGACCAGGATCACGGAGCTAGAAGAGGAACTCATGTCTACACGCAATGGATATCAGGAGGAAATGACGATACTAATGGAGAAGACTGACGACCTGACAAGGAAGCTAGGAGTATTCATAGGAGACCCTGCGCCATGAGGATATGACGACCATTCCAAGGACATTCGTTCGGAGGACTACTTCATCATCAACGACACCGATTCTGACCCCGGCGATAGCGATGATGACTATGTTGATGAAGCTGGAGCGGATATCATGGAGTCTTCCACCGATCAAAACTTCTAGTTGACCATTGTCGGGGATATACCCCGCGGTATAAACCGCCGGATGGATGGCCCGGCTAGAGTTTGGCGATTCACCGGCGACCCACTTGGACCTGGCAGTTTAAGATTCATTGGTAATCCGGCAGGCGGGTCAGAGGAGCAACAAGACCCAGTGGCCCAACAAGCGGTTTATGGAAGGCCGGATCACGCTATGGTGGCCTGGTTTATGAGGAAAGCACAAGGAATATTTTTCTACAAAGGAAGCAAGACTAGGACTCCACTTGTAATAGAGTAATCCTAATCCTACTAGGACTAGTCATGTAACCCGCCCCTTCAACATATATAAGGAGGGGCAGGGCTCCCCAAAGCGGGACAGGCAAGAAACAATCTCTAGGGCTAGGCACAACTAGAGGAGAGCCGGTTTACGGCGACACCCTCGTGATGATAATGAGATCTAGACTCAAACAACTTGTAGGGCTTTTACCGGATGATGTTTCCCGGGGCCCGAAGCTTTCTAAACCCTTATCTTGTGTTGCGTCTCTCGATTCCGCTCAACCCCTCTCAAGCTACCATATAGATGCGTTGGCCTCGCGACTAAGTCCTCACACTAAGGACATCTGCCGTGTTAATTCCACGACAGTTGGCGCCCACCGTGGGGATCGCGCATGGTGGTGTTGAGTTCTTGGAGGGCGCTATCCCAGGGATTGAGAAGCTCCGCCCAGCTTATTGAAGAAGTTCCGGTCGGCTTGTCAGAGAGTTCCAGCTGGCTCGTCGAAAAAGTTCCGACCGCCTCGACGAAAGGTTCCGTCTGAATCGGCAAAAAGTTCCGACCACCTCAACGAAAGGTTCCGTCTGAATCGGCAAAAAAGTTCTGACCGCCTCGACGAAAGGTTTTGTCCGAATCGCCCAAAAGTTCCAGCCGAATCACGAAAAGGTTCCTCCGAGTCGCCAAAGGGTTCTGACTTAGGTTGAAAAAACAAATTCCGGCCGGATTATCAAAAAGTTCCGGATCAAGAAGTTCCGGCTCAAAAAGTTTCGGCCGGGTTATCAAGAGGTTCCGGTTCAAAAGTTCTGGATTATCAAAAAGTCCCGACCAGATTATCCAGAGGTTCCGGATCAAAAAGTTCCGGATTATCAAAAAGTTTCGGTTCAGGGTCATTTATTGTTACTGGCAGTAATAATATGCCCATCCATGACTGGCGTTCAGATGCATCAGGTGATATTTGTCTAACTTTATTTTATTAACATATTTTTTTAAAGAACAGTTTATCTTTGTCTTGGTCTGCAACATTGTTGATGCAGGACAATTGTTCACTACATCAAAACGACGTGGTTAACTCGCCCGTCCGTGCTAGTTTACAACACCGCGGCCGGTTCATCTGTTTGAGCCACCTCTGATGTTGCGGTCGTTTTTACCGTCCGTCTCTCGCGGCCTGGTCTACATCAGCATATCGGGCCGCACCTATCTGCATGAGCTGTTTATTGAGTATGAGCAAGTCACAGCTTGGGTAGCCCGGTTTTTCTTTCCACAAAATGGAGTCAAATAAGTGGGTGGCTCAGTCTGCACTGGGTGGCTTAGTGGGCGGGCGCACAAGTCGCTGCCACTACAGTTTGGTTAAACTCAAATCACCTGTTGGAAGGAACCATTGGCCGAGTTGCTGACATGGCTCATACGGGATCATTTACAACCCGCCGCAGTCACCTCAACATTTTGTGGATTCACATCATGCTATCAACACCAATGATATACAAGTTATGTCGGTTTATATCACGGTCGAAATATGGAGAATCTCAAGCCAACTCCTCGAGTCGCCTTGAGACTCGGAGGCTACAATAATATGACTCAAGCAAGGGTTGCCGGTTTTCAGCAAATTTAAGAACCCCATGATGATGGAGGAAAAGATAACCCGGTCCCGGAGGCAACTGCTATATTGATGAAAATATAAAGGCCGCCAGAAAATTTCTGGCTTAGAAAGCATATAACAGTTACAAAATCCCGGTTCAATGAAGAAGTTCCAAGTCATTAGAAAGGATCCGGTTTACAATCCGGTTCAAGGGAAATCTATTCTCCCACAAAGCTCTGAAGCGTTCAAATCCGGTTTAAAAATGTCCGGTTCAAAAAGGAATTAATTTCTCGCAAGTTCGAGTTGAAAGGCCGTCAGAAAATTTCCGGCTGAAAATGAAGATTCCGGTTTAATATCCGGCTTAAGGAAAAGTTATCTCCCACAAAGCTTTAAGCTCTCAATATCCGGTTTAAGAATTTCCGGTTCAAGAAGAATTTATCTCTTGCAGAAAGTTAAAGGTTGTCAAAGAGGACCTGTCACCCTGACGCGCGGTTCAAACATGGGTATCCTGCCTTATGGGCTCATCTTCATATGATCACTTGGGGGCTTCCTGTTCAAATGTAGGTGTATTCACCAAAGAGAACATGGCGTTGTTACCCTCTTGATGCAGCTATCAAGCCAATATTATCATAAGGGGCCAAAGAGAGTTTGTTGCACAGCACAACTCAAACATAGGCACCCGGCGAGCACAGCTCAGAAATATATCACATGGGGGCTTCTGCTTGCAAAGCGGAGTCCTGTCCATTAATTCGGCTATCATGCCACAACAGAGCTTGGAAGCTTCACACCCACGGGGCCAAAGAGAGTCTGGATGCTATGCACAACTCAAACATAGGCACCCAATGAGCATAGCTCATCACGTTACTTGGGGGCTCCTTGTGTCAAATACCAAGGAGTTTGAATGGACCCTTGTAGCTGGGTATCGACCCACGGCTTGGAAGCCTGGTGTATTCACCTAAAACCCCGGGTTAACCTGCCTTCATCAAGTAAGACACTCCTATCCAGGTAATCCTGGCATGACCCTCCGAACGTTTGACAGTTACTCTCATTGAGACCCTGAACTTGTCAAAGTTAAAACGGTGATTGGTTAGTTGGAGGTCCATCTTAAAAGGCTTTGTCAAATGGTTTAACTCAGCGGCCTGGCAGCCCATGAAAAGCCTCGAATTTGGGCCTGGCAGCCCTTGAAAAGCCTCGACTACATGGTTTTATTTGCCTTTGTCAAGATTTTTCTCTTCTGATAAATTTTATGTTGAACCGGCGTCTCTCGACCCGGCCAGACTATATGTCTTCATCTCAACCCGGTGTTTCTTAACCCAGTATGGCTTACAGTTATCAGCTGTTAAGCATATAATCAATGGTGAACCGGCATCTTTCAATCCGGCCTGGCATTGACTATAAGTCGCCAGGATGATCATCCGGTGTTTATTTACAACCCGGCACGGTTTTATTACAAACCGGCAAAATATGAGAGGAGTTATCAGTACTCGAAATTTGGGCTATCTCCCTTACTACAAAAGTTGGTAAACCAACGATGTGATTCAATGTCACAGGTATGCTATATTTATTATTTGATTATTCTTAAGTGCAGCCTTGGTTGTAAACCTGGGTTATATGTTGGGCATTATGACCCGTCCGGCACTAAACCGCCAGGACACTGTAAACTTGTTGTATGCAGGAATAGGTTGAGTAAAGAATGATTGTAAATCGCCGGTATTTATTAAACCAGCTTGGCTTTAAGACGATAAGTCGCCAGTATATGATGAGAAATTGTCCGGTGTTTATTAAACCGGCCTGGCTTTGGACTATAAGTCGCCAGTATATATTTGGATTGCACCATTGGAATCATGCGCTTATGAATCATTGGGTATATTATTCAAATCTTTAATAGCCAACATGGCTGGATTTTTATTATGGTTATCAAAAACCAGTATTATGATTATGGTTTTCAAAGTCGCTTTAGCGCAATGGCTATCATATTATCAATGGATATGATTTATTCTACAATTGAAGGAATAGTCCCGAGTCGCTGCAGGCTTACGACCCGGCACTTGGGGGCTACATTATTTAAGTTGAGATTATGTCAAATTGCAAGTCTCATGTCGCTGCAACCATGCACCATGACACTTGGGGGCTAATGCAAAGTCATTGTTTCCTCACCTTATTGAAGACCCGACTCATCACATCATAATGAGCCGGCCCTTGGGGGCTACCAATTGCTCCTGTCAACAATTCAAGGTGCAAAGCTTGTTATTCATTATATTGAAGGGTCCACTGCTCAGTTGGTAAAGCACAAGGCTCTTAACCTTGCGGATGTGGATTCAAGCCCCATGATGGGGGTTACATCATATGATGTTATTTTCATTAAAGTATATATCAAGTCCCAGCTCAATATTATCTTACTGAGCTGACCCTTGGGGGCTACACATCATTGCTCAAATCTACATGATTATACCTACAAAGTCCCTGCTCATTATTGCATAATGACCCGGCCCTTGGGGGCTACACTAGTTGAAGTTTTTATGAGTATAAGACAATTACAAGTCCCAGGTTGCTGCAAGCATGACAACCCGGCACTTGGGGGCTACATTGTAGGGGAACGTAGCAGAAATTCAAAATTTTCTACGCATCACCAAGATCAATCTACGGAGTAATCTAGCAACAAGGGAAAGGGGAGTGCATCTACATACCCTTGTAGATCGCTAAGCGGAAGCGTTCAAGAGAACGGGGTTGAAGGAGTCGTACTCGTCGTGATCCAAATCACCGGAGATCCTAGTGCCGAACGGACGGCACCTCCGCGTTCAACACACGTACAGCCCGGTGACGTCTCCCATGCCTTGATCCAGCAAGGAGAGAGGGAGAGGTTGAGGAAGACTCCGTCCAGCAGTAGCACGACGGCGTGGTGGTGGTGGAGGAGCGTGGCAATCCTGCAGGGCTTCGCCAAGCACCGCGGAAGAGGAGAAAGAGAGGTAGGGATGCGCCAACAGGAGAAGAAACTTCGTGTGTTGGGCTGCTCCTTTGCCTGAACTATATATAGGGGAAGAGGGGGGGCTGCGCCCCCACCTAGGGTTCCACTCTAGGGGCGGTGGCCAGCCCAAGATCCCATCTGGGGGGCGGCCAAGGGGGGGAGAGGGGAAACTTGCCCCCCAAGTTAGGTGGGTGCGCCCCCTCCCCAAACCCTAGGCGACTTGGGCCCTTGTGGGGGGGCGCACCAGCCGACCTGGGGCTAGTCCCCTCCCACACTTGGCCCATGCTGCCCTCCGGGGATGGTGGGCCCACTTGGTGGACCCCCGGGACCCTCCCGGTGGTCCCGGTACGTTACCGATAAAACCTGAAACTTTTCCAGTGACCAAAACAGGACTTCCCATATATAAATCTTTACCTCCGGACCATTCCGGAACTCCTCGTGACGTCCGGGATCTCATCCGGGACTCCGAACAACATTCGGTAACCACATACAAACTTCCTTTATAACCATAGCGTCATCGAACCGTAAGTGTGTAGACCCTACGGGTTCGGGAACCATGCAGACATGACCGAGACGTTCTCCGGTCAATAACCAACAGCGGGATCTAGATACCCATGTTGGCTCCCACATGTTCCACGATGATCTCATCGGATGAACCACGATGTCAAGGACTCAATCAATCCCGTATACAATTCCCTTTGTCTAGCGGTATTGTACTTGCCCGAGATTCGATCGTCGGTATGCCGATACCTTGTTCAATCTCGTTACCGGCAAGTCTCTTTACTCGTTCCGTAACACATCATCCCGTGATCAACCCCTTGGTCACATTGTGCACATTATGATGATGTCCTACCGAGTGGGCCCAGAGATACCTCTCCGTCACACGGAGTGACAAATCCCAGTCTTGATTCATGCCAACCCAACAGACACTTTCGGAGATACCCGTAGTGCACCTTTATAGACACCCAGTTACGTTGTGACGTTTGGTACACCCAAAGCATTCCTACGGTATCCGGAAGTTGCACAATCTCATGGTCTAAGGAAATGATACTTGACATTAGAAAAGCTTTAGCATACGAACTACACGATCTTTGTGCTAGGCTTAGGATTGGGTCTTGTCCATCACATCATTCTCCTAATGATGTGATCCCGTTATCAACGACATCCAATGTTCATGGTCAGGAAACCGTAACCATCTATTGATCAACGAGCTAGTCAACTAGAGGCTTACTAGGGACATAGTGTTGTCTATGTATCCACACATGTATCTGAGTTTCCTATCAATACAATTATAGCATGGATAATAAACGATTATCATGAACAAG
The DNA here is from genome assembly GCF_018294505.1 of Triticum aestivum. Classification (NCBI taxonomy): domain Eukaryota; kingdom Viridiplantae; phylum Streptophyta; class Magnoliopsida; order Poales; family Poaceae; genus Triticum; species Triticum aestivum. The sequence goes on along the minus strand of NC_057807.1, from coordinate 212,645,413 downwards.
GAAATATAGTAATAATAACTAATTTATTATTGCCTCTAGGGCATATTTCCAACAGTCTCCCACTTGCACTAGAGTCAATAATCTAGTTCACATCGCCATGTGATTAACACTCACTGGTCACATCACCATGTGACCAACATCCAAAGAGTTTACTAGTGTCTAAACTAGTTCACATCACAATGTGATTAAGACTCAATGAGTTCTGGGGTTTGATCATGTTTTGCTTGTGAGAGAGGTTTTAGTCAACGGGTCTGCAACATTCAGATCTGTATGTACTTTGCAAATCTCTAGGTCATATTGTAAATGCTGCTTCCACGCTCCACTTGGAGATATTCCAAATGGTTGCTCTACTATACGTATCCAGTTTGCTACTCAGAGTCATTTGGATAGGTGTTAAAGCTTGCATCGACGTCACCCTTTACGCCGAACTCTTTATCACCTCCACAATTGGGAAACATGTCCTTATTACTCGAAGGACAATTTTGACCACTGTCTGGTGATCCACTCCTTGATCACCTTTGTACCCTCTTGCCAGACATGTGGCATGGCACACATCAGGTGCGGTACTCAGCATGGCATACTGTACAGAGCCTATGACAAAAGCATAGGGGACGACCTTCGTCCTTCCTCTTTCTTCTGCCGTGGTTGAGCTTTAAGTCTTAACTTCATACCTTACAACTCAGGCAAGAACTCCTTCTTTGACTGATCCATCTTGAACACCATCAAGATCATGTCAAGGTACGTGCTCATTTGAAAGTACCATTAAGTGTTTTTGATCTATCCTCATAGATCTTGATGCTCAATGTTCAAGCAGCTTAATCCAGGTTTTCTATTGAAAAACACTTTTCAAATAACCCTATTTGCTTTCCATAAATTCTACATCATTTCTGATCCACAATATGTCAACAACATATACTCATCAGAAATTCTATAGTGCTCCCACTCACTTCTTTGGAGATACAAGTTTCTCATAAACTTTGTATAAACCCAAAATCTTTGATCATCTCATCAAAGCACATATTCCGACTTCGAGATGCTTGCTCTAGTCCATGGAAGGATCGCTGGAGCTAGCATACCTTTTAGCATCCTTAGGATCGACAAAACCTTTCTGATTGTATCACATACAACCTTTCCTTACAAAAACTGGTAACGAAACTCATTTTGACATCCATCTGCCAGATTTCATAAATGCAGCTAATGCTAACATGATTCCGACGGACTTAAGCATCGCTACGGATGAGAAATCTCATCGTAGTCAACTCCTTGAACTTGTGAAAAACTCTTCGCCACAAGTCGAGCTTCATAGACGGTGACATTACCGTCCATCTCCGTCTTCTTCTTAAAGATCCATTTATCTCAATGGCTTGCCGATCATCGGGCAAGTCCACCAAAGTCTATGCTTTGTTCTGATACATGGATCCTATCTCGGATTTCATGGTTTCTAACCATTTGTCGGAATATGGGCCCACCAATGCTTCTCCATAGCTCGCAGGTTCATTGTTGTCTAGCAACATGACCTTCAAGACAGGATTACTGTACCACTCTGAAGTAGTACGCATCCTTGTCACCCTACGAGGTACGGTAGTGACTTGATACAAAACTTCATGATCACTATCATAAGCTTCTACTTCAATTAGTATGGGCGCCACAGGAACAACTTCATGTGCCTTGCTACACACTAGTTGAAGTGACGGTTCAATAACCTCATCAAGTCTCCACCATGCTCCCACTCAACTTTCTGAGACAAACTTTTCCTCGAGAAAGGACCCGATTCAAGAAACAATCCCTATTGCTTTCGGATTTGAATTAGGAGGTATACCCAACTGTTTTGGGTGTCTTATGAAGATGCATTTTATCCGCTTTGGGTTCGAGCTTATCAACCTGAAACTTTTTCACATAAGCGTCGTAGCCCCAAACTTTTAAGAAACGACAACTTAGGTTTCTCCAAACCATAGTTCAAACGGCGTCGTCTCAACGGAATTACGTGGTGCCCTATTAAAATGAGTGCGGTTGTCTCTAATGCCTAAACCATGAACGATAGTGGTAATTCAATAAGAGACATCATGGTACGCACCATATCCAATAGGGTGCAACTATGATGTTTGGACACACCATCACACTATGGTGTTCCAGGCGGTATTAATTGTGAAACAATTTCCACAATGTCTTAATTGTGTGCCAAAGCTCGTAACTCAGATACTCATCTCTATGATCATATCATAGACATTTTATCCTCTTGTCACGATGATCTTCAACTTCACTCTGAAATTACTTGAACCATTCAATAATTCAGACTTGTGTTTCATCAAGTAAATATACTCAGTATCTACTCAAATCATCTGTGAAGTAAGAACATAACGATATCCACTGCGTGCCTCAGCACTCATTGGACTGCACACATCAAAATGTATTACTTCCAACAAGTTGCTTTCTTGTTCCATTTTACTGAAAACGAGGCTTTCAGTCATCTTGCCCATGTGGTATGATTTGCATGTCTCAAGTGATTGAAAATCAAGTGAGTCCAAACGGTCCATTTGCATGGAGTTTCTTCATGCATATACACCAATAGACATGGTTCGCATGTCTCAAACTTTTCAAAAACAAGTTAGTCCAAAGATCCATCAACATGGAGCTTCTTCATGCGTTTTATACCAATATGACTTACATGGCAGTGCCACAAGTAGGTGGTACTATCATTACTACCTTATATCTTTTGGCATGAACATGGGTATAACTACGATCGACATTCAATAAACCATTCATTTTAGGTGCAAGACCATTGAAGGTATTATTCAAATAAACAAAGTAACCATTATTCTCCTTAAATGAATAATCGTATTGCGATAGACATAATCCAATCATGTCTATGCTCAACGCAAACACCAAATAACAATTATTTAGGTTTAACACCAATCTCGATGGTAGAGGGAGCGTGCGATGCTTGATCACATCAAGCTTGGAAAAACTTCCAACACATATCGCCAGTTCACCTTTAGCTAGTCTCCGTTTATTCTGCAGCCTTCTATTTCGAGTTACTAACACTTAGCGACCGAACCGGTATCTAATACCCTAGTGCTACTAGGAGTACTAGTAAAGTACACACTAACATAATGTATATCCAATATACTTCTATAGACCTTGCTAGCCTTCTCATCTACCAAGTATCTAGGGTAATTCCGCTCTAGTGATTGTTCCCCTTATCACAGAAGCACTTATTCTCGGGTTTGGGTTCAACCTTGGGTTTCTTCACTAGAGCAGCAGCTGATTTGCCGTTTCATGAAGTATCCCTTCTTGCCCTTGCCCTTCTTGAAACTAGTGGTTTCACCAACCATCAACAATTGATGCTCCTTCTTGATTTCTACTTTCGAGGTGTCAAACATCATGAATATCTCAAGGATCATCATATCTATCCCTGATATGTTATAGTTCATCACGAAGTTCTAGCAGCTTGGTGGCAATGACTTTGGAGAAATGTCACCATCTCATCTAGAAGATTAACTCCCACTTGATTCAAGTGATTGTTGTACTCAGACAATCTAAGCACAAGCTCAACGATTGAGCTTTTCTCCCTTAGTTTGCAGGCTAAGAAACTCGTCGGAGGTCTTATACCTCTTGACGTGGGCACGAGCCTGAAATCCCAATTTCAGCCCTCGAAACATCTCATATGTTTCGCGACGTTTCAAAATCATCTTCGGTGCCTCAACTCTAAACTGTTTAACATTACTGAACTATCACGTAGTTATCAAAACGTGTGTCTCAGATGTTCGCAACATCCACAGACGACGTTTGAGATTCAGCACACTGAGCGGTGCATTAAGGACATAAGCCTTCTTCGAAGCAACGAGGACAATCCTTAGTTTATGGACCTAGTCCGCATAATCGCTACTATTAACTTTCAACTGAATTTTCTCTAGGAACATATCTAAACAGTAGAACTAAAGCGCAAGCATTACGACATAATTTGTAAAGACATTTTGACTATGTTCAGGATAATTGAGTTCATCTTATGAACTCCCACTCAGATAGACATCCCTCTAGTCATCTAAGTGATTACATGATCCGAGTCAACTAGGCCGTGTCCGATCATCACGTGAGACGGACTAGTCAACGTCGGTGAACATCTTCATGTTGATCGTATCTTCTATACGACTCATGCTCGACCTTTCGGTCTTCCGTGTTCCGAGGCCATGTCTATACATGCTAGGCTCGTTAAGTCAACCTAAGTGTATTGCGTGTGTAAATCTGGCTTACACCCGTTGTATTCGAATGTTAGAATCTATCACACCCGATCATCACGTGGTGCTTCAAAACAACGAACCTTCGCAACGGTGCACAGTTAGGGGGAACACTTTTCTTGAAATTATTTCGAGGGATCATTTTATTTAAGCTACCGTCGTTCTAAGCAAATAAGATGTAAAACATGATAAACATCACATGCAATCAAATAGTGACATGATATGGCCAATATCATATTGCTCCTTTTGATCTCCATCTTCGGGGCTCCATGATCATCATCGTCACCGGCATGACACCATGATCTCCATCATCATGATCTCCATCATCGTGTCTTCATGAAGTTGTCACGCCAACGACTACTTCTACTTCTATGGCTAACGCATTTAGCAATAAAGTAAAGTAATTTACATGGTGTTCTTCAATGACACGCAGGTCATACAAAAAATAAAGACAACTCCTATGGCTCCTGCCGGTTGTCATACTCATCGACATGCAAGTCATGATTCCTATTACAAGAACATGATCATCTCATACATCACATATATCATTCATCACATCCTTTGGCCATATCACATCACAAAACACTTGCTGCAAAAACAAGTTAGACGTCCTCTAATTGTTGTTGCAAGTTTTTACGTGGCTTCTATAGGTGTTCTAGCAAGAACGTTTCTTACCTATGTAAAACCACAACATGATATGCTAATTTCTATTTACCCTTCATAAGGACCCTTTTCATCGAATCCGCTCCAACTAAAGTGGGAGAGACAGACACCCGCTAGACACCTTATGCAACTAGTGCATGTCAGTCGGTGGAACCTGTCTCACGTAAGCATACGTGTAAGGTCGGTCCGGGCCGCTTCATCCCACGATGCCGCCGAAGCAAGATAAGATTAGTAGTGGCAAGAAAATTAACAACATCTACGCCCACAACTACTTTGTGTTCTACTCGTGCATAGTAACTACGCATAGACCTGGCTCTGATACCACTGTAGGGGAACGTAGCAGAAATTCAAAATTTTCTACGCATCACCAAGATCAATCTACGGAGTAATCTAGCAACGAGGGAAAGGGGAGTGCATCTACATACCCTTGTAGATCGCTAAGCGGAAGCGTTCAAGAGAACGGGGTTGAAGGAGTCGTACTCGTCGTGATCCAAATCACCGGAGATCCTAGTGCCGAACGGACGACACCTCCATGTTCAACACACGTACAGCCCGGTGACGTCTCCCATGCCTTGATCCAGCAAGGAGAGAGGGAGAGGTTGAGGAAGACTCCGTCCAGCAGCAGCATGACGGCGTGGTGGTGGTGGAGGAGCATGGCAATCCTGCAGGGCTTTGCCAAGCACCGCGGAAGAGGAGAAAGAGAGGTAGGGCTGCGCCAACAGGAGAAGAAACTTCATGTGTTGGGCTGCTCCTTTGCCTCCACTATATATAGGGGAAGAGGGGGGCGTCGCCCCCACCTAGGGTTCCACCCTAGTGGCGGCGGCCAGCCCAAGATCCCATCTGGGGGGCAGCCAAGGGGGGAGAGGGGAAACTTGCCCCCCAAGTTAGGTGGGTGCGCCCCCTCCCCAAACCCTAGGCGCCTTGGGCCCTTGTGGGGGGTGCACCAGCCCACCTGGGGCTGGTCCCCTCCCACACTTGGCCCATGCTGCCCTCCGGGGATGGTGGCCCCACTTGGTGGACCCCCGGGACCCTCCCGGTGGTCCCGGTACGTTACCGATAAAACCCGAAACTTTTCCGGTGACCAAAACAGGACTTCCCATATATAAATCTTTACCTCCGGACCATTCCGGAACTCCTCCTGACGTCCGGGATCTCATCCGGGACTTCGAACAACATTCGGTAACCACATACAAACTTCCTTTATAACCCTAGTGTCACCGAACCTTAAGTGTGTAGACCCTACGGGTTCGGGAACCATGCAGACATGACCGAGACATTCTCCGGTCAATAACCAACAGCGGGATCTGGATACCCATGTTGGCTCCCACATGTTCCACGATGATCTCATCGGATGAACCACGATGTCAAGGACTCAATCAATCCCGTATACAATTCCCTTTGTCTAGCGGTATTGTACTTGCCCGAGATTCGATCGTCGATATGCCGATACCTTGTTCAATCTTGTTACCGGCAAGTCTCTTTACTCGTTCCGTAACACATCATCCCGTGATCAACCCCTTGGTCACATTGTGCACATTATGATGATGTCCTACCGAGTGGGCCCAGAGATACGTCTCCGTCACACGGAGTGACAAATCCCAGTCTTGATTCGTGCCAACCCAACAGACACTTTCGGAGATACCCGTAGTGCACCTTTATAGACACCCAGTTACGTTGTGACGTTTGGTACACCCAAAGCATTCCTACGGTACCCAGGAGTTGCACAATCTCATGGTCTAAGGAAATGATACTTGACATTAGAAAAGCTTTAGCATATGAACTACACGATCTTTGTGCTAGGCTTAGGATTGGGTCTTGTCCATCACATCATTCTCCTAATGATGTGATCCCGTTATCAACGACATCCAATGTCCATGGTCAGGAAACCGTAACCATCTATTGATCAACGAGCTAGTCAACTAGAGGCTTACTAGGGATGTAGTGTTGTCTATGTATCCACACATGTATCTGAGTTTCCTATCAATACAATTATAGCATGGATAATAAATGATTATCATGAACAAGGAAATATAGTAATAATAACTAATTTATTATTGCCTCTAGGGCATATTTCCAACATACATAATATGGATTATTTATTTTTTACTAAGTGACTAGGATGAACAACATGGATTTCTTCTTAAGTGGCAGTATTTATATTGAAGCAAGTCTTAAGCCATCACTTTGTTCTGCTCAAGACTTGGGGGTTACAGGTATTATATTATTAGCGAAGAACTATTTTCAAATTCTCTGTTTTGAGCAAACCGGATTGACCCGGCGTCACCAATCATTATGACCCTGTGTCTGCAACCTGGCGTCATCAATAATCATGAATCGGCGTTGGCAACAATCATGACCCGGAATTATTAGTTTTTTATAACTCAATAATGGTGGTAATCATAAACCGGCAAGTTTTACATCTTCAAGCCGGCTAAATATCAGTTGAATATTTCAGAGACTAATATTTTTGTCAAGTCAGAGCATTGAAGGCCAATTCAAATGGATTCTTTATTTACAAAATATCATCTGCAAGCAAATCGATTATGAAACTGGTCTATTGACTCGGATTTATTAGAAGGAAAAAATGACAAGGATTTAAGGATGATCAAGTGTCGGTTTACAAGAATATTTAAACCAGAGCACAACCCGACAAATTTGTTCTTGTGTTTATGTTGCAGATAAGTTTAACATGGATGAATCCAAATTAAACTGGGGGCTAATGTCGGGGATATACCCCGCGATATAAACCGCCGGATGGATTGCCCGGCTAGAGTTTGGTGATTCACCGGCGACCCACTTGGACCTGGCGGTTTAAGATTCATTGGTAATCCGGTAGGCGGGTCAGAGGAGCAACAAGACCCGGTGGCCCAACGGGCGGTTTATGGAAGGCCGGGTCATGCTATGGTGGCCCGGTTTATGAGGAAAGCACAAGGAATATTTTTCAACAAAGGAAGCAAGACTAGGACTCCACTTGTAATAGAGTAATCCTAATCCTACTAGGACTAGTCATGTAACCCGCCCCTTCAACATATATAAGGAGGGGCAGGGCTCCCCAAAGAGGGACAGGCAAGAAACAATCTCTAGGGCTAGACACAACTAGAGGAGAGCCGATTTACGGTGACACCCTCGTGATGATAATGAGATCTAGCCTCAAACAGCATGTAGAGCTTTTACCGGATGATGTTTCCCGGGGCCCGAAGCTGTCTAAACCCTTGTCTTGTGTTGCGTCTCTCGATTCCGCTCAACCCCTCTCAAGCTACCATATAGATGCGGTGGCCTCGCGACTAAGTCCTCACACTAAGGACATATGTCGTGTTAATTCCACGACAACCACCATGTTATCAGTAGTAGTATTCCCCCATGTATATAGAATAGTCCGAGCACTTTTGTAAGGATAGTTAGATCGATTGTATGCCCTTGTTTGAATTGATTGGAGTGATATGATTGTGTTTGTCTCATGAGCATATGGGTAGTGTTTTCCCCTTTAGACCTCATTCTATTCTATTTTCTCCCCTTTTCTAAACCCATCAGTTGCCTCCGAGACGTGACAATGGATTTGCTTTCCCACCAGAGCTCATTCAGTTGATCAACAGCAGAATACCTTGATGCAGCTACTAGTTCAGAATCAGAACCAATGCAACAACAACAACAACAACAACCCACCACGACCACCACCTGTTGATCACTTAGCCTATTTCCTAAGGCTGAATCCGTCAGTGTTCTCTAGTAGTACTAAGCCAATTGTTGTAGATGATTGGCTCCGCAAGATTGGAAGGGAGCTGACCACTGTAGGATGCACAGATGCGGAGAGAGTGCGTTTTGCCACACATCAGCTTGATGGATCTGCAGCATCATGGTGGGAGAATTTCACGGCCACTTACCCCATTGACACTGTTACATGGGATCAGTTTCAGTAGGCTTTTTGCACTACCCATGTTTCAGCAGGAGCTATGAACATGAAGAAGTGCGATTTTCACAACTTGCGCCAAGGAGGATGCACAGTGGGCCAGTATGTGGATGAGTTTAGTAAGTTAGCATGTTATGCCCCTGATGACGTAGCTACAGATGTTGCTAAGCAGGAGAAGTTTCTGGAAGGACTGAATGATGAGTTGAGCATGCAGTTGATGGTGGCAACATTCAACAACTACCAGGAGTTGGTAGATAGAGCTCTTATGATTGAAGGTAAGCAGCAGCAGATGGAGAGCCGCAAGAGGAAGTATGTACAGGGAAAGTACAATCCAGGAGCTCAGCAGAGACCTCGTTTTACCCCGAACTCGGGAGGACACATTCACCATAACCATGGAGGTCATAATTCCAATGGAGGAAGTTCGCATAACCATAGTGGCCCCAAGAATGGGAATGGGAATGGAGGAAGTAGCAGCTAGAACCGTTCCAACCCAGCAACGCCCGCCAAGAAGGATCTAAGTCACATTACTTGTTTCAAGTGCGGGAAGAATGGACACTACGCCACCGAGTGTTCTGAAGCAAAGAATGGAAATGGCAATGGAAGCTCTGGGAAGAAGCCCAACCTTTTCAACAGGGGACAAGTGAATCACGTTAGCGTGGAGGAGGTTGAGGAGCAGCCAGATGCAGTTATAGGTAAGTTTTTGGTTAAGTCATTTACTGCAATCGTTCTTTTTGATACTGGTGCATTGCATTCATACATATCAAGGGGATTTGTGGATAAGTATAAGTTGCCCACCAAAGTTCTTAGGACACCTATGTTAGTAAGCTCACCAGGAGTGGAGCATATGGCAAGCCAAGGATGTTTTCAGATGCCATTGACCATAGGTAGACATGTTTTCCCCTCAGATATGATAATTCTGGAGTCGCAAGGATTGGATGTAATTTTGGGTATGGATTGGTTATCAATGTATGGAGGAAACATCGATTGCGCCAGTAAGTCAATTATGCTCACCACCCCAGAAGCAAGAAGGATCAAGTATGTATCCCGGCATGTGCAGAAGAGGACTCAAGTGAATTCCTTATCAGGAGTTGTACAAGAGGAGCTACCAGTGGTGAAGGATTACCCCGACGTATTCCCGGAGGAGTTAACAGGCATGCCACCAGATAGAGACATTGAGTTTTTGATTGAGCTTTTGCCAGACACCGGGCCAATATCAAAGAGACCGTATCGGATGCCCGCAAAGGATTTGGAAGAAATTAAGAAGCAAATTAAGGAGTTATTGGATTAAGGTTATATTCAACCAAGTTCGTCACCTTGGGGAGCCCCAGTACTTCTAGTGGAGAAGAAGGATGGATCATTAAGGATGGTTGTTGATTATCATGAGTTGAATGAAGTGACGATCAAGAATAAGTACCCACTGCCGATGATCAATGATTTGTTTGACCAGTTGCAAGGAGCTAAAGTTTTCTCTAAGACCGATCTGCGATCAGGATACCACCAGCTGAAGATTCGAGAGCAGGACATACCCAAGACAGCTTTTACCACAAGGTACGGGCTATACGAGTATACTGTTATGTCATTTGGAATGACTAACGCGCCTGCCTATTTCATGAACATGATGGACAAAGTGTTTATGGAGTTTTTGGATAAGTTCGTCGTGGTGTTCATTGATGATATATTGGTCTACTCGAAGAATGAAGAGGAGCATAAGGAGCATTTGTGTTTGGTTCTTAAGAAACTTAGGGAACACCAGTTATATGCCAAGTTCAGCAAGTGTGAGTTTTGGTTGAAGGAAGTCGAATTTCTTGGACATGTTATATCCAGAGAAGGAATAGCAGTAGACCCCACTAAGGTTGTTTCTGTGACTAAATGGGTGGCACCCACATCACTTGGAGAGATCAAGAGTTTTCTTGGACTCGCAGGATATTATCGGAGGTTCATAGAGAATTTCTCCAGGATTGCAAAACCGATGACAGAGTTGTTGAAGAAGGACACCAAGTTCAAATGGACTGAGGAGTGTGAAGCCAGTTTTCAAGAGTTGAAGAAATGTTTGGTTACAGCCCCAGTGCTGATTCTTCCAAATCAATGAAAGGATTATCAAGTGTATTGCGACGCTTCTCGTCGAGGACTTGGAGCAGTGCTTATGCAGGAGGGAAGAGTTGTTTCATATGCCTCACGACAGCTTAAACCCCACGAGCTGAATTATGCTACACATGATTTGGAGTTAGCAGCCGTAGTGCATGCATTGAAGACATTTAGACATTTTCTCATCGGAAACCATTGTGAGGTATACACGGATCGTAAAAGTTTGAAATATATCTTCACGCAGAAGGAGTTGAACCTCAGGCAAAGGAGATGGTTGGAGCTCATTAAGGGTTATGATATGAAATTGCACTATCATCCCGGAAAGGCTAATGTAGTAACCGATGCGTTGAGTCGCAAGAGTTATGTTAATATGCTCATGACCGGAGGATTACCCAAGGAGTTAGCAGAAGATCTTCGCGAGCTATGTTTGGAAATAGTTTCGAGAGGTTATGTAGCAGCATTGGAAATTCAGTCTACTTTGATGGATAAGTTCAGAGAAGCCTAGAAGACTAACAAGGAGATTGCCGAGATAAAGGAAAGGATGAGCAAAGGAAAAGCTAAAGGATTTCGTGAGGATGAGCACGATACCTTATGGTTTGAGGATCGCGTATATGTGCCTAATGACCCCGAGATCAGGAAGTTGATTCTGCAGGAGGCCCACAATTCGCCGTATTCGATTCACCCAGGAAACACTAAGATGTACCTAGATTTAAAGGAAAGTTTCTGGTGGACATGAATGAAGAAGGATATTGCCGAGTATGTAACAGTATGTAATGTATGTCAGAGAGTGAAGGCAGAGCATCAGAAGCCAGCAGGATTGCTACAGCCATTGCCGATACCCGAATGGAAGTGGGACAAGCTTGGCATGGATTTTATCACTGGGTTTCCCAGGACTCGTTCTGGCTATGACTCTATATGGATTGTAGTCGACCGATTGACAAAAGTAGCTCATTTCATCCCGGTAAAGACCACTTATACAAGTGCTAAGTTGGCAAAGATATACATGACCATGATCGTATGTCTACATGGAGTTCCGAGGACCATCGTATCAGATAGAGGAACCCAGTTTACCTCAAAGTTCTGGAATCAGTTGCATGAGACTTTGGGTACTAGGCTAGAGTTCAGTACAACCTTTCATCCACAGACAGATGGACAGACTGAGAGAGTCAATCAGATTTTGGATGACATGTTGAGAGCTTGTGCGTGAGATTATGGATCTAGTTGGGACAACAACTTGCCGTATGCAGAGTTCTCTTATAACAACAGTTATCAAGCCAGTTTGAAGATGGCCCCTTTCGAAGCCTTGTACGGAAGGAGGTGCAGGACACCGTTATTGTTGGATGAAGTTGGAGACCATCAGTTGTTTGGACTAGATTTGATTAAAGAGTCTGAATAGAAGGTTAAGCTGATTTGTGACAGACTCAAGGTAGCTCAGTCCAGGCAGAAGAGTTATGCAGATTCTAAACGCAAGGAGACAGTTTATGAAGTCGGAGACAAAGTACACCTTCGAGTGTCCCCACTTCGAGGAGTTAAGCATTTTGGAGTTAAGGAAAGCTAGCACCCCGTTTTGTGGGACCATACAAAGTCTTGGAACGTATGGGAGAAGTTGCTTACAAGCTGGATTTGCCAGAGGGATTGTCAGGAGTTCACGATGTGTTTCACGTTTCCCAGTTAAAGAAGTGCCACGCAGAGATGGCCGATATTCCTCTAAGAGATACAGTGCCACTGGAAGCAATTCAGCTGGATAGTGATTTGACCTACGAGGAGAAACTAGTTAAGATTCTCGAGTTTGCCAGCCGAGTCACACGCAGCACGGTTATCAAGTTTTGAAAAGTTCAGTGGAGCCACCATACCGAGGATGAAGCCACCTGGGAACGAGAGGAAGACCTATAGAAGGACCACCCACACCTATTTTCTAGCCAACCCGAATCTTGAGGGCGAGATTCATCTTAAGGGGGGGGGGTAGGTTTGTAACATCCCAAAATTTTCAATTTGGAATGTTATACATAGGTCATCATATGCATATCATATTTTAATTGCATTTTGGTTTGATCCTAGAAATTCTAAGCAACTCATGGACCCACGGAGAGAGTTGGGGATTTCGTTTATTTTCATATTTGAATTTTCTCAAATTTGAAAAGAGGATCATTTTGGTTTTAATCATTTTCTCTCAAAAAATATTTCCAATATTAAAATAAAAGAGAGGAGATAAAATGACTTCTCCAAAATAAAAGAAACATTGGAGGAAAAATGTTAAAATCCAATAATTATTTTATCAGGATTTTTTATTGCTATTTTATTTGAATTAGAAAAATATGCATGTTTTCAAAATTGCATTTTTAGGCCAGAAAAATGTTCACTTTGTTCTACATATTTTATTTAGACGGTTAAAATTGTTTTTGGCATTTTTAGATTTTTTTTGTTTATTAGAAATTTTTTGTTTCGGCGGAATTTATTAAGAAATCTATTCGTAGCCCGACTGGGTTGAAGGCCCAGCCGAGCCGGGCCGCGCCTGATCCATTGCCGCCTCCCCGTGCGGTAGAGTCCCCGCTGTCGCCGCGACCGAGTCTGGACGGGGCACGCCTCCTGAGGCCTACCCCGACCTGGCGCACCCTTCCCCAAGTCGGCCGCCACCCCGCCCCCCTTAAATATTGCCCCCACCGCCGTCCCTTGCCCCCACATCGCCCCGCTGCCGCAACCGCACCACCGCCGCCCCGCGCCCGAAGCCGCCGCCGCTGTCGCCAGACACCGCTGTCGTCGTCCCACGGTGCCGACGCCGCCCCGCCCTGCCGGAGGTAGCCGCCATCACCATCGTCTTTTTTTCGGTTAAGTAAAAACCATTCGTTTTAAAAAAAACTAGATCTGTTTTTTAGATAGATCATTTCGGTTTTTCGTTGGTTTACTTATTTAGCGGACGTTCGGCCGTTCATTCATTTTAACGAACGTTGTTCTTCGGTTAGGATCAGACAGCGAACGTTCGTTCGTTAGTCTGTTCATTCCTTTTTTTCCAGGGTTTATCTGTGATTATTTTCGATCGCGATTTCTGCCCTGATATTTGTTCTAGTATAACTTTTTTCTTGTTTATCCAAATAAGATGAAACCAGTGCCTAAATCTTCGTCTCGAAGCCCTCATTCTGTTTAACCAACTTGAACATGATTTAGGTACTATAAAATTTGACTTTTGTCCAGATTAGTAAACGAATCTTGTTTCATTCGTATCTTGAATTTCGTTGCTCCGTTTGAGTTGATTCTTTTTGCAAGTCGAAGCCCTTCAGTAGAGCTTTCTGTTTGGATCTTCTTATTTGAGTTTTACCCGTGCTTCTTGCTTGAGTGCTTATATATGCTATTGTTTGTTTGCGATAGAATTCCCGGAGTGTGAAGCGTGCTACTACGAGTCTCTAGGTTTTGCAGATCATCAGCAAGGCAAGTAACACTTTGATCATAACCTTTATTACCCAGTTCTTATGCATTAGTTCCAATCCTCAAACATTGCACGATTAGGAGCTGATTAACATGTGGGTTTGGGAAGTAGATGATGAGGTAGAACCTATTGTCCTTTTATTATCAAACCTTTGGGAGTTACTTCTACGTTATGCTCAGGATTGCTATGCTATGCTCATAGACGTGGATTGGGTGAGTGTATCCATGACAAATGTGAGAATTGTTAACTAATGGTTAACTTAAGGTGGCTACTTAAATACACATCTGGGTGGATTGGTTGCGGGCACCTGGAGAATCCAGTGTTGTCCTAGGATATCACGGAGTACCCGTGTGATCATCCTACGGTTCACCACCCAGGCTCAAAGGGATCATAAGATTATTCATGCTCAAAACTTCCGTGTGCAGCCACAAGCTATTATGGACTCTAGCATAGTTGAGTAGGTTGCATGACCTCTTTCAGTGGTGGGCTAGCAGATGTAGGGGAAAGTAGGTATAACTGTCCATCCAGAGTAAAGAGTTAATGTTTTTGAAAGACTATGTCTCGGTCATCTGTTTCTCAAACACCATGTAGTGCGAGAAATCCAACGGAGGAGATCGAGTCTTGTGGGGAAAAGTGCGCAAACCTATGCAGAGTGTACAAACTAATCATGGTTAGCCGTGTCCTCGATTATGGACATCTTGAGTATCTGGTTCTTGGATTATCATGTTGATCTAATCACTCTAAATTAATTTGTTGGGTTAATTGATATTGCTTAATTTGGGATTGAGTTCGAGGAACCTTATCAATGTTTAACAACCACCATGATAGTTAAATAAAATTTATTCCTTTGTTGTAGGGAAAAATTGGCTTTATGAAAAATATTAACCATAGAGCTTTCCACCAACCATATATGCATGTAGTGATAGCATTTATTCTGTTCATTACTCTCTTGTGTTACATTGCTAGCATATTCAGTGTGCTGACGCGTTTCGCGCTGCAACATATCATGTTGCAGACTTTTCAAACGACGAGTAAGGTGTGATAGGTCATTGTCGTTCACTCAGCTATGCCGTTGGAGTTGATGGACTCACTTTATCTTCCAAGCCTTCTGTTGTTATCTTATTTAGATGGTCTTAAGCCATATTTTTGTAATAAGTTCTCTTTTGAGACATTTTGATGTAATAAGTGTGTGATTGAAACTCTGTTATAAATCCTCGAGTACTGTGCATGTCAGCATTACCGATCCAGGGATGACACTGATGCACAGAGACTTGACCATTTGAGGTCTAGTCGCTACAGGAATGCACTTTTCACGTCCATTTGATGTAAGATGATATTATGATGGTTAGCGTAAGCAAGCAATATGCGAATAGCCTCAAGTCTAGCAAAAGGTGCAAAAGTTTCATCGAAATCAATTCCTTCAACCTGTGTGTAGCCTTAAGCTACAAGACGTGCCTTATTCCTCACCACAAGGCCATTTTCATCTTGTTTGTTGCGGTAGATCCATTTTGTACCGATGATGTTATGCTTGCGTGAGTATGGTCGCTTGACAAGCTCCCACACATTGTTGAGCTCGAATTGATGCAATTCATCTTGCATAGCTTGAATCCACTCAGATTCCATGAATGCTTCATCAAATTTAGTGGGCTCTATGATAGAGACAAACACAAAATACCCACAAAAGTTAGATAAGCGTGAAGCTTTTGAGCGCATGAGAGGACCTGGTGCATTGATGTCATCGATGATTTTCTCAATCTGGACTTTTTTTGCAATGCGAGGATGTGCGGCTTGACGACTTTGCTTAGGCCCAACAATTTCTTCAGGACCATTTTCTTCAGCAGCACCAGTGTGATTTTCTTCACGATCCGGAATGACTTCTTCAGCAGATTCTTCGGTAGGGATGATATCCTCAGTAGCTTTGAACTTGATGGATTCCTCAGGTGACATTTCATCTAGCACAGGAGGCAGGTGCTCTCTTTGCGAGCCATTAGTTTCATCGAACCTCACATCTATAGTTTCAACAATCTTGTGATGATTGATGTTGAAGACTCTGTAGGTGTGCAAGTCCTTTCCGTAACCAAGCATAAAACCTTCATGTGCTTTCGGTGCAAATTTAGAGTGATGGCGAGGATCTCTAATCCAGCATTTAGCACCAAAGACTTTGAAATAACTTACATTGGGTTTCTTGTTAGTGAGGAGTTCATATGAGGTCTTTTAGAAGAATTTGTGAAGATATACCCTGTTGATGATGTGGCACGCAGTATCAATAGCTTCAGACCAAAAGCGCTGAGGTGTCTTGTATTCATCAAGCATGGTGCGAGCCATCTCAACAAGAGTCCTGTTCTTGCGCTCCACGACGCCATTCTGCTGAGGAGTATAGGGAGCAGATAACTCATGAGTAATACCAAGTATATCAAGATATTCATCGAGACTAGTGTTCTTGAACTCAGTTCCATTATCACTCCTGATATGCTTGATCTTCACACTGAAGTTAGTAGAAGCTCGTGAGGAAAATCGTCTAAATACTTCCTGCACTTCATTTTTGTAAGTGATAATATGCACCCATGTGTAACGAGAATAGTCATCAACCATGACAAAGCCATATAATGATGCAGAACTAGAGAATGTGGCATAATGAGTAGGGCCAAAGAGATCCATATGAAGTAATTCAAAGGGACGAGAAGTGGTCATGATAGTCTTCGAGGGATGCTTGGCTCTTGTGATCTTTCCAGCCTCACAAGCCCCACAAAGATGATCTTTGAGAAATTTGACACCCTCGATTCCAATGACATGTTTCTTCTTAGCAAGTGTATGCAAGTTCCTCATCCTAGCATGACCAAGTCATCGATGCCATAGCCAGCATTCTGAAGCTTTTGCAAGTAGACATGTGACAAGTTGTGGTCCTGCAGAGAAATCAACAATATACAAGTCTCCTTTCCTAAAGCCTTTGAAGACTTTGGAATTGTCAGATTCCATCAGCACAATGCAACGATATTTTCCAAAGACGACAACCATATCAAGATCACAAAGCATTGAGACAGACATGAGGTTGAATCCTAAGGACTCGACAAGCATGACTTTGTCCATGTGTTTATCCTTTGATATCGCAACCTTACCTAGACCCAATACCTTGCTTTTGCCTTTGTCAGCGTAGGTGATATGCTTCAGATGAGATGGTGACAAATTAGTGTCCATCAACAAGTTCCTGTCACCGGTCATGTGGTTTGTACATCCACCGTCGAGGACCCACTCAGTAGCTTTAGGTTGTTCATCCTGCAGATGAATTAGTGTGACTTACGAACCCATATACTTCATCAGTGAAGAATATGATATCAATTTCATCAACAGTAACAGATATAGCAATATGAGGACGAGAGAAATGAGTGATTCATTTCTTCATGATTAGCTTGCGTCCATTCAAGCACATTCAGATCTCCAGCAAATTCTTCAGACGATTAAGTTCGTCTGGAGACCTGACCCTACATAAGAGATTATTTATTTTTCTTCACGACCCACATCTGGAGGGGTGGCAAAGAGTTCATCATTCTGCGAGCTCCATAAGAAAAAGATGGCATTGAAGCCATTGCACTTCGTTTCACAGAAGAGTGGTTAGGATAAGTATATGAATAAGCAGAGAAATTCTTTGAGGACTTATGAACATAATGGTTGGAAGAATAATGCACATATTCATAGCATTTAGACTTTCCCTGCGAAACAGAAGTGTTAGCACGATGATGTTCATATGAGGATTTTATCCACGTGAGGAATTTGATCCAGATGAAGAATTTGGTCCAAATGAGGACTTGGATCCATATGAAGATTTTGATCCATATGAAGAATTTGATCTGGGGTTCCTATTCTTCACAAGTGGTGTCATGATGACATTCACTTGAAGATTTTCAAGGCACCTTTTGGGAACCCAGATTTTCTTCATAAGGGGACCGTTCCTGTAGTTAGTTCCAACATATCGAGCAAATACTTCACCATTTTGATTCTTGAACAATTTATAGTTGGAGTCAAATGACTCATTAGAGGAATATGAAGAATCACAAGTAAAGCCAGATAGAGTGCATGGATCTACATGGGGTCCTTTTGCTGCAACCCATGAGGTTTTGGGATACTGCTCAGGTTTCCAATAGGTCCCATCAGCATTGAGTTTCCTCTCAAAGGCAATACCCTCTTTACTAGGGTTCCTGTTCAAGATCTACTTTTTTAGCACATCACAAAGAGTCTGATGTCCTTTGAGGCTTTTGTAAATTCCTGTCACATACAATTCCTTCAGCCCTGTATTATCGTCAATAATACTTGTGGTATCCTCAGATGAGGAATTTGTGACCACAGAGACAGTTGAAGAATTTGCAGCAATAGAAGCATTTGAACATTCAGGTGATGAATTAGCAGATTCACGCTCAATAAATTTTAGACATGGTGGAATAAATTCTTCCTGAGCGAAACTGATCTGTTGAGCAAGCAATGAATCGTTTTCCTTCTGAAGATCTTCATAACTCACTTTTAACTTCTCAAGATCTTGCTTTCCTCTGAAGAAATTCATAAGAAAGCTTCTCATGATTAGTTAAGAGAGTGTTATGATGATTTTGAAGGTTGTCAAACCTAGTTTGAAGTCTCTGAAGATTATCAGTCAAAGTATTAGTTCGATTCAATTCCTCGCCCAACAGGCCATCGCTTCTGTCTAGTAGATTTTGAATCTTTTCTAAAGCCTTCTGTTGTTTAACAGCAATTTTAGCAAGTTTGGAATAGCTAGGCTTGAGATTACCATCAGATTCATCCTCACTAGAGTCAGAGGGGGAATGTTTGAGTACCTTGGCTCCTTTCGCCATGAAGCAGTAGGTGGGAGCATAGTCATCGACGCTCTTGTCAGCAGAGTTGGGGAGGTCATTTTCTTTAGTGTTGAAGATGGACTTGCTGACGTAAGTAGTAGCGAGGGCTAAGCTCGCCACACCAGAGTCTGACTACTCAGATTCCTCCTCTTCCACATTATCCTAAGATTCAGCTTCAGAGTCCATTTCCTTTCCAATGAATGCCTGGGCCTTCTTGGAACTGCTCTTCTTGTGAGATGAAGACCTTGAAGATTTTGATGATGAAGACTTTGAAGCTTTATTCTTCTTTGAGTCATCAGAATTTTCATCTTTGTACTTCTTCTTCTTTGATTCCTTTTCCCACAGAGGACAATCAGACATGTGGTGACCAGGTTTCTTGCATTTGTGGCAAGTTCTCTTTTTGTAGTCATGAGATGAGGAATCATCATTTCTTGAAGACTTTCCAAAGCGACCGCGGCGAGAGAACTTCTGGAATTTCTTCACGAGCATTGCTAGCTCCTGGGTCATTTCTTCAGGATCACCAAGGCTGCTACCAGAATCTTCAGCTTCAGACTCAGAGACTGCCTTGGCCTTCAGTGCACGTGATCTTCCATAGCTCGGTCCACAGAGATCTCTCTTCTCAGCAAGCTGGACCTCATGAGTGTTTAGCCTCTCAAGGATATCAGCGGGATCAAGTGACTTGTAATCAGCTTGCTCTTGAATCATCAGTGCAAGAGTATCGAATGAGGAATCAAGTGATCTCAGCAATTTCTTCACCGCCTCATGGTCGGTGATGTTAGTGGCACCAAGTGCTTGAAGCTCATTAGAGATGTCAGTGGCACCAAGTGCTTGAAGCTCATTAGAGATGTCAGTGAGGCGATCGAAGGTTTGCTGAACATTTTCGTTGTTGAGTCTTTTGAAGCGGTTGAAGAGATTGCGAAGAACATCAACTCGGGAGTCACGTTGAGTTGGGACTCCTTCGTTGACCTTGGACAGCCTATCCCAAATCAGTTTGTAGTTTCCAGGGCACTCACTCTGCCGTACTGTCCTTTTCTCAGATGGCCACATATGATGTTCTTCGCTTGAGAATCGAGTTGCTTGAATCTCTTCACATCAGTAGCATTCAAAGACGGAGTGACTGAGGGAACACCATTATCCACAACATACCAGAGATCGTTATCAATTGCCTCAAGATCCATTGCGCATCTTGTTCTTCCAGTAGGGGTAGTCCGTCCCATCAAAGGTAGGACACCCAGCTGAGACCTTGATCATACCTGCAGTCGACATAACTAAAACTCCAGGCGGTTAAACCAAAAATCACATAGAACAAGGGAGTACCTTGCTCTGATACCAATTAAAAGTGTGTTAAGTCGACTAGAGGGGGGTGAATAGGTGATTTTTACAAATTTGTCACTGAGGAATTTTAGGGTGAGGAAATTCCTAAGTCACGAACAACTAGCAGCGGAATAAGTACTCAGGTATAAGCATACTAGAGCAATAGCATAGTCATCATGATGAAATGTAAGACAGACACACAGTACAGAAAGCATAAACACAGGATAAGTAGGCTAAAGACAATGTGACTGAAGAAATTGGATTGAGGAAATAGAGAAAGTCTTCAGTCAAAGTCTTCAAACAGTAATGTTCAGGTTCATCAACACATGAATGAGGAAATGAAAGGGTTGAGGAAATAGAACCATTAGGCTTGGTGAAGACAATGATTTGGTAGACCAGTTCCAACTGCTGTGACAGTTGTACGTCTGGTTGGAGCGGCTGAGTATTTAAACTCGAGGACACACCGTCCTCACCATATTCTCCTTGAGCTAAGATCACACAGACCTCGCCCAACACTCATGGTAAGTCTTCACAGGTGACTTCCAAACCTTCACAGACTCGGTCACTCGGCAATCCACAATTCCTCTTGGATGCTCAAACCATGACGCCTAACCGTCTGGAGGATACACAGTCCTCAAAGGTAACAAGCATCGGTTCCACACAGGAACAAACTCTTCAGTGATGCTCAATCACTTTGGGTTTGTAGGTTTGGGTTTGGGATTTGTGTTTTCCTCACTTGATGATTTTCGCTCAAAGTCCTCGGAGGATGGGATGCTCTCAATTGGTAAGTGTCAGTTTCTCTCGGAGCAGCCAACCAGCTAGTGGTTGTAGGAGGCAGCTATTTATAGCCTAGGGAACAGCCCGACATGATAAGATATAAATGCCCTTCAGGGAAATGACCGTTAGGTGGTAGGATATTTTGGACAGCTGGCGCGTGGCTCAGCAATGGTCGGATTTTAGGTTCAAATTCCTCAGGGCTATCATGTTCCTCACTGTGTAGGAAATCGGCACTAGCGAATTCCTAACTCCTCAGTCAGAACAAATTCCCCAGAGACCAGAAGATCTTCATCTCTGTCACTGAAGAAATTGACTAAACTGATATGAGACTTCCAGTGGCTTCACTCGAAAGGATTGGGTAGGTGTAGGATTTTGAGATGAGCATCACTTGGAAATTAGTTTCCTTAGTATTACCTCGACCCCCCTTTAACAGTATGGTGTTTCCTATGGCTCAATAAAGAGAAGACGAAACTACGAAAACAAAAGTCTTCACGCTTCATAATCCTCGCATGAATATCCAAGTCTTCAAGGCCACACCAATTTCTTCACTTTCAAAGTCTTCATAGAACCAAAGTCTTCAGCTGAAGACATTCATTTTTAGGGGTCGACTTTCACTATAAATATCAAACTCCTCATCGACTTATAGAGCCTGTGTACACTCACAAACATATTAGTCCCTTAACATGTAAGTCTTCAATGCACCAAAATCACTAAGGGGCACTAGATGCACTTACAATGCACTACCATCATTTTACATTACGTGATTAGAGACATGTTTTCATTTGCCTTGCATGTCATAGTATGGCTAGCTCGATATTTTCTTGGCTTGTCCGTTTTTTGATATATATGCTACGCCGGATCATTGCACATTGGTACACTGCCGGAGGCATTCATCATATAGAGTTTCTCTCATGATTTCAGTTTTGAGTTATGATTACATTTAGTTGAAGTGAGTCATTGTAAAGTGTATTGTTCATCATTGTAAGGTGTTGCTCCTACTAAAAAAAGAGAGAGAAGAAAAAAAGAAAATGAAAGAGACAAAATAAAAGATGCACCATCGAGGTGCCACAAAAGAAAGGAAAGAAAGAAGAAATAGAAAAAGAAAAAGAAAAAGGAGAGGAAGAGAGAAGGAGCAGCACCATTATCCTTTTTAGTGTACACTTGTGCTTCAAAGTAGCACCACTTCATGCATTATAAAGAAGAAAATTTCATAAGTTCCATATGTTTCATACTAGTGGGGAACCTACATTATAGAACTTGGCTTGTATTTTCCGATAACGAGCATCGTTAAAAGCTCGAGGTCTTCATGAGCAAGCAAGTTGTATGCACCCCCACTTAGTCCATAGGACAGCTTTCATATATTCATAGCTCTATGTGCATCCTAGTTGCATGGCGATCACTACTCTTTATGCTGACATAGATCATAGGGCCTTCTCCATTGCCTAATGGTTACTTGCGTTGATGCAAGACTTTCTTTATTTTTTTACTTCTTCAAACCCAACCATTTTCTATCATTCCCTTAAGTGTGAGGCATAGGCTTGCGCTCAGTGTTGCACATGTAGTTGAGCGGTGGAATAACGCAAACAAATGGTCTTGCT
This sequence comes from Triticum aestivum, assembly GCF_018294505.1. Taxonomy (NCBI): domain Eukaryota; kingdom Viridiplantae; phylum Streptophyta; class Magnoliopsida; order Poales; family Poaceae; genus Triticum; species Triticum aestivum. The sequence continues at coordinate 212,622,575 of NC_057807.1, read as the reverse complement.
AGTGTACCTGGTATGCCTTGGGTTGGTGTTTTAGAAGCAATCGCTAATGTTTGATTTATTTTTGTCTATGATTGTCACTATTGTGTCCTAACATAATATTGACCTTCTTTCTAAACCTTTGGCAATGGGAATTTAGGCTCCACAAAAACATTTTCCTCTTTCTTAACCTCCATGGCAATGGAACTAGGAGGATAGCTTGTATTGCTCCTTTGCTGGTTAACTTTTGCATGCTTGCATGATAAACATGGATATCACTTTTAGGGTTTGGTTCAATGTATGCTTTAGAGCTGGTAGCATTGAGATTTTTGGTAGTCAACCTTTTTACTCAAGGACGAGCAAGGTTTAAGCATGGGGAGGTTGATGGCTCTATATTTTATGCATATTTAGTGCTCATTTGTTGCATGTTCTCTTTATATATCATGTCTCATTGAACCAAATAATTTTCCATTATGCATGTTTACCAATATTTACACTTTCTATTGGGAGCATTGCACATTTAGTATTTTATTTGTTTTTATTAGTTTCCTTGTTTTCTTGTGTCTACATGTGTTTTGGAGCAACCTAGGACCAATCAGGATGAAAGGACCAAGGATGGGTTCGATACGGAGACACCCAGGAGCACTACAAAAAAAAGACATCCGTGACATTTTGGGCCGAACGAATTTTTTTCTATCATACTTATGACACTTCTATGACGATAATTGTGACAAAACCCGGTATCATCATAGATGTGGTGGGCTCCTACTTCTATGACAAAAAATCATGACAAAAAATGGGATTTTCGTCCTGGGCGGGCTGGGGAGACGCAGCTGCATGACATTCTTTGGGCCGTCCATGACGGAAAAAACCGTGGTAGAAGCAAGGGTGAGGAAAAAATCGGGGTGTTCCCAGTTACGGTGGGTGGTCGGGGTCGAGCGATGCATGGAGGTTTGCGTGTTTCTCTCGTACACACACGTGCATGGGTGCGAGGCGTTGGGCTCTAACTGAACCCGAGCGAGGCGTTCGCCTACTGAACCCGAGCGATTGCACTGTAGGCTACGCGTTACTAAACCCGAGCGATCGATCGATGGCTGTTAACTAAACCCGATCGAGCGATTCCTTCGCTACTGCTGCTAACTGAAGCCGATCGATGCTGCCTCTGGATGAATAGTGAGCGTTGCTGGGGGGTTTGGATAAACAGTTCCCGGTGGGGGTGGATGAACAGTGTCGGTGTCAAAACCGGCAGATCTCGGGTAGGGGGTCCCGATCTATGCGTCTTAGGCTAATGGTAATAGGAAGCAAGGGACACAATGTTTACCCAGGTTCGGGCCCTCTCGATGGAGGTAAAACCCTACTTCCTACTTGATTGATATTGATGATATGAGTAGTACAGGAGTTGATCTACCACGAGATTGTAGAGGCTAAACCCTAGAAGCTAGCCTATGATGATTATGATTGTGATCGTCCCTCTAAGGACTAAACCCCTTCGGTTTATATAGACACCGGAGAGGGCTAGGTTTTACATGGAGTCGGTTACAAGGAAGGAAATATAATATCCGGATCGCCAAGCTTGCCTTCCACGCAAAGGAGAGTCCCATCCGGACACGGGACGAAGTCTTGAGTCTTGTACCTTCACGCTCCAATAGTCCGGCCAAAGTATATAGTCCGGCTGTCCGGATACCCCCTAATCCAAGACTCCCTCAGTAGCCCCTGAACCAGGCTTCAATGACGATGAGTCCGGCGTGCAGTTTTGTCTTCGGCATTGCAAGGCGGGTGCCATCTCCGAATACTCCAAAGTACCTATTACGACGAATAGTGTCCGGCTTCCCATCAATGTTGTACTCCTCGGCTTTTGTGCCTCAATAATGACCATCTCCACGTGTCGAGCGAATACAAGGAGCCGAGGCCTTTTTGCATTTGCCACCCCTAGTCCGGCAGGCTAACCGTCTATTTGAAGAGACGGGGATTCTCAGATCCAAACCTCACCCTCTTCCCTCGAGCAAGCATCTAACAGAGTGCTCCGGAAAAACCATTCCAACATGGTCGGTCACCGCAGCTCTTCTTCTCGTTCCCCTCGCTCCAAGCCGGGTGACTGGGAAGAGTGTTCAGTTCCTCACAGCCGTTTGATAGAGTTACAGACCCAAGGGTTTCTCCCACCGGCATTCATGGTCCCCCGTCCGAGCCGGAATAGCCACCTATAATGGCGGGGAGCAAGCGGAGAGATCTCCTAATCCATCTCCAGAGGAGCGAATATGCCTCATCCCGCATCTGCTAAGGGGCGTCGGGTTTCCTATCCACCCATTTCTTCGCGGGCTCCTAGAGTTCTACGGCCTCCAGTTGCACAACTTCACCCCTGCCTCCGTGCTGCATATAGCAGGATACGTTGCCCTTTGTGAGCTATTTCTAGGCTGCAAGGCTCACTTTGGGTTATGGAAGAAGTTGTTCTGCCTTGTTCCTCACAACTAGGGAGAATACCTATGTCAAGTGGGTGGAGCCGAAGTATGGCGCATCACCGAGACCGAATACCTATCCGACACTCCCAAGAAGGCACCAGAGAACTGGCCTTCGGAGTGGTTTTATGTCGACGATGTTCCCCTTCCGGATCTAGTCCGGACAGGTCTCCCAAAGTTCAATAACGCTCCGCCAAAGGCACGTCGAAGCTGGCGCCCTCGGGGCCCCCAAGAGGAGGATACCAGAGAAATACACTTCCTGATGAGCAGGATAAAGTTACTAGCCAAATCCGGGCTGACGATAGTCGAGGTTATGACAATATGCATAATGCGGGGAGTGCAGCCGCTTCAATATCGGGGGAAGCCCATGTGGCACTACAACGGGGAAGATGATGCCACCCGCTGTGGCCATAAAGGTCCGGACTCTGCCACTGCTCTGGCGAGGATATTGTCCGATTTGTATAAAGGAGAAGAAGAAGAATTCCTTCATATTAAACCGCGGGATGGGTTTTCTATGTACAACCCCCCAAGCTGGGTAAGTCGTCATTCTTTCCCCCGCTTCACTTATTATGGCGTTCTTCACCAAGAATATTTACCTCGATATTTCCAAGCAGGAACTGAGGAGGGTCGTAGAAGGAATCTCCAGCCCCTCCCCACAGCCAGAGGACCCCAGAAGGGCCTTCGATTCAGGACTCGAAGAAGATCCGGATATTACTGTGGAGCTCGTCAACGGGATATTTTATCAGGCGAGCTGCGATGGCGCCTCAGTGGCTATTATTGCCGACTATCCCGGACTGCTACCTACATCGCGTGTAAGCCAAACCAAAAACCCTATCCTTCGAATAGGACTCCTTTCTTATGCCATGCCTTACACTTGAAGTGTCATGTTTTTGCAGAGACGACGGTCATAGCGCGGGGCCGAGCCTCTAGGGACCCGTCGGCAAAGGGTGTTCGGATCGGGCAGGCTTAAGAGGAAGGCGGTTAGGGCCGAAACGCCGCTACAGAGGTATGGTAAAAACCTGCTCTGTGATTATTACGTTTGAAATGTAATAGCGCCCTTCCTATCCTGGCAGAAAGAGGAGTAGCTGGACTATATCCAGGGATCCTGCCAATCACACCTCTACCAGCCGGATTCCAGGACCGGCTTCAAGAGAGGAGGAGGACGTGGGGCCGATGCCGCATTGTCCTCCGATAGAGGATGCGGATATGCTCTCCGCCACGAATTCCGAAGTAGAGAGCGCCATGAATCACCGGTGCCGACGGGCCGTCCTTCGCAACAACATCTTTTTCGAAGAGGCATTTAATGCTTTCAATTCGGGAGACGCATACATCCGAGCTACTCAAGGCGGGCTTTCCCGAGCGACGGACCAGTACATCAAAGATGTACGGGTAAGTAAATTTGTTAAGCATGTATAACAGTAGCCCCTGAGACTCGAAACGGTTGGAACAACTGTTTTAAGGATCAATTTATGCATAGATCCTTGTAGATAAGAATGAGCAACTGTCTCGAGAGGTGGAGGAGTGCAAGACCCAGCTGAGGGCCACGGTTGCCAAGTTAGAGGAATCCCAGAAGGCCTCATCTGGTAACATTTGTCTCAATTGTACGGAGATGTACCAGTTAGTAAGTGGCTTGTATGATAAGTCTAATAGAAAATTCTGCAGACAATCCTAGGGTAAATCCGGAGGTCGTAAGAGATGATGATCCGCATCTCCAAAGGCAGCTAAAAGCTGGCGATCGCGTTCTTACACAAGTTAGGCAGGAGAAGAACAATATTCAAGATGCTAATGTCCAGCTGGACGTCGAATTAAAAGATGTTCGCGCTCAGCTGGCGGACTCCGTGAAGGAGAACAAAAGGCTTCGTCGCGGCATTTATAGTAAGTGCCTAGACGAACTGTAGTACAGCTCGGCGAGGAAGCATATTAAAATATTTTTTTATTTGTAGGTATGTTGACGGGCCGCCCTGAAGAGGAGATGCCCGCGTCTGCAGGCGATTTGTTGCAAGACCTCTCACAACTACATGAGCAAGCTCAGCAGGTGATGCAGGGCATTGCTCAGGCCTTGTGGCCATCAAGCTTCCTGCCAAAGGGTATGGGGGAGCTTGTGGATATGCTCCAAGGAGCACGGCGGCGCTTCCAATTGTGGAAGATGTCAGCCTGCCAACAAGGTGCAAGAGAAGCCTGGGCTATGGTGAAGACGCGCTACACCAAGCTTGACTCGAACCATATGGCCAAAGTCAGACCGACAGGGCCAGATGGGCAAGAAATTCCCGTGAGTCTGGTGTATGACCAGGTAGCGTTAGCCGCAAAGTATTCCCAATAGGATTGTAAGCTAGATAGCCTGTTGGATGGTATAGAGGAGGAATATAGTCAATCCAAGTGACTATGTAATTCAATGGACATAAGTAGTCCCTAGCCGGATTAAAATCATTTGTCATGGTGGACCTTTTCGCTTCAGCCCCCGGATCCGACAGTCCGGGGTGTATCCGAATACCCGCTCAGTTATATAGAACCGGGGTATGCATGGAAACCAGGCGTAGGGGTCATAAGTGCTTGAACAGACAAGTACCCAACTAGTTATGTTATATTACATGGATAGTAAGAAACATCTTCCAGGGAGAATAGTTCCGTTAGGGGTTCCTTTCCATGTGTACGCATGCGACGATGCACATGTCCGGACTGCGAATAAGGACGCAGGATACATAACTTCTGGGGATTTACGTTGTAATAAACAAAAAAACATCTTTTGTTCACCGACCGAATATTCCCTTAAGAATGCTAGCTTTCGGCTTCACCCAGTCTGAGGTACACATCCGACTGAACCGGCAGTAACAATCGCAGAGGTGCTCCCCTTATGCACTAGCTGAATTAACGGGAATGTAGGGCATAAACACAAGAGCCAGGCAACCCAGCATGGCTACATCTTAAGTCATATCGATGCATATAATGGTGAAGAAAAGGCACATATGGGAAAAGAACGCATATGTGATGGGCAAAAAGCCATTAAAGTAATTATATTTAGCTTTCGTATAGGAAGCCCCTAGGTATTGCTTACACACATAGTGTGGCCGGAGTGATCTGGGTGTCCGTATTGTATTAAGTACTTTGTGTGAAGAGGAAAAAGGTCGAGAAAGGAAAAGGCAGGGAACATAATTAAAAAGGAGGGGGTAAGGAGACGAACAGTGAGTTCGGCGCTAGGTGTAGAATCTCCGGAGTCTGGTCGTGTTCCATGGGTTCAGCTCGAGTCTGTTGTCGGATGCATTACGTAAGCGGTACGCTCCTCCGGTGAGAACTTTATCAGTGACGAAGGGACCCTCCCACTTAGGTTTGAGCTTGTCCTTCTTCTTCTCCGGTAGGCGTAGAACGAGTTCGCCAATATTATAAGTTTTGGCCCGCACTTCTCTGCTTTGGTACCATCAAGCCTGCTGCTGATAGAATGCGGAAGGGGCTTTTGCGACGTCGCGCTCCTCCTCCAGGGCATCTAAGTTATCCTGCCAATCTAACCCGGCTTCCTTCTCTTGCTTCATGCGCATGCGATGCGAATCATGTATTATGTCGCAGGGTAGTACTGCTTCCGCGCCGTACACCATAAAAAATGGTGTATATCCGGTGGTGCGATTCGGCGTGGTCCGCAGCCCCCAGAGTATGGAGTCGAGCTCTTCGACCCAGTGCGTGTCCGATTCCGTCAAGGATCGCACTAGTCTGGGTTTGATGCCACTCATGATGAGACCGTTTGCAAGTTCGACCTGGCCGTTTGTTTGGGGATGGTAGACGGAGGCGTAATCGAGCGTTATGCCCATGTTGCCGCACCAAGTTTTCACCTCATCGGTTGTGAAGTTTGAGCCATTATCAGTGATGATGCTGTGGGGGACGCCGTATCGGTGTACAACCCCGGATATGAAATCTATCACTGGTCCGGATTCAGCTGTTTTGACTGGTTTAGCTTCTATCCATTTGGTGAACTTGTCCACCATGACCAATAAGTATTTTTTTTCTTATTGCTTCCCCCTTTAAGGGGTCCAACCATATCCAGCCCCCAGACCGCGAAGGGCCAAGTGATGGGGATTGTTTGGAGAGCGGTAAGGGGCATATGACTCTGATTGGCAAAGAGCTGGCAACCGACGCAGTGTTGGACAAGGTCCTTTGCGTCTGCTCGGGCTGTCGACCAATAAAATCATGTACGGAAGGCCTTGCTGACTACTGCTCGAGCCGCGGCGTGGTGCCCGCCCAGTCCAGCATGGATTTCAGCCAAGAGTTGCCGCCCTTCCTCTTCGGAGATGCACCTTTGGAGCACTCCAGTCGTACTTTTCTTATAGAGTTCCCCTTCATGGACTTTGTAAGCTTTAGAACACCGCACGATACAACATGCTTCATTCTGGTCTTCGAGGAGCTCCTGCCTATTTAGGTAGGCCAAGAAAGGCTCGGTCCACGAGGTGATTATAGCCATGATTTCGTGGGCCGAAGATGTTATTTCGGTGGTGGAGCCTCCGATTATGTCTGATGGTTCGGAATCTGGGGATGTATTCGGATCCATGCTAGTGCTACCAGACTCCCCTTCCCATACCACAGATGGCTTGACCAGCCTTTCCAGGAATATGTTAGGTGGGACAGGGTCGCGTTTAGCGCTGATGCGGGCGAGGATATCCGCCGCTTGATTGTTTTCTGAAGCCACATGGTGGAATTCGAGCCCCTCGAACCAAGCTAACATTTTGAGGACGGCATTACGGTAGGCCGCCATTTTCGGATCCTTGGCATCAAAGTCTCCGTTTATTTGTGATATTGTGAGGTTTGAATCCCCGCGCACCTCCAAGCGTTGAATGCCCAATAGAGACTGCCATCCGAAGACCGTGCAACAGAGCCTCGTATTCGGCTGCATTGTTGGAGTCTGTGTATAATATTTGGAGTACGTACTGGACCGTGTCTCCGGTGGGAGACATCAGGACTACACCTGCTCCCAATCCGTCCAGCATTTTAGAGCCGTCGAAGTGCATGATCCAGTTAGAGTATGCGCCGTACTCTTTAGGGAGTTCGGCTTCTGTCCATTCGGCGACAAAGTCAGCCAGTACTTGCGACTTGATGGCCCGCCGTGGCTTGTATGTTATGTCGAACGGAAGGATCTCGATGGCTCATTTAGCAATCCGGCCCGTAGCGTCGCGGTTATTTATTATGTCATTGAGTGGTACTTCGGAGGCCACCATAATCGAACACTCTTGAAAGTAGTGTCGTAGCTTCCGGGATGCCATGAAGACCGCGTATGCTATTTTTTGATAGTGTGGGTATCGGAATTTGCATGGGGTGAGGACCATGGATACGTAATATACCGGCTTCTGGAGCAGGAATTTGTATCCGTCAGCCTCTCGTTCGACGACGAGCACTGCGGTTACAACTTGATGTGTTGCAGCTATGTATAGCAGCATAGGTTCGCCAATATTTGGCGCTGTTAGGACTGGATTACTGGCCAATAAGGTCTTTATTTCGTCCAGTCCGGCCGCGGCTGCATCCGTCCACACGAAGTGTTCGGTGCGCTGAAGAAGGCGGTAAAGAGGTAATGCCTTTTCTCCTAACCGGGAGATAAAGCGGCTTAAGGCGGCCACGCATCCAGCTAGTTTCTGGATATGCTTGAGGTCAGTTGGGATAGCCAACTATGATAGAGCTTGGATTTTTGCCGGATTCGCCTCAATTCCTCTATTGGAAACAATGAAGCTGAGCAGCTTCCCAGAGGGCACGCAGAAAACGCATTTTTCCGGGTTTAGCTTGATGTCGTATGTTTGGAGGTTGTCGAACATAAGCCTCAAGTCGTCTATTAGGGTTTCGATGTGGCTTCTTTTATGACCACGTCGTCCACATATGCCTCCACTTTCTTGCCGATTTGCTTTTCTAGGCATGTTTGAATCATGCGTTGATAGGTTGCGCCGGCATTTTTAAGCCCGAAAGGCATAGTGTTGAAGCAGAAAGGACCATATGGCGTTATGAAGACCGTTGCAGCTTGGTCGGACTCTGCCATCTTTATTTGATGGTATCTAGAGTATGCATCGAGGAAACACAGCGAGTCATGTCCTGCAGTGGTGTCGGTGATTTGGTCAATGCGAGGGAGGGGAAGGGATCCTTGGGGCAAGCCTTGTTGAGATCTTTGAAGTCGACGCATAGGCGCTAGGATTTGTCCTTCTTTGGTACCATTACTAGATTTGCCAGCCAATCCGGATGCTTCATATCTCTGATGAATCCGGCCTCGAGTAGCTTGGCTAGCTCTTCCCCCATGGCTTGCCGTTTGGGCTCTGAAGACCGCCTTAGAGTCTGCTTGACAGGTTTGTATCCTTTTAGTATATTGAGGCTGTGTTCGGCCAGTCTGCGTGGGATGCCCGGCATGTCCGAGGGGTGCCTGGCGAAAATGTCCCAATTCTCGCATAGGAAGTCTCGCAGTGCGGCGTCCATTGTGGGGCTCAACTATGTCCCGATGGAAGCTGTCTTCGCGGGGTCCATTGGATGGACCTGGAATTTGACTATCTCATCTGCGGGTTTAAATGAGGTGGACTTGGGTTGCTTGTCAAGTATCACGTCATCCCTGTCCATGGTGGCACGCAATGTTGTTAGTTCTTCGGCTGCTAGGGCTTCGGATAATGCTTCCAAGGCTAGTGCTGCGGTTTTGTTTTCAGCGCGAAGTGCGATGTCCGGATCACTGGCTAAAGTGATGATTCCATTGGGTCCGGGCATTTTAAGCTTCATGTACCAGTAATGGGGTATGGCTTGAAAGCTTGTAAACGCGTCCCATCCTAAAAGGGTGTGGTATCCGCTACTGAAAGGAGCCACTTGGAATGTGATTTCTTCGGACCTGTAATTCTCCGGAGTGCCGAATACCACATCGAGTGTGATTTTTCCCGCACACCATGCTTCCCGACTAGGGATGATTCCCCTAAAGGTTATGCCTCTTTGCTCAATGCGGCTTTTATCAATTTCCATCTTGCTGAGTGTTTCTTCGTAGATCAAGTTTAATTCGCTTCCGCCGTCCATGAGTACTTTAGTGAGACGAAAGCCGTCCACGATTGGGCTAAGGACCAAAGAGGCTGGTGCCAGACTATCTGGAATTGAGGTTCATCGCTGGCGCTGAAAGTTATAGCAGTGTCGTTCCACGGATTTATTTTTGCCATGTGGCAGATTTCAACAGAGCTTCGATGAGCTCGCTTGCGCCTATTATTTGAGGCGAAAGTCTCAAAGACTGTTAGTACTGCATTGTTTTCTTTGGCGGGATGTTGTTCTGCTTTATGTCTTACAAGAAGATCCTCACCACTTTTTTGCTACCTGACGGAGTATCCAACATGCTCTAAGGCTATGTGTTGGTGTAGTGTCCGGCGTGCTGTGGAGTTTGCATGGCCCATTGAGCCATTCTACCAACACGGTTCCACGCCCTAGGGTGGGCTTTGGTTTTTTGGGGATTGGATCGGCTGACTTACGAGAGTTCGCCCGTTTAGCTCGGACAGAGGTCTTAGTGAGAGCCGAACTATCCCAAAATTCTGTTTGGGTTTTCTAGGCTCTTTCCATCGCACAGTACTTCTGTACTATGGTTGCCAAGTCAGCAAAGTGTGCTATGTCACGGCGACTTATAGCATTAAGGATTCCTTTGTCCGTGCAGTTTTAGCAGAAAAGTGAGACTGCGTCCTCCTCACGATAGTCCTTGACCTTGTTTAGCACAAGGAGGAATCTGGCCCAGTAGCGATGTACTGTCTCTTGGGGCTCTTTTCTGATATGGGAGAGAGGGTTTAAGTACGGGTTGGTGGGTGTAGCTGAATCTGGATTCTGATCCGATTTAACACCCTGGGGCAGGGGAGCTTCCGGGCTTGACAGCTCGGGATCCGGGGTGCTACCCAATTTCTCTGGCCCAATACCTGATTCTAAGTCTGGGGTCTGGGTCATGTCTTCCCTTGAGCGGGTGTCCAGCTCAGGGAGCTCGGTGATCCGGACATAACTCGTCCTCAAAATAGAGGGGTAATCCGTATGTGGCTCCTCCACTACCGCTATCTCGTGGGTGACTAGCGGGGATTTAATATCCCTTTGGTCGGGTTTAAGCCCGATCCGGTCAAAGTCTGTGGCGACTCCCAAAGCAGTGATGCGATCCAAGAGCTCATTAAGGGAGGAGAGCTCCATCGAATCCATCTGTTCGGCGAGTTCTGAATCGACGTGGAGGCTATGCGTGATGACCCGAGAGGTCATCGTCGGCACGACAGCCGATGGGGCAGCCATGATGAAGCCGCCTAGTCGGAGAGTTTGGCCTACAACCAGCGCTCCCCCAGAGGTGATGTTGTCCTTGACAACGAGACGGGCCATCGAGCCTTGCAGCGACGACACAGAGGAACTCTCAATGAAAGCACCAATGTCGGTGTCAAAACCGGCAGATCTCGGGTAGGGGGTCCCGATCGGTGCGTCTTTGGCTAATGGTAACAGGAAGCAAGGGACACAATGTTTACCCAGGTTCGGGCCCTCTCGATGGAAGTAAAACCCTACTTCCTGCTTGATTGATAATGATGATATGAGTAGTACAAGAGTTGATCTACCATGAGATCGTAGAGGCTAAACCCTAGAAGCTAGCCTATGATGATTATGATTGTGATCGTCCCTCTAAGGACTAAACCCCTCCGGTTTATATAGACACCGGAGAGAGCTAGGGTTTACATGGAGTCGGTTACAAGGAAGGAAATATAATATCCGGATCGCCAAGCTTGCCTTCCACGCAAAGGAGAGTCCCATCCGAACACGGGACGAAGTCTTGAGTCTTGTGCCTTCACGCTCCAATAGTCTGGCCAAATTATATAGTCCGGCTGTCCGGATACCCCCTAATCCAGGACTCCCTCAAACAGGACCCTGTGGTGTTGCCTCTAGATGAATAGGACCCCGATCGATCGAGCCGGTTGGGGCTGGATGAATAGGACCCCGATCGATCGAGCCGGTTGGGGCCTGATGAATAGGACAACCGTGTGGAAGGCTGGATGAACAGTAGATGGTGGAGAGGTGGATGAACAGTAGCCCATGGAGGGGTGGTTGAACAAGAGCCCGTGGAGAGGGCTGGTTGAACAGTAGCCAGTGGAGTAGTGATAATCCCGAAGTGCAGGGAATCATCGTAGCAATTTCCAAAGGTGGAAGTGATAAGTATGGAGTGTCAAACCCACAAGGAGCTAAAAGTAAGATCAATATTCTCTCAAGTCCTATCTGCCACTGATATGAGACTCTACGTACACCGAACATTTGCTTCCAACTAGATACGATAAATAAAACTACGTTGTGGGTATGAAGAGGATAACTTTGCATGATATCGGAGAGATAAAATATAAAAGTAGGTGTTGTTATCAGAAAGTTAGAATATATTACTAAATATTATAAATAGCGAGTGTGGAATAATGATGGATCGGTGTGCGGAATTATCCTAGGCAATTGTTAAGAAGACCGGTAGTCGTCATTGCAATTTCATATGAGGGAGAGGAATAAGCTAACATACTTTCTCTTCTTGGATGATATGCACTTATGATTAGAACTCTAGCAAGCATCCGCAACTACTAAAGATCATTAAGGTAAAACCCAACCATAGCATTAAAGCATCAAGTCCCCTTTATCCCATACGCCGCAACCCCCTTAATCGGTTTTATGCTTCTGTCACTCAAACAACCCACTATAAGTGTCGGTGTACTAGAGTAGGGGTACCCTAGTATCCCGAACTCGTGCACGGGTAGTCGCAGCACCCCGCGGCAAGGCTTGCCAGGCGACCGCCAAGCTCCTCCGTGGCTCCTTAGGAGACAAGACCCCGGCAAGAGGAGCTTGCCGGGAAGCCATTCAAGAACAAAGTATTCAAGCCAAGAAGACAAGGCCCCGGCAAGAGGAGCTTGCCGGGAAGGCCAGCCAAGGGATCTCAAGAAAGCTTGCCGCGACGCGCCATGCGTCCCGGCAAGGCTCGGCGAGCGACACACTCCTGGGCCCGGCAAGACAACAAGCGCGGCAAGGCACTTGCCGCGGCAAGCGGCCACTCCGCACCCGCTCTCCAGCACATCCACCAACGTGTCACCCTGGGGCCTTTCCAGGCGCGCGTGGCGAGAGGCTGTGCAGCTAGCGGTGCGCGGTGGTGAGCGGAGCTGACAAGAAGGCCATCGTGGCGAGCGGTGGCGCCCCTGACGGTCCCTTCCTGCACTGTTTGGGAGACGCAGACGGGCATTTAATGCCTTTGTCCCATGCCGTCAGAGTTAGGTGTGATACACTGTATCTACAGTATAGGTAGTTGTACCTACCACATTCTTTTTCTGTTTTTGCCCTTTTGTCTGCGTTGCCACCTGTCGGTGACCCCTTGAGCGTATAAAAGGAGGCCCATGCGCAACGTAGAAGGGGGTTGGCTCATTCGAAATCCAGAAACACTCACACGCTCGGTCTGATAGCTCTCATCGCTCTCGAGCAAGAACTGGAAATACACAAACAAGCAGCAGTAGGAGTATTATCTCTCCGGAGAGCTCCGAAGCTGGGTAAACCGCTCGTGTGCATCGCCTCGATCTGCTCTTCGTGCGACCTCCGCCCCCCGCCGAACCGAAAGGGGCTCGGTCCGCCGGTCCCATAGGTGTTCGTGGATCAGTTTCCCCAACATCTTTGGCGCGCCAGGTAGGGGGGCGTTGAGATTGTGTGAACCTGATCCGGCATGCACACGAGCTAGATCTTCATCATCTTCACCGACATGCCAGAAGAAGGCTTCGAAGGCAGCAGTTCCGTCCGCGTCGATCCCACCACCACCGGAGCAAGCGGGCGGTGGGGTAGACACTGGCGGAAGAACGGGCGTCGACGAGGGTGCTCACAGTGCTGCCAAGTCCAAGCACAAGGCCGCGCAGACCTCAGCGTCCGTATGCGCACCGCGCCCATCTCAGGAGGCACGGGACCAACAACATCATGGTATCCGCAGTACCATGCGCTCGTTGGGCCAAGATCAAGCTGGTGGATCTCGCAGTGCTCAAGACCAGCACGCACGCCAGCATGCTAGCCCGAGCGAGGTACGGTCGCCTGGACGGGATACTGCTCCTTCTAACATAGTTAGAAGTCCGAGCATGTCCCGCTCCTCGCACCGTTCGCCTCTGCCGCCCACCACTCCAGCAGAAGCTTTGGCGCGAGCTCAACTGCTCCTCGATTACCCTCCGACGACGGACAAGACCGACGAATGGAGGGCCACTATTCAGAGTCTCATCGGCTTCGCCAACGGCGACACTGCGCGGCAACCAAGCACATCGTTGCCGCGACAGGACCGCCAGGCGCGAGACGATGACGACAAGACAGATGGGGGTGCAACCACCATGCACTCTCCACCCCGAAGGCCAAGATCGCCGACTCGCCGGGTCCACCTCGACAGCGACTCCACCACGTCATCAGATCCACGAGCTCGTCGCGATCAGCGCCAATTTCTTCAAGAACGACAGCAAGAGGACGCTCGTACTTGCATCGAGCGTCGGAGAGAAGCGCGGCGTCAATCAGACCAGCGCGCTGGGCCCTCTGTCGACATGCACGCGCCAGGGGAACCAGGTGACTTGCCGTACGCGGTAGGTTGCCCTGCGTTCACTCGTGAGCTGCGGCAAGTCCAGTGGCCCAGCAAGAAGAATTTCAAACCAGACGTACCAGAGAAGTACGACGGCAAGTCGCATCCGTCGGAGTTCCTTAGCATCTACACCATCGCGGTGCAGGCTGCCGGGGGGCGCGACGACAAGATCCTTGCCAACTACTTCCCGCTGGTGCTCAAGCCCAATGTCAGATCCTGGCTCATGCACTTGCCGGACAACTCCATATCCTCTTGGGCTGATCTATGCCATCAGTTTGTCGGCGCCTTCACAGGCGGCCACAAGCCTCATGGCCAAGAAAGCGATCTTCATCTGCTCGCCCAGAAGGAAGGAGAGCCCCTGCGCAAGTATATTCAGAGATTCAGCCGTGTGCAGCACAACATCCCAGATGTCCACCCTGCCGCAGTCATCAGCGCGTTTCATCAGAACGTACGAAACTGCAGGATGCGGGAGGAGATGGCGATGTGCAAGATCAGAGACGTCAGTGAGCTATATGCCCTGGCTGACAAGTGTGCACGTGCTGAGGAGGGGAGGAGACTGCCCGGAGAGAATACAGGAACGGCATGATCTAATAGTGAAGAAGCTGCCCCGGCAAAGAAAGGCCGGCGGCGGAACAACAGGAAGAAGAAGGGCAAAGATGTGCTAGTTGTTGAGTAGTCTGGTAACGGAGGTGGCGCCAAGAAAGCCAAAGCTGGTACCTCCGGCGAGCAGGCCTTGGTGGCCGCTGACAAGCAGGACGCCTCCGGCAAGCAGTACTACAAGATCCACCGCACCAAGGGCCATGATCTCCAGAGCTGCAAGAAAGTCGAGCAGCTTGTCGAGCAGCAAAAGGCTGAGTACGAGCGACGCGACAAGGAGAAGGCCCAGGAAGGTGCTGGAGGAGCCGGCAAGAAGCGCCCCGGCCGGGGAGGACGCCGCGGCAAGGCCAATCAGCGGCAAGGAGACAGACCTCCCCGCGGCCGCGACAAGGATGAAGATGACGATGACGACGAAGATATGGATGACGACGAGGCCGATGAGCAGGAGTTCCAGAGAGCCACAGAGGTCCTCTGCGTTGACGGTGGTGCTTCTCTGCATACTTCACACCGCCAACTCAAGCAGTGGATGCGGGAAGTCAATGCAGCAGAACCATCCATAGAGTCACGCAGGGCTCTAAAGTGGTCCAGCACGCCTATCATCTTTGATATTGAGGACCACCCTGATCGCATAACATCGGTTGGGTGCTTGCCGATGTTGGTTTCACCAACTATCCGCAACCTCAAGGTCACTAAGATGCTAGTTGACAGCGGGGCCGGCTTGAACCTGATCTCCTCCGCGGTACTCCAGAAACTCCAGATCCCTGACAGCGAACTCGAAGAAACCGGCACATTCCAAGGAATCAACCCGGGAAGGAGCAAGCCGAAGGGAAAGATCACGTTGCCGGTAACGTTTGGCAGCGAGCTGAACTTTAGGACTAAGAGGGTCACTTTTGACGTTGCTGATTTTCCATTGCCTTACAATGGGATACTCGGCCGTCCAGCACTCGCCAAGTTCATGGCAGCCTCTCACTATGCATACAACATGCTCAAGATGCCAGACCCGATAAGTGTCATCTCTGTCCCTGGTGACAAGAAGGACGCTCTTATCTGCACCGACAAGATCTACCGGGAAGCAGCAGCCGCAGCTGATGGCAAGTCACTTGCCGCTGAAGCTCCCGGGGGGAAGAAGAAGACCAAGTCCGGCAAGAGCTCTCATGCCCACTCCGGCAAGCGCACCTCTTCGGAGTGCTGCGCTACCGTCGAGGACGCACCATCGAGCTCCACCGGCAAGTGTAAGAAGACGATGGCAGCTCCACCAGAGACCAAGAAGGTGTCCGCCAAGGAGGACGGCACTGGTGTGAAGGAAATATGCCCTAGAGGCAATAATAAAGTTATTATTTATTTCCTTATTTCATGATAAATGTTTATTATTCATGCTAGAATTGTATTAACCGGAAACATAATACATGTGTGAATACATAAACAAACAGAGTGTCACTAGTATGCCTCTACTTGACTAGCTCGTTAATCAAAGATGGTTATGTTTCCTAACCATGAACAATGAGTTGTTATTTGATTAACAAGGTCACATCATTAGTTGAATGATCTGATTGACATGACCCATTCCATTAGCTTAGCACCCGATCGTTTAGTATGTTGCTATTGCTTTTCTTCATGACTTATACATGTTCCTATAACTATGAGATTATGCAACTCCCGTTTACCGGAGGAACACTTTGGGTGCTACCAAACGTCACAACGTAACTGGGTGATTATAAAGGAGTACTACAGGTGTCTCCAAAGGCAGATGTTGGGTTGGCGTATTTCGAGATTAGGTTTTGTCACTCCGATTGTCGGAGAGGTATCTCTGGGCCCTCTCGGTAATACACATCACTTAAGCCTTGCAAGCATTACAACTAATGAGTTAGCTGTGAGATGATGTATTACGGAACGAGTAAAGAGACTTGCCGGTAACGAGATTGAACTAGGTATTGGATACCGACGATCGAATCTCGGGCAAGTAACATACCGATGACAAAGGGAACAACGTATGTTGTTATGCGGTCTGACCGATAAAGATCTTCGTAGAATATGTAGGAACCAATATGGGCATCCAGGTCCCGCTATTGGTTATTGACCGGAGACGTGTCTCGGTCATGTCTACATTGTTCTCGAACCGTAGGGTCCGCACGCTTAAGGTTTCGATGACGGTTATATTATGAGTTTGTGTATTTTGATGTACCGAAGGAGTTCGGAGTCCCGGATGTGATCACGGACATGACGAGGAGTCTCGAAATGGTCGAGACATAAAGATTGATATATTGGACGGCTATATTCGGACACCGGAAAGGTTCCGGAAGTTTCCGGAGAAAACCGGAGTGCCGGAGGGGTTACCGGAACCCCCCGGGGAAGTTATGGGCCTTAGTGGGCCAAGAGGGGAGAGAGAGGGCCGCACCAGGTGGTGGCGCCCCCCCCCCCAAGGGAGTCCGAATAGGACAAGGAGGGGGGGGCGCGGCCCCCCCTTTCCCTCTCCCTCTCCCTCTCCTTCCTTCCCCCTTCCTCCTTCCTAGTTGGACTAGGAAAGGGGAGTCCTACTCCCACTAGGAGGAGGACTCCCCCCTCCCTTGGCGCACCTCCTAGGGCCGGCCGGCCTCCCCCTTGCTCCTTTATATACGGGGGCAGGGGGGCACCCTAGAACACACAAGTTGATCCTTGAGATCGTTCCTTAGCCGTGTGCGGTGCCCCCCTCCACCATAATCCACCTCGGTCATATCGTAGCGGTGCTTAGGCGAAGCCCTGCGTCGGTAGAACATCAAGATCGTCACCACGCCGTCGTGCTGACGGAACTCTCCCTCCCCGAAGCTCTACTGGATTGGAGCCCGAGGAGCGTTACCGAGCTGTACGTGTGTCAAGAACTCGGAGGCGCCGGAGTAACGGCGCTGGGATCGGTTGGATCGCGAGGAAAACGTACGACTACTTCCTCTACGTTGTGATCGCTTCCGCTTCGGTCTACGAGGGTACGTAGACAACACTCTCCCCTCTCGTTGCTATGCATCACCATGATCTTGCGTGTGCGTAGGAAATTTTTTGAAATTACTACGTTCCCCAACAGTGGCATCCGAGCCTAGGTTATTTATGTTGATGTTATATGCACGAGTAGAACACAAGTGAGTTGTGGACGATACAAGTTATACTGCCTACCAGCATGTCATACTTTGGTTCGGCGGTATTGTTGGACGAGACGACCCGGACCAACCTTACGCGTACGCTTACGCGAGACCGGTTCCCTCGACGTGCTTTGCACAGAGATGGCTTGCGGGCGACTGCCTCTCCAACTTTAGTTGAACCAAGTATGGCTACGCCCGGTCCTTGCGAAGGTTAAAACGGAGTCTATTTGACAAACTATCGTTGTGGTTTTGATGCGTAGGTGAGATTGGTTCTTACTTAAGCCCGTAGCAGCCACGTAAAACATGCAACAACAAAGTAGAGGACGTCTAACTTGTTTTTGCAGGGCATGTTGTGATGTGATATGGTCAAGGCATGATGCTGAATTTTATTGTATGAGATGATCATGTTTTGTAACCGAGTTATCGGCAACTGGCAGGAGCCATATGGTTGTCGCTTTATTGTATGCAATGCAATCGCGATGTAATGCTTTACTTTATTACTAAACGGTAGTGATAGTCGTGGAAGCATAAGATTGGCGAGACGACAACGATGCTACGATGGAGATCAAGGTGTCGCGCCGGTGACGATGGTGATCATGACGGTGCTTCGGAGATGGAGATCACAGGCACAAGATGATGATGGCCATATCATATCACTTATATTGATTGCATGTGATGTTTATCTTTTTATGCATCTTATCTTGCTTTGATTGACGGTAGCATTATAAGATGATCTCTCACTAAATTATCAAGAAGTGTTCTCCCTGAGTATGCACCGTTGCCAAAGTTCGTCGTGCCCAGACACCACGTGATGATCGGGTGTGATAAGCTCTACGTCCATCTACAACGGGTGCAAGCCAGTTTTTGCACACGCAGAATACTCAGGTTAAACTTGACGAGCCTAGCATATGCAGATATGGCCTCGGAACACGGAGACCGAAAGGTCGAGCGTGAATCATATAGTAGATATGATCAACATAACGATGTTCACCATGAAAACTACTCCATCTCACGTGATGATCGGACATGGTTTAGTTGATTTGGATCACGTGATCACTTAGAGGATTAGAGGGATGTCTATCTAAGTGGGAGTTCTTTAGTAATATGATTAATTGAACTTAAATTTATCATGAACTTAGTCCTGGTAGTATTTTGCAAATTATGTTGTAGATCAATAGCTCGCGTTGTTGCTTTCATATGTTTATTTTGATATGTTCCTAGAGAAAATTGTGTTGAAAAATGTTAGTAGCAAAGATGCGGATTTGATCCGTGATCTGAGGTTTATCCTCATTGCTGCACAGAAGAATTATGTCCTTGATGCACCGCTAGGTGACAGACCTATTGCAGGAGCAGATGCAGACGTTATGAACGTTTGGCTAGCTCAATATGATGACTACTTGATAGTTTAGTGCACCATGCTTAACGGCTTAGAATCGGGACTTCAAAGACGTTTTGAACGTCATGGACCATATGAGATGTTCCAGGAATTGAAGTTAATATTTCAAGCAAATACCCGAGTTGAGAGATATGAAGTCTCCAACAAGTTCTATAGCTAAAAGATGGAGGAGAATCGCTCAACTAGTGAGCATGTGCTCAGATTGTCTGGGTACTACAATCGCTTGAATCAAGTGGGAGTTAATCTTCCAGATAAGATAGTGATTGACAGAATTCTCTAGTCACCATCACCAAGTTAGTAGAACTTCGTGATGAACTATAGTATGCAAGGGATGACGAAAATGATTCCCGAGCTCTTCGTGATGTTGAAATCGACGAAGGTAGAAATCAAGAAAGAGCATCAAGTGTTGATGGTTAACAATACCACTAGTTTCAAGAAAAGGGCAAAGGGATAGAAGGGAACTTCAAGAAGAACGGCAAGCAAGTTGCTGCTCAAGTGAAGAAGCCCAAGTCTGGACCTAAGCCTGAGACTAAGTGCTTTTACTGCAAAGGGACTGGTCACTGGAAGCAGAACTACCCCAAGTATTTGGCGGATAAGAAGGATGGCAAAGTGAACAAAGGTATATTTGATATACATGTTATTGATGTGCACTTTACTAGTGTTTATAGCAACCCCTCGGTATTTGGTACTGGTTCAGTTGCTAAGAGTAGTAACTCGAAACGGGAGTTGCAGAATAAACAGAAACTAGTTAAGGGTGAAGTGACGATGTGTGTTGGAAGTAGTTCCAAGATTGATATGATCATCATCGCACACTCCCCTATACTTTCGGGATTAGTGTTGAACCTGAATAAGTGTTATTTGGTGTTTGCGTTGAGCATGAATATGATTTGATCATGTTTATTGTAATACGGTTATTCATTTAAGTAAGAGAATAAATTGTTGTTCTATTTACATGAATAAAACCTTATATGGTTACACACCCAATGAAAATAGTTCGTTGGATCTCGATCGTAGTGATACACATAATCATAATATTGAAACCAAAAGATGCAAAGTTAATAATGATAAGTGCAACTTGTTTGTAGCACTGCCGTTTAGGTCATATTGGTGTAAAGCGCATGAAGAAACTCCATACTGATGGGCTTTTGGAATCACTTGATTATGAATCAGTTGATGCTTGCGAACCATGCCTCATGGGCAAGATGACTAAGACTCTGTTCTTCGGAACAATGGAGCGAGCAATAGATTTGTTGAAAATCATACATACTGATGTATGTGGTCCGATGAATATTGAGGCTCGCGACAGGTATCATTATTTTCTGATCTTCACAGATGATTTGAGCAGATATGAGTATATCTACTTGATGAAACATAAGTCTGAAACATTTGAAAAGTTCAAAGAATTTCAGAGTGAAGTGAAAAATCATCGTAACAAGAAAATAAAGTTTCTACGATCTGATCGTAGAGAAGAGTATTTGAGTTACGAGTTTGGCCTTCAGTTAAAAACAATGTGAAATAGTTTCACTACTCATGCCACCTAGAACACCACAATGTAATGGTGTGTCCGAACGTCATAACCGTACTTTATTAGATATGGTGCGATCTATGATGTGTCTTACCGATCTACCACTATCGTTTTGGGGTTATGCATTAGAGACAGCTGCATTCACGTTAAATAGGGCACCATCTAAATCCGTTGAGACGACACCGTGTGAACTATGGTTTGGCAAGAAACCTAAGCTGTCGTTTCTTAAATTTGGGGTTGCGATGCTTATATGAAAAAGTTTCATCCTGATAAGCTCAAACTCAAATCGGAGAAGTGCGTCTTCATAGGATATCCAAAGGAAACTATTGGATACACCTTCTATCACAGATCCGAAGGCAAGACTTTTGTTGCTAAATTCGGAAACTTTCTGGAGAAGGAGTTTCTCTCGAAAGAAGTGAGTGGGAGGAAAGTAGAACTTGACGAGGTAACTGTACCTGCTCCCTTATTGGAAAGTAGTACATCACAGAAAACTGTTTCTGTGACACCTACACCAGTTAGTGAGGAAGCTAATGATGATGATCATGAAACTTCAGAACAAGATACTACTGAACCTCGTAGATCAACCAGAGTAAGATCCGCGCCAGAGTGGTACGATAATCCTTTTCTGGAAGTCATGCTACTAGATCATGATGAACCTACGAACTATGAAGAAGCGATGGTGAGCCCAGATTCCGCAAAGTGGCTTGAAGCCATGAAATCTGAGATGGGATCCATGTATGAGAACAAAGTTTGGACTTTGGTTGACTTGCCCGATGATCGGCAAGCAATTGAGAATAAATGGATCTTCAAGAGGAAGACGGACGCTGATAGTAGTGTTACTATCTACAAAGCTAGAATTGTCGCAAAAGGTTTTTCGACAAGTTCAAGGTGTTGACTACGATGAGAGCTTCTCACTCGTATCTATGCTTGAGTCTGTCTGAATCATGTTAGTAATTGCCGCATTTTATGAAATCTGGCAAATGGATAAACAAAACTGCATTCCTTAATGGATTTATTAAAGAAGAGTTGTATATGATGCAACAGAAGGTTTTGTCAATCCGAAAGGTACTAACAAAATGTGCAAGCTCCAGCGATCCATCTATGGACTGGTGCAAGAATCTCGGAGTTGGAATATACGCTTTGATGAGTTGATCAAAGCATATAGTTTTATACAGACTTGCGGTGAAGCCTGTATTTACAAGAAAGTGAGTGGGAGCACTACAGCATTTCTGATAAGTATATGTGAATGACATATTGTTGATCGGAAATAATGTAGAATTATTCTGCAAAGCATAAAGGAGTGTTTGAAAGGAGTTTTTCAAAGAAAGACTTGGTGAAGCTGCTTACATATTGAGCTTCAAGATCTATAGAGATAGATCAAGACGCTTGATAAGTTTTTCAATGAGTACATACCTTGACAAGATTTTGAAGTAGTTCAAAATGGAGCAGTCAAAGAAAGAGTTCTTGCCTGTATTACAAGGTGTGAAGTTGAGTAAGACTCAAAGCCCGACCACGGCAGAAATAGAAGAGAATGAAAGTCATTCCCTATGCCTCAGTCATAGGTTCTATAAAGTATGCCATGCTGTATACCAGATCTATTGTATGCCCTACCACTGAGTTTGGCAAGGGAGTACAATAGTGATCTAGGAGTAGATCACTGGACAGCGGTCAAAATTATCCTTAGTGAAATAAGGATATGTTTCTCGATTATGGAAGTGGAAAAAGGTTCGTCGTAAAGGGTTACGCCGATGCAAGTTTGACACTAATCTAGATGACTCTAAGTCTCGGTCTAGATACATACTGAAAGTGGGAGCAATTAGCTAGAGTAGCTCCATGCAGAGCATTGTTGACATAGAAATTTGCAAAATACATGTGGATCTGAATGTGGCAGACCCGTTGACTAAGATTCTCTCACAAGCAAAACATGATCACACCTTAGTACTCCTTGGGTGTTAATCACATAGCGATGTGAACTAGATTACTGAATCTAGTAAACCCTTTGGGTGTTGGTCACATGCGATGTGAACTATGGGTGTTAATCACATGATGATGTGAACTATCGATGTTAATCACATGGTGATGTGATCTAGATTATTGACTCTAGTGCAAGTGGGAGACTGAAGGAAATATGCCCTAGAGGCAATAATAAAGTTATTATTTATTTCCTTATTTCATGATAAATGTTTATTATTCATGCTAGAATTGTATTAACCGGAAACATAATACATGTGTGAATACATAGACAAACAGAGTGTCACTAGTATGCCTCTACTTGACTAGCTCGTTAATCAAAGATGGTTATGTTTCCTAACCATGAACAATGAGTTGTTATTTGATTAACGAGGTCACATCATTAGTTGAATGATCTGATTGACATGACCCATTCCATTAGCTTAGCACACGATCGTTTAGTATGTTGCTACTGCTTTTATCCATGACTTATACATGTTCCTATAACTATGAGATTATGCAACTCCCGTTTACCGGAGGAACACTTTGGGTGCTACCAAACGTCACAACGTAACTGGGTGATTATAAAGGAGTACTACAGGTGTCTCCAAAGGCAGATGTTGGGTTGGCGTATTTCGAGATTAGGTTTTGTCACTCCGATTGTCGGAGAGGTATCTCTGGGCCCTCTCGGTAATACACATCACTTAAGCCTTGCAAGCATTACAACTAATGAGTTAGCTGTGAGATGATGTATTACGGAACGAGTAAAGAGACTTGCCGGTAACGAGATTGAACTAGGTATTGGATACCGACGATCAAATCTCGGGCAAGTAATATACCGATGACAAAGGGAACAACGTATGTTGTTATGCGGTCTGACCGATAAAGATCTTCGTAGAATACGTAGGAACCAATATGGGCATCCAGGTCCCGCTATTGGTTATTGACCGGAGACGTGTCTCGGTCATGTCTACATTGTTCTCGAACCGTAGGGTCCGCATGCTTAAGGTTTCGATGACGGTTATATTATGAGTTTGTGTATTTTGATGTACCGTAGGAGTTCGGAGTCCCGGATGTGATCACGGACATGACGAGGAGTCTCGAAATGGTTGAGACATAAAGATTGATATATTGGACAGCTATATTCGGACACCGGAAAGGTTCCGGAAGTTTCCGGAGAAAACCGGAGTGCCGGAGGGGTTACCGGAACCCCCCGGGGAAGTTATGGGCCTTAGTGGGCCAAGAGGGGAGAGAGAGGGCCGCACCAGGTGGTGGCGCGCCCCCCCCCCAAGGGAGTCCGAATAGGACAAGGAGGGGGGGCGCGGCCCCCCCTTTCCCTCTCCCTCTCCCTCTCCTTCCTTCCCCCTTCCTCCTTCCTAGTTGGACTAGGAAAGGGGAGTCCTACTCCCACTAGGAGGAGGACTCCCCCTCCCTTGGCGCACCTCCTAGGGCCGGCCGGCCTCCCCCTTGCTCCTTTATATACGGGGGCAGGGGGGCACCCTAGAACACACAAGTTGATCCTTGAGATCGTTCCTTAGCCGTGTGCGGTGCCCCCCTCCACCATAATCCACCTCGGTCATATCGTAGCGGTGCTTAGGCGAAGCCCTGCGTCGGTAGAACATCAAGATCGTCACCACGCCGTCATGCTGACGGAACTCTCCCTCCCCGAAGCTCTACTGGATTGGAGCCCGAGGAGCGTTACCGAGCTGTACGTGTGTCAAGAACTCGGAGGCGCCGGAGTAACGGCGCTGGGATCGGTTGGATCACGAGGAAAACGTACGACTACTTCCTCTATGTTGTGATCGCTTCCACTTCGGTCTACGAGGGTACGTAGACAACACTCTCCCCTCTCGTTGCTATGCATCACCATGATCTTGCGTGTGCGTAGGAAATTTTTTGAAATTACTACGTTCCCCAACATGGTGGTACCTTCACCATCAGTGCCACTCTCGACCCTAAATAGGAAAGCGCGCTCGTTGCTTTCCTGCGGGCGAATGTCGACGTGTTTGCGTGGCAACCGTCTGACATCCCCGGTGTTCCCAGGAAAGTAATTGAGCACCACCTTGCCGTTTGTCCTCACGCGCGGCCCGTCAAGCAGAAAGTCAGGAAACAGGCAGTGGAGCGCCAAGAATTCATCGCAGAAGAAATCAAGAAGTTGGAAGCAGCAGGCCTTGTCAGAGGAGTGCTCCATCCTACGTGGTTGGCCAATCATGTAGTCGTGCGCAAGGCTAACGGGAAATGGAGGCTTTGTACCGATTTCACCGATGTCAATAAAGCTTGTCCCAAAGACCCATTTCCCTTGCCGTGCATTGACCAGATTGTTGACTCCACAGCCGGATGTGATTTGCTTTCATTTCTTGATGCATACTCAGGATACCATCAGATCTTCATGGCAGAAGAGGATGAGGAGAAAACCGCATTCATCACCCCATGTGGCACATATTGTTTTGTACGGATGCCTTTTGGTTTAAAGAATGCTGGTTCCACATTTGCAAGAGTAGTCCATGTCGCTTTTGAGCCACAGATACACAGAAATGTGGAAGCCTACATGGATGATATAGTGGTCAAGAGCAAGGACAAGGCTACTCTGATTCAAGATTTAGACGAAACTTTTGCAAATCTGTGCAAGATCAACCTCAAGCTTAACCCCGAGAAGTGCGTGTTTGGAGTCCCATCCGGCAAGCTTCTTGGGTTCTTTGTGTCTCAGCGGGGAATTGAAGCCAATCCCGACAAGATCAAGGCCATCAAGCAGATTGAAGCACCGAAGCGCGTCAAGGATGTACGAAGACTTGCCGGTTGCGTGGCTGCTCTCAGCAGGTCATCTCTCGCTCTGCTGAGCGCGCCCTGCCATTTTTCAAAATATTGAAAAAGGCAGGTCCAATGAAATGGACTCCGGAAGCGAAGGCTGCGCTGCAGGACTTGAAGAGATACCTATCCTCCACTCCAATACTTGTCGCACCTAGGCCACAAGAGAAGTTGCTGCTGTATCTAGCGGCAACCAATCAAGTGGTTAGTGCTGCGTTAGTGGCGGAGAGGGAGGCGGATGATGAGCCAGCAACCACGGCAAGTGCATCCAGCGACAAGCAGGGGGCTTCGCCGACAAGCTCTGGTCCCGACAAGGATGGATCTGCGCAGGTGCGCGAGGAAGTGCAGAAGAAAATGATGCAGCGCCTAGTTTACTTTGTTAGCTCCCTTCTGCAGGGGGCTAGGTCAAGGTACTCTGGTGTGCAGAAGTTGCTTTTCGTCCTTCTCATGGCCTCGAGAAAGCTGCACCATTACTTTCAGGCGCATGAGATCACAGTTGTCACTCGTTTTCCGCTGAAGAGGATACTGCAGAATCCAGAAGCAACAGGCAGGATCGTCGAGTGGGCACTGGAACTGTCAAGCTTTGGCCTCAAGTTTGAGAGCACTTCAACTATCCAAAGCAGAGCACTGGCAAAGTTCATAGCAGAGTGGACGCCAATACCAGATGAAGAAATTCCAGAAACGAGCATCCCCGTCAAGGAGGCAAGCAAAGAGTGGCTGATGTACTTTGATGGTGCCTTCTCGCTGCAAGGCGCCGGTGCGGGCGTGCTACTTGTCGCACCCACCGGAGAGCACCTCAAGTACGCAGTCCAGATGCACTTCCCCAAGGAGCAAGCAACAAACAATACTACAGAGTATGAAGGTTTGCTTGCCGGTCTTAGAATCGCAGCAGACCTTGGGATAAAGAAGCTCATTGTCAGGGGTGACTCATAGCTTGTCGTCCGTCAAGTGAACAAGAATTATCAGAGTCTGTTGATGGAAGCTTATGTTGATGAAGTGAGAAAGCTAGAAGAGCACTTTGACGGCCTACAGATGGAACATGTTCCAAGAGCTCAGAATGACATTGCTGATGGTCTGTCAAAGTGCGCCGCACTAAAGTTACCTGTGGAACCAGGGATCTTTGTGCTCAAGCTGACTCAACCATCCGTAACACCATCGACTGGACAGAGCAAGAAAAGGAAGTTGGTTTCTGGTGACTACTTTCCGGCAGAGCTCCCCGAGGCTGCCGCTAACAAGGTCCCCAAGATCAACACCAAGAGTGCTGAGGAGCAGTCTGCTCCGGCAAGCCTTAGGGTTTGTTCCGTTGAAGCAGACGCTCCCGACAAGTTTTGCTCCGGCAAGCTTGCCGGGGAACATCAAGCTCCGGCTGGGCCGCCCGCCCTTGCCGTGGAAGCGGATGTTCCCGCAGCAGCGGATGTGCCTTTAGTCCTTGTTGTCGAGCCGCAAGCTGCAGCATGGGCGCAGTAGATTTTCCATTTCCTTCAGACAGGAGAACTTCCCGAAGAGCAAGAAGAAGCGGAAAGAGTAGCCCGGCAGTCAAGTATGTACAAGTTTGTCGACAACACACTGTACAGAATAAGACTCAACGGTGTGAAATTGAAGTGTATTCGCCGGGAATATGGACAACAGCTGTTGGCAGAGATACATGGAGGCATATGTGGTCACCACATTGGCGCAAGAGCACTTGCCGGCAAAGCGTTCCGGCAAGGTTTCTTTTGGCCAACAGCCCTCCAGGATGCAACTGCACAAGTAACCAAGTGTGAAGCGTGTCAGTTCCATTCCAAGTAGATACACCAGCCAGCTCAAGCTCTCCAGACGATCCCTTTATCCTGGCCATTTTCGGTCTGGGGGCTCGACATCCTCGGCCCCTTCCCCCGAGCTGTCGGAGGCTTTGAGTTCTTGTACGTCGCCATCGACAAGTTCACAAAGTGGCCGGAAGTGGAACCAGCGAGGAAGGTGATAGCACAGTCAGCAGTCAAGTTCTTCAGGTCGATTGTTTGCCATTTCGGGATCCCTAACAGGATCATCACCGACAACTGCACGCAATTCACGAGCCGCACCTTCATGCAGTACGTCCAAGATCTTGGCGCCAAGGTCTGCTTCACTTCTGTTGCTCATCCGAGAAGCAACGGTCAAGCGGAGAGGGCAAATGCTGAAGTGCTACGCGGGCTCAAGACCAGAACTTTCGACAGGCTGCACAAATGCGGGAAGAACTGGATCGAGGAGCTGCCGGTGGTTCTTTGGTCAATCAGAACGATGCCAAATCGAGCCATTGGCCAAACACCTTTTGCTCTAGTCTATGGAGCAGAGGCAGTTCTCCCCACGGAACTCGTATACGGGTCGCCTCGAGTGCTCGCTTATGATGAGCTTGAGCAAGAGCAGCTGCGACAAGATGACGCGCTGCTCCTCAAGGAAGACCGTCTTCAGGCTGCTGCACGAGCTGCTCGATATCAGCAGGCTTTGCGCCGCTACCATAGCTGCAAAGTTAGTGCTAGAAGTTTCGAGGAAGGCGACCTTGTTCTTCGGCGCGTTCAGTCCGCCAAGAATTCCAACAAGTTGACGCCGAAGTGGGAAGGCCCTTATCGGGTGAAACGAGTCACTAGGCCTGGTGCTGTCCGCCTTGAGACCGAAGATGGCATTCCGGTGAGCAACTCCTGGAACATCGAGCATCTTCTTAAGTTTTACCCATAGGGCGCGGTTGCCGGAACCTGTTCCGGCAACCACCTTTTGTACAAGTCTTGCCGCTGTCGCATGTAATCCTTCGTACAAAACCGGGCGCAGACCCCGTGCATAAATAAAGTTCATGTGCTCCGCACAGCTTGTCAATTTCATGCTTTCTTTCTTTTCGCATGTATCATCTGACACTTTGTGCAGCACCTGCCCCCGGTAAGCAATAACGAGCCGTAAGGCTCCATATCTTTATTTTCTCTTCTTTCTCTTTCTCAAAGGAAGGAAGGTTCCCTCGCCCACAAGGTTTGCCGGGGGAAAAGGAGAAGATAATGGTGTGGACCGGGCCATTCAAGAAAGTTTCGCCTTGCCGGGAAGCAAACGACAGAAAAGCTAAGTTGCCAAAGTTTGAGCAATTAGTTTTTAAATTTTTAAGTTATCTTCCTCGAACGACCATGCTTTGTATGGAAAACCTGTGCGTGGAGGAACCAACTCGTAGCTAGTTGCGCCCTTACTTTGTTTCGAGTCCGCTCAACAACTTAAGCGAGCTGCGACTAGCTGCGACAAGGTTTCTTGTCGGTAGCGGCACCGCCAGCAGGCTGCTGATGTTCCGCACTCAGCGCTCGCGGCAAGAGTGCCTGCGCCGGCAAGTTCCCTAAAAGCATAGGGCAAAAACATACAAAGGAAGGAATCAAGTAAAGGAAATAACATTGCAGTCAATACCCAAAATAGAGTTATATTACAAGATAACTTGTCGCAGCTCTAACAAATTGTTTTCGCGACATGATCAGCAGCGACAAGAAAAGAAGAAAACGGGCGGCCTAATCTACGCGGCCACCATCGACCCTCTTGACCTCATTCACCTTGTCCACAATGGGTGCGACAAGGGCTTTGAGCGCTTCCAGATCAGCATCTGCCGGCAGCTTCTTGAGGACGTTGGTGAAGTTGAGGCCTGGATTGCGGAAGGCCACTTTCACCAACACCTTCTCCAGAACTCTGGCGCAGATCGTGCGCGACTCGTCGGCCAGCTGCTTTGGGATCTTCTCTCGGAGCTGCTGGAGGGTTGTCGCCACGCCTTTAAAGAACAGGGTGAGCTTGGCGCTGGGTTGGAGGTTCTCATCGGAGGAGTACCCAAAGTCCTCCACTCCCAGCTGCGCCAGCTTCCCGTCAATGACTGCAACGATGTTCACGAGGCCCTCCGTCCAGAGATCCACCGTCTCCTTGAAGGTGTTCTGGGTTTCGGCGGCCCTCGTCAGCAGCGCTTCGTTGCCCTTGATCTCCTCCTTCAAGGCCACCTCCCACTCCTTGGCGCCGTCCAGCGTCTGAGTCAAGGTGACCAGCTTCAGCTCAAGGTCAGCATTCGAGTCCTTGGCGGCTCTTAGCTCCTTGCTCCACTCGGCAAGGAGACCCTGCAGCTCGCCGTGAGCGGCGGCATCCTTCTCGCGCTCAAGCTTGAGCGCGGCAAGCTCCTCGCCACTCGCCTTCAGAACAGCATCCAACGCCACCTTCGTCTCCAGCTCCTTCTTGGTGGCCTCGGCAGCCGCGGCAGCGTCCTTTGCTTCCTTGAGAGCCCCGCCAAGTGCTTGCTCGTGCGCGGCAAGATCCTCCTCGTGGCTGTCGAGGTTAACTTTCCGCTGCACCAGCTCGCCTTCTTGCGCAAACAGCTTCTTGCCGGCAAGTCGCTGTTGCTCTTCAGCTTCGGCCTTCTCGAGGAGAAAGGCCTTCCGCTCCTCAGCAAGTTGCTCCCGCTCCTCCGCCAAGGCCCGGAGAGCTTCCTGGCAGAGACCCCGGAGCTCCTCCGCGCGCCTCTCAATATCCACGCTCGCCTTCGCGACAAGCGCCTCCCGGGACTCTAGCTTGGCTTGGCGGGCGCGGTAGAGTGACATAAGCCTCCGTAGTAGCCGCTCCTCCTTAGGCTCGTCGCTGCTGCTTCCCGGCGCGTCGACAATCGACAACCCAGCGGAGGCAAGCACCTCTCCATCCAGGACTTCTCCTTCAACCGGCGCCCTGGAGCTCGACGCCCAGGGGAGCTTGATGAAGATGCCTTCGCCGGCCTTCAGGTAGGCGCCGGGCTAGGGCTCCTCGGAGCCTGGCGCTGCGGCAGCGGCGGAGGGATCGGCGGTCGGTGTAGCGCCTGGCGCTCCTGCCGCCTCAGGGCCGTCAGTGCGATCATCGGATCCCTCGCCAGCTTCTGCGGCGGCGGCCTTGGCGGCCTCTTCGCCGGCGGGCTCGTCGGCGCCGGCTCCTTCTTCGGTGGCCGCGACATCATCAGTATCGCCGCACACGTTCTCCTCGCCGCCCGCCTCGGTCTCCATCGGCTCCGTGGAAGGTGGATCTGACGACCGGAGAAGAAGGAGAAGTCAAGCAAATATCCAAAAAGAAAAATCAGAAGAAGAACACAAGGGAAGTTTCAAGCAAGGGATTACCTGTACTGGGATCCATGGTCATGGGCTCTACCACCGGGGGGTCGCTGGTGCTGTCCCTTGCCGGAGATTCCTCCCTTGCCGGAGAACGTTCTCTTGCCAAGGAATCCTCCCTTGGCGGTTTAGTGGAGGCAGATGGCACCTCGGAGGCGGTTTCCGAGCCCTCCTGGTGAAGCTGCTCTGCTCCTACACAAACAACCAACAGTCGGATGTCAGCAGAGAAAAGAACACCCATGCGCGCCCAACAGCGGGAAATAAGCTGTATACTTACGCTGGGGTCTGCGCTGGGGGCTGCCTCGGGGAGTAGTTGCCGGGTCCGGCAAGGTGGTCTCGGGCGCACCCCCTGCCATCACGGTGGGCTCGTCCTCGATGATAACCACCGGAACCTTGGCTCTCTTCATCGCTCTCTGGGCCAGGGTCCTGAAAAGGAACAAGGTTCAGAGTAAAGCTGATCAGATACAAGACAGAAACAGAAAAAGTTGAAGAACTACAAGTACTACAAAGTTTCTTACTCGTCTTCTTCCTCGTCGGAGCTGAGCGCAAAGAGGTCGAAGTCCGGCCCACCCTCGGCGCGACGAGGCGGAGGAATAGGATCCCTTCGCCGCTTGGCGGGCGCAGTGGCGGTGGCCCGGGAAGACCCCGCTCCGGTTGCTGCAGCGATGCGAGGCGCTCCCACGGCAACATCGCTTGTCGCGGTGGAGCGTGTCGCGCGGCGTGACGGCTGCTGACTCCTTTGCCGCCCCGCTGCGTCCCCAGCCTTGCGAAGACGCCTTCTTGGTGGAGCTGGGGGCGGCGCTGGGGGCTCCACCTGCGGCAAGCGGCCTGGAGATAGCGGGCCGCTCGCACCCTCGGCGGGCTCACTCGACTCGGCGTCAGACGCGGCAAGCTCTTCCTCGCCGTCAAGCCACTCTCGCTCGGCAAGGCTTGCCGCCTCTTCTGCCTCTGCCTCCTCCACGGTGAACCCGAACTCGCCCGCGGCAGCGGCTGCCGTCGCCTCTTCCGCCCTGGTGGCGATGCGCTGCATCTCCTCCTCAGTGGTGTCGCGAGTGAGGCTCCTTTGCTCGTCGGCGCGGACCGCCACCTCCACCAGGCCGTCGAAGAACTGCTGCACAACGTCGTCCGCTGGCTCTTGCCATGTTGGGACAATACCATGTGAGTCACACAGCGGCATCATCGCGCGGATGCGGTCGAGCGAAGAATTGTTGCATAGCGGGACGACCCCCGCCGGCAGCCTGAACCACTCTGGATGTTGGGAGTCATGCTTGAACATCTCCTTGAGCATCGCATCCAGTTCCAGCACAGTGAAGTTAAAATTGAGGCCCGGGCGCAGCCTCATGATATCCGCCGGACCGCCGAACTCCCAAGTGGGTCTCCTCCTCTCTTGCAGGGGGGCGATGCGGCGGCGGAGAAAGTCTGCGCCTACGGCACCCACAGTCAGCCCGGCAAGCCTGAGGCGCAGGATTCTGGTGACGGCAATCTTCAGCCTAGC
Source organism: Triticum aestivum (assembly GCF_018294505.1). NCBI lineage: Eukaryota > Viridiplantae > Streptophyta > Magnoliopsida > Poales > Poaceae > Triticum > Triticum aestivum. The sequence goes on along the minus strand of NC_057807.1, from coordinate 212,590,645 downwards.
GTCCTCTGGGGCCAAGCTGCTCCAATCGTTGCCGCGCACTACTGGGACTTGGCGCGGGGCGGTGAATGACTGCGGATTCTCCTCCATGATCCAACACCAATTCGCTCTCCACTCCTCCCATTTGCTGCGGAGCTCCCCCTCCTGATACGCCTCCTTCTTGCCGGCCCTCGAGATCCAGGCGATCCCGCCGGATAGAGGCTCTCCTCTCTCGACCCGGGGCATGAAGTAGTGGCGGAAAAGGGCAACATTTGGGTGGACTCCGACAAAGTTTTCGCCGAGATGTGCGAAAACTGCCATGGTCAGAACGGCGTTGGGGGTGAAGTCAAGGAGGTGAAACCCGTAGGTGTTCATGATATCGCAGAAAAACTCCGAGAAGGGCGGGCAGAGCCCGCAGTAGAAGAACAGTGGGAAGAAGGGATATCCGTACGGAGCCCGTTTCGAAGCGGCGGCGGAGAGTACCTTCGTGCGCGGATGCGCTCGCGTCTCCATCGACCAGGAGAGGTAGTACCACTCCCTCAGCTCCGCCGCGTCAAGCTCGGAGGGGAAAGTGGCCCGCTCCTTTCGCAGCGCCTCGAGTTGCAGCGCCTCGGCCGACTTCGCGACCTTCCCGGTCTTCGGAGCCATGGCGAAGGTGGTGGACGAGATCGACGGCGTTTGGTGGCGACGACGGAGATGGGGGGCGGAGCGCTGCTCTCTCTCAGAGGGGGGGAGCGGCGGAGATTTTGGAGTAGTAACCGGCGAGATGGGCGACTGCCTATGTTTCCTCTGCTTATAAAGAGGGAGGGGGCGAACGTTACGCTTTTCCGAATAAACAAACCACCCACGATCTCTCCCACGACGCCGCATTCGACGCGTGCCGTTCGGGAGGGCGCGGTGGATACGGAGTGGGAAACGGCACGACCCAGGCCGCACGTGCCCGTGCCCTGTTTTGGGCCTAGCCCAACAGCGCTCGGCACCGTGTGTGGCCCAGGCCCGGGGGCTCCTGTCGGTGTACTAGAGTAGGGGTACCCTAGTATCCCGAACTCGTGCACGGGCAGTCACAGCACCCCGCGGCAAGGCTTGCCAGGCGACCACCAAGATCCTCTGTGGCTCCTTAGGAGATAAGACCCCGGCAAGAGGAGCTTGCCGGGAAGCCATTCAAGAACAAAGTATTCAAGCCAAGAAGACAAGGCCCCAGCAAGAGGAGCTTGCCGGGAAGGCCAGCCAAGGCATCTCAAGAAAGCTTGCCGCGACGCGCCATGCGTCCCGGCAAGGCTCGGCGAGCGACAAACTCCCGGGCCCGGCATGACAACAACCGCGGCAAGGCACTTGCCGCGGCAAGTGGCCACTCCGCACCCGCGCTCCAGCACATCCACCAACGTGTCGCCCTGGGGCCTTTCCAGGCGCGCGTGGCGAGAGGCTGTGCAGCCAGCGGTGCGCGGTGGTGAGCGGTGCTGACAGGAAGGCCATTGTGGCGAGCGGTGGCGCCCCTGGCGGTCCCTTCCTGCACTGTTTGGGCGATGCAGACGGGCATTTAATGCCTTTGTCCCATGCCGTCAGAGTTAGGTGTGATACACTATACCTACAGTATAGGTAGTTGTACCTACCGCATTATTTTTCCGTTTTTGCCCTTTTGTCTGCGTTGCCACCTGTCGGTGACCCCTTGAGCATATAAAAGGAGGCCCATGCGCAATGTAGAAGGGGGTCGGCTCATTCGAAAGCCAGAAACACTCTCACGCCCGGTCTGATAGCTCTCATCGCTCCCGAGCAAGAACTGGAAATACACAAACAAGTAGCAGTAGGAGTATTATCTCTCCGGAGAGCTCCGAAGCTGGGTAAACCGCTCGTGTGCATCGCCTTGATCTGCTCTTCGTGCGACCTCCGCCCCCCGCCGAACCGAAAGGGGCTCGGTCCGCCGGTCTCATAGGTGTTCGTGGATCAGTTTCCCCGACAATAAGCGAATCATGAATGTATTGCAACACCCTACAGCGGGAATCCCTCACGCTTGCGCAATACAGAGGGCACAATAGGATAGCACAAAAATAAAACATACAACTCGTCCCAATCTAGATCATCAATCAACCCAAAGACAAAAGATATCTACTCAAAACATCATAGGATGGCAACACATCATTGGATCATAATATGTGGCATAAAGCACCATGTTCAAGTAGGGATTATAGCAGGGTGCGGGAGATTGGACAGCGTAAAAGAGATGAGGATGGTGATGATGATGGTGATGTTGATGAAGAAGATCACCGCGATGATGATTCCCCTCCCGATGGCACTCCGGCGCCAACGAGAGAGAGGATGAGAGGTCCTCCCCCTTGTACTTCATCCTCCATGGCCTCCCACTAGATGTGGAGAGGTTCTCCCTCTGGTCCTTGGCCTTCATGGTGATGATGGCCCCTCTGGGAGCCTCCTCCATTGTAACGCCCCGGATCCGATGCGCCAGGTGTCTGCCAGTTATTCGCTGTTGTTGCCATGTCATTTGCTTGCGTGTTGCATTTGATCATGTCATCATGTGCATTTCATTTTGCATACGTGTTCGTCTCATGCATACGAGCATTTTCCCCGTTGTTCGTTTTGCAATCCGGCGCTCCTATGTCCTCCGGCGTTCCCCTTTTGTCTCCTTTCGTGTGCGGGTGTTAAACTTTCTCGGAATGGACCGAGTCTTGCCAAGCAACCTTGGTATACCACCGGTAGACCGCCTGTCAAGTTTCGTGCCATTTGGAGGTCGTTTGATACTCCAACGGTTAACCGGGTAACCGCAAAGCCCTCTTTGAGTTGCAGCCCAACACCCCTTCCAAACTGGCCCAAAACCCATCTAACTCCCCTTCATGCTCTCGGTCGTTCGATCACGATCGTGTGGGCGAAAACCGCACCTCATTTGGACACTCCTAGCTCCCTCTACCTCCGAAATTCGCGGTGCAACCCTAGCCATTTTCATCCTCGCGTCGCCGGACACATCCGCCGCAGCCGGACACGTCCGCCGCCGCCCCCTCGGCCAATCCCAGCGCGACACATCGCCCGCCGCCGCCGCCTCCCACCGCGCGCCGCCGCCGGCCCTGCAGGCCCATCCGCGGCCCGCCCGATCCCATCTGGGGCTCGGGTCAACCGGCGCCGCCTCCGTGCCCGACCCCGCCGCCGGCGCCCTCGCCGCCCGACGCCAGCGACCTCCTCATCGCCGCCGCCTCGCCCTCGCTGGACTTCGCCCCGCCGCCATGCGCCTCGCCTCCCCGGCCCGAGACGCCGCCGCCGCCCCACGGGCGCCCGAGCCCCACGCTTGCTGGTCCCCGCCGTCGCATCATCGCGCGCCTCCAGTGCCGGCGACACGCGGCCGCCCGCCTCCGCTCCGGATCCGGCGTCGCCCGTCCCCGCCGTCCTCCGCCGCGCCTCGCCTGCGCCGCCTCCCTCCGGCCGGCCCGCGCCCTCCTCCGCTGCCCCGGCCTACTCCGGCGTCCTTCCCCGACGAACCTCGGGCTCCGTGCCCGACCCCAGATCCAGATCCAGCTGGAGAGGTTGACCCCGGATTTTCTCTAAGTCATGTAACTTTTGCATCATCATGCCATGTTCATCGCATCGTATCTCTGCATCCATACCTCCGTTTCGTGCGTGCAATATGTCAAATTGTTCGTCCCAACGAGTACATCATTTCGTTCCATTGCATCATATTAATTTGAGCTCATCTTGATGCCTGAATCATCGTTGGAAGAGTGCTATGTGATGTTAATCTGCTGAAACTGTTATAACTTGCTCATTTGTCATTTTTGCCATGATTGATGTGTGCATCCTATGAGGTTGATGTCTACATGTGTTTTGATCTATGCCATGTCTTATTTCCAGGGGTGTATGCCATGTATTTTTGTGATCAATGTGGTGACTAGCACAAGCATGTAAACTAGGCATCGTGATGTTGCTGATTTTAGTCCCTGTTCTGCTGTTATTTTTATGCCATGTAAACATGATGCTACAGAGAGATCCATGCTTATTTTGAGATACTTCAGTAAGGGTGTTTTGAACATATGGTTATGCCCTATCCATTAATTCCCTTTGTTGCAATTATGGAGCAGTCTAGCATGTCATTTTCGTGCTCTACTTTTGCTTCAAAATGTTTCCTGGCAGATTGTTTACGTGTTATTCAATTTGACCAAGGTTGTTGTAGTTGATCCTTGCATGCTATGGACTTGTTCTTGACTTGGTTTGTTTCACAAACATGTCTTCTTGATGATGCTATGCTTATCTTGTCATGCAATGACTTGTGGTGAGTGAATCGAGCTTGTTAAGTAGGGTACTTGTTGTTGCTGTTTTGCTAGGCTGAATCTGTTATTTCGTGATGCTTTGTAAACGTACTCCTACAAATCATTCTATGCATAATCTGTAGATGTTCACTAAATATGTTTTGTTCTACATGTCATCCTCTAACCATACATGCCCCTGGTTTCATTTATAGCTTGCTGTAGCTTGTTGTTTCCTTGCTCCAAAGTTGCTAAATAATGTTGCTGTCAGCCTGTTAACATTAAGTTCAGTTGCTTCCATGCTTATTGTTAGTGATCCATGCACCCTATGAACTTGCCCTTGCCATGTATAGCTTCATAAACATGTATTCTTACTGATGGTTGCCTTGCCATGCCATGTATTGCTCTGTAGTGAGGGGTTCAAACTCATCAACATGCCTACTTATTGTTGTTCCTGCCATGTATGAATCTGTCATATAACTTGCCATGTTTACATGGGTGCCATCATATTTTCTGATCCTTTTTGGCTCATGGTCAGTAAGGGACTATTGTTCTATGCGTTTAGTAGATTTATGCCATGCCTTCATTTGCCATGATAAGTTCCTGTAACATATTGTTTGATAGCTCTGAACATTGCAACCTGATGTTATTTTCTGCAAAGTCTCTAACTGTTATTATTTGCAATCTTTCCATGTGTGTTTGAGCATGTTCTAGTAATTTCTGGAATTAGCTCAGTGTTCATGTTTTGTTATGCTTTACCTGTACATCATGCCCATGCCTTTTGTTATTATGCTGAGGTCCTGTAGCATGTTGTTTTGATGCTTGCATTATGCCTAGTTGCTATTTTGGACAGATTGTTGTTATGCCTTGTATAGTGCGTATGTGTTGCACCGTTGCTCCGTTTTGAGTGTGCTCTATATGAAACTTGCTTGTTTTTGTGTGTAGCCTCATATTATCATGTTGCAACCTTGTTTTGGTGTGTTTGCTTGATGTTTGGGTGCATTTTGCATCAATGCCATGTTTAACTTGTTATGCTCATATCTTCTAGGCCGTAGCTCCGAACTAAATGAACTTTATATAACTTGACTAGAATCTCATGTAGATCATCTTGGTGCATCTTAACTTGACGTTTAACAACTTGAACATAAGGTTTATTCAGATCTGGACCAATTTCGAAATTTGCATATGAGGACTTACCGGAATTGTTATATGTTGTTCCCGGCCTCATTTAAACTTGCCTTGAGGTGTTGCTCTTGTTTGCATCATCTCTTGCCATGAGTAGCTTCATGTAGTTTTGTCATGCATTATGCTTGTTGTGCATCATGCCTTGTTCATGTGTGGTGTGTTTACCTTGTTGTGTGCTTCTTTTTGATAGTTCCTGTTTCGTTGCGATCATGAGGATTCGTTCGTCTACGGTTGGTTCGGCTTCTTCCGTTCGTCTTCTTCATGGACTCATTCTTCTTCCTTGCGGGATTTCAGGCAAGATGACCGCTACCCTGGATCTCACTACTATCATTGCTATGCTAGTTGCTTCGTTCTATCGCTTTGCTGCATTACCTATCTTTTGCTCATCAAGCCTCCCATATTGCCATGAACCTCTAACCTTTGACACCTTTCCTATGCAAACCATTGTTTGGCTATGTTACCGCTTTTGCTCAGCCCCTCTTATAGCGTTGCTAGTTGCAGGTGAAGTTGAAGATTTCTCCATGGTGGACAGGATTTTGGTTGGGATATCACAATATCTCTTTTATTATTAATGCATCTATATACTTGGTAAAGGGTGGAAGACTCGGCCTTTTGCCTGGTGTTTTGTTCCACCCTTGCCGCCCTAGTTTCCGTCATGCCGGTGTTATGTTCCCGGATTTTGCGTTCCTTACGCGGTCGGGTGATTTATGGGACCCCCTTGACAGTTCGCTTTGAATAAAACTCCTCCAGCAAGGCCCAGCCTTGGTTTTACCTTTTGCCTCACCACCACCTATCCCTTTCCCTTGGGTCGGCCAACCCGAGGGTCATCTTTATTTTAGCCCCCCCGGGCCAGTGCTTGTCTAAGTGTTGGTCCGAACTGAGCTGCCTGCGGGGCCACCTCGGGGCAACTTGAGGGTTGGTTTTACTCGTAGCTAGTCTCATCCGGTGTTGCCCTAAGAACGAGATATGCGCAGCTCCTATCGAGATTATCGGCGCATCGGGCGGCTTTGCTGGTCTTGTTTTACCATTGTCGAAATGTCTTGTAAACCGGGATTCCGAGTCTGATCGGGTCTTCCTGGGAGAAGGTTTATCCTTCGTTGATCGCGAGAGCTTATCATGGGCTAAGTTGGGACACCCCTGCAGGGTATAATCTTTCGAAAGCCGTGCCTGCGGTTATAGGTAGATGGGAATTTGTTAATGTCCGGTTGTAGATAACTTGACACCAGATCCGAATTAAAACGCATCAACCGCGTGTGTACCCGTGATGGTCTCTTTTCGGCGGAGTCCGGGAAGTGAACACGGTTTCTGGGTTATGTTTGACGTAAGTAGGTGTTCAGGATCACCTCTTGATCATTGCTAGTTGACGACCGTTCCGCTTGCTCTCTTCTCGCTCTTATTTGCGTATGTTAGCCACCATATATGCTTAGTCGCTGCTGCAGCCTCACCACTTTACCCCTTCCTTTCCCTTTAATCTTTGCTAGTCTTGATACCCATGGTAATAGGATTGCTGAATCCTCATGGCTCACAGATTACTACAACAACAGTTGTAGGTACAGGTTTTGCGATGATCTTGACGCGAGAGCGATGCTTGCGTGCGTTGAGTTCTTCTTCTGCTTCTTCGATCAGGGGATAGGTTCCAGGTCGGCAGCCTGGGCTAGCAGGGTGGATGTTGTTTGAGTTTCTGTTTGTGTTTCATCCGTAGTCGGATGATGCTCTCATGTATTGTGATGTTGTATTCGTGTGGCATTGTATGCCTCTTGTATGTATCCCCATGTATTATGTAATGTTGATGTAATGATATCCACCTTGCAAAAGCGTTTCAATATGCGGGTCTATCCTTGGTGGGACATTCGAGTTCCTTTTGGATAGGGTCGCATATTGGGCGTGACATCCATGGCCTCCGGTGATGATGGCCCCCTCCGGCAGGGTGCCAGAGAGGGCCTATATTGATTTCTCGTGGCTACAGAGGCTTGCGGCAGCGGAACTTCCGATCTAGGTTATTTTCTAGAGGTTTCTGTATTTATAGGAATTTTTGGCGTCGGTCTCACGTTAGGGGGGTCTCCGAATCGCCCACGAGATAGGGGCCCACGCCCAGGGGGGTGCCCCCCCCCACCCTCGTGGGTAGCCCGAGACTCTTCTGGCCCAACTCTTCTACTCTTGGGGCTTCTTTTGGTCCATAAAAATTCATCAAAAATTGGCACATCAATTGGACTCTGTTTGGCATTCCTTTTCTGTAAAACTCAAAAACAAGGAAAAAACAAAAACTGGCACTGGGCTCTAGGTTAATAGGTTAGTCCCAAAAATCATATAAAATAGCATATAAAACATCTATGGTGAACAATATAATAGCATGAATACTTCATAAATTATAGATACGTTGGAGACGTATCAGCATACCCAAGCTTACTTCCTGCTCGTCCTTGAGTAGGTAAATGATAAAAGAAATAATTTATGAAGTGTGAATGCTAGCAGGTGCACAAGTTTGATCAATGATAATTTCAATCACCTTTTCTAGCATCATTATATGTCATAACAGTAGCTCATCTCATAAAACTTTTCGTGATAAAGTAACAAGCTATTCACATGTTAAAGTATAGATCATAAACTTTCTTGAAAACTAACAAACAGTGCTCTTAGTCATCAAACAATTGCAATTCATCTTATTTTCAGGAAGGGTCTATGTAGGAGATTTCATTTAGCAAATCCCACATACTCAACTATCATATAGTCTTTCACAATTGCTAACACTCATGTGATATTTATGGCTTCAAAGTTTTAATCGGACACAGAGAAAGATAGGGGCTTATACTTTTGCCTCCCAACCTTTTACCTCAAGGGTAATGTCAACAATAATACTTTATGAAAACCTACATCCAAGTGGATATATATATCCGGATCGCTCCAACACAAAGTACTTGCCAAAGGAAAAAGTGTAAAAAGGAAAGGTGATGATCACCATGACTCTTGTATAAGGATAGAAGATAAAAGTAAAAGATAGGCCCTTCGCAGAGGGAAGCAGAGGTTGTCATGCAATTTTAAGGTTGGATGCACAAAATCTTAATGCAAAAGAACGTCACTTTATATTGCCTCTTGTGATAGAGACCTTTATTATGCATTCCGTCGCTCTTATTTCTTCCCTATCACAAGTTCGTATAAAGCTTATATTCTTTGCACTAATAGATCATACATATTAAGAGAGCAATTTTTATTGCATGCACCGATGACAACTTACTTGAAGGATCTCACTCAATCCATAGGTAGGTATGGTGGACTCTCATGGCAAAACTAGTTTAAGGGATGTTTGGAAGCACAAGTAGTATTTCTGCTTGGTGTAAAGAATTTGGCTAGCATGAGAGGGGAAGGCAAGCTCAACATGTTGGATGATCCAAGACAATATAACATTTTGGATATTGGAAAACATATCCCATTAAGTTGTCTTCCTTGTCCAACATCAACCTTTTAGCATGTCATATTTTAATGAGTGCTCATAATTACAAAATATGTCCAAGATAGTGTATTTATATGTGAAATCTCTCTTCCTTCAATATTCTTTCATGAATTGTTCAAGTGACCAATTCTGCGTTTGCTAACTTTCAATAAGTTTACTACCTATACTTTTTCTGTGTGAAGTCATTACTCCCCATGGTATAAGCATATGAAACATATATAAATTTAGATTTATGATATTCAATTCATTCAACCATTTACTCACAGGATATACATGAAGCGCGTGACTAAATGACAAACTACTCCAAAAAGATATAAGTGAAGAACACTAAGTAGTCAAATAATTAAATAGCCATGGGAGGATTCTTTTTCATTCAAGATTTCAGATCCAATGATTTTATTCAAAAAGCAAGTAAAATTGAAAATACACTCCAAGCAAAACACATATCATTTGACAAAAAAAATATAGCTCCGAGTAAGTATACCGATAGTTTTGAAGACGAAAGAGGGGATGTCTTCCGGGGCATCCCCAAGCTTAGGCGCTTGAGTATTCCTTGAATATTACCTTGGGGTGCCTTGGGCATCCCCAAGCTTAGGGTCTTTCCACTCCTTATTCTCCTCATATCAATATCTCACCCAAAGCTTGAAAACTTCAATCACACAAAACTTAACGGAACTTCGTGAGATAGGTTAGTATGATAAAGAGTAAACCATTCACTTTGGTACTGTCAAAGACAAGGTTCATAATTGTTATCACACAATGCCTACTATACTATATCATTTGTACAATTTATATTGAGAAATATAATCCATAGAAACTAGAAAACAAGCAAACTATGCAATGAAAACAGAATCTGTCAGAAACAAAACAGTCTGTAATGATCTGAATAACAACCATACTTATTCTACTCCAAAAATTATTAAATAAACTGTTGGACGTGGGGAGTTTATCTATTAATCTTCTTCAAAAAGAATCAACTCAAAAGCACTCTTCTGTAAAAAATGGCAGCTAATCCCGTGAGCGCAAAGTTTCTGTTTTTTACAGCAAGATCATATTAACTTTCACCCAAGTCTTCCCAAAGGTATTACTTGGAAATTTATTGAAAAAAAAGCTATAAAACATGATTGCTACAGTAGCTTAATCATGTAAACACACAAAGACAGCAAGGGTAGATATTCGGTTGTCTCCCAACAAGTGCTTTTCTTTAATGCCTTTTAGCTAGGCACGATGATTTCAATGATGCTCACATAAAAGAAAGAATTGAAACATAGAGAGAGTATCATGAAGAATATGACTAGAACATTTAAATCTAACCCACTTCCTATGCCTAGGGATTTTGTGAGCACATAATTTATACGAACAAGAATCAACTAGCATAGGAAGGCAAAACAAGTATAACTTCAAAACTTTAAGCACATAGAGAGGAAACTTGGTATTATTGCAACTCCTACAAGCATAAATTACTCCCTCATAATAATTTTCGATAGCATCATGAATGAATTCAACAATATAACCATCACATAAAGCATTCTTTTCATGATCTACAAGCATAGAAATTTTTCTACTCTCCACATAAGCAAAATTCTTCTCATTCGGAATAGTGGGATCACTAATTCCTAAAGTTGACACTCTTCCAGACCCAGTTTAGATGATATTATTATTAATACTCCAAAAGATATAAGTGAATTTCATGGATCATTCTACAATTAATATAGACTAACCAATATCCAAGCTCAAAATATGTAAGTGAAGCACACGAAGCATTCTATAAAACCATACTCAAAAGATTTAAGTGAAGCACAAAGAGCAATTCTATAATATCATACTTAAAGATATAAGTGAAGCACATGAAGTATTCTATAAATAAATGAAGGTCTAACTCATACTAGCATGGTTCTTAAAGGGAAAAAAACAAGAACACAAAGGACACAAATCATGTGAACAAAACAAAAACCGAGGTATACCGATATTTGTTGAAGAAGAAAGATGGGATGCCAACCGGGGCATCCCCAAGCTTTGATGCTTGAGTATCCTTTGAAATATTTACTTGGGGCGCCTTGGGAATCCCCAATATTGAACTCTTGCCTCTCTTTATTCTTCTCATAATGATAGCTCCTCGATCTTCGAACACTTCATCCACACAAAACTTTAACAAAAACTTTGTGAGATTCGTCAGTGTAATAAAGCAAACTACCACTTTAAGGTACTGCAATGAACTCATTATTTATTTATATTGGTGTTAAACCTACTTTATTCCAACTTATCTATGGTTCATACCCCTCGATACTAGCCATAGATTCATCAAAATAAGCAAACAACACGCGAAAAACAGAATCTGTCAAAAACAGGACAGTCTGTAGTAATCTGGAAGATTAGTAAACTTCTGTAACTCTACAAATAAATATGAAAATTTGAAAAATTTGTAAAGAAGTAATGTGCAAAAAAATTCAGACCCATTTTACCTTCCAGTAAAAAATGTAAAATCACGCGCTACAGCCAAAGTTTCTGTTTTTGTTCTGCACATAGTAAACAAGCAATCTAATCATCCTAAAACCAAAGCTTGGTACATTATTTTTATAATACTATGGATATATACAAGGGGATAATTATTTACAGAGAAACTTCCATGAAAAATTCTACATTTTTTCTGTGAGCATGAACACAAGTGCTCCAGGTTGACCCTCACTTCTTCAATATTTAGTAAAATATAAAAGTAGGTGCTCTTATCATAAATTTAGAATATATTACTAAATATTATAAATAGCGAGTGTGGAATAATGATGGGTCGGTGTGCGGAATTATCCTAGGCAATTGTTAACAAGACCGGTAGTCGTCATTACAATTTCATATGAGGGAGAGGCATAAGCTAACATACTTTCTCTTCTTGGATCATATGCACTTATGATTGGAACTCTAGCAAGCATCCGCAACTACTAAAGATCATTAAGGTAAAACCCAACCATAGCATTAAAGCATCAAGTCCCCTTTATCCCATACGCCGCAACCCCCTTACTCAGGTTTATGCTTCTGTCACTCAAGCAACCCACTATAAGCGAATCATGAATGTATTGCAACACCCTACAACGGGAATCCCTCACGCTTGCATACACGGAGGGCACAATAGGATGGCACGAAAATAAAACATACAACTCATACCAATCTAGATCATCAATCAACCCAAAGACAAAAGATATCTACTCAAAACATCATAGGATGGCAACACATCATTGGATCATAATATGTGGCATAAAGCACCATATTCAAGTAGGGATTACAACAGGGTGCGGGAGAGTGGACCGCCTAAAAGAGATGAGGATGGTGATGATGATGGTGATGTTGATGAAGACGATCACCACGGCGATGATTCCCCTCCTGATGGCACTCCGGCGCCACCAAGAGAGAGGATGAGAGGTCCTCCCCCTTGTACTTCCTCCTCCATGGCCTCCCCCTGGATGTGGAGAGGTTCTCCCTCTGGTCCTTGGCCTTCATGGCAATGATGGCCCCTCTGGGAGCCTCCTCCATGGCCTCCGGTGATGATGGCCCCCTCTGGCGGGGTGCCAGAGAAGGCCTATATTGATTTCTCGTGGCTACAAAGGCTTGCGGCGGTGGAACTTCCGATCTAGGTTATTTTCTAGAGGTTTCTGTATTTATAGGAATTTTTGGCGTCGGTCTCACGTCAGGGGGGTCTCTGAATCGTCCACGAGATAGGGGCCCACGCCCAGGGGGGTGGGCACGCCCCCCACCCTCGTGGACAGCCCGAGACTCTTCTGGCCCAACTCTTTTACTCTTGGGGCTTCTTTTGGTCCATAGACATTCATCAAAAATTGGCACATCAACTGGACTCCGTTTGGTATTCCTTTTCTGTAAAACTCAAAAACAAGGAAAAAATAGAAACTGGCACTGGGCTCTAGGTTAATAGGTTAGTCCCAAAAATCATATAAAATAGCATATAAAACATCTATGATGGATAATATAATAGCATGAATACTTCATAAATTATAGATACGTTGGAGACGTATCAAGTAGCGCCCGGTGGAGGCTGGATGAACAGGAGACCGTGGATGAACAGTCGCAGGTGGAGGTTGGAGGAGGTCGACGATGGATGAACAGTAGCCCGTGGAAGCTGGAGGAGGTCGACGGTGGAGATGAACAGTATCCCGTGGAGTCCCGTTTTGCGGTACGCCACACCCCTCCCGATGAACAGGACCCCCGTTTCGACCGTAGGGCTACAAAACAAGTCCGTTTCCTCTGTTTTGCGGTACGCCACACCCCTCCCGATCAACAGGACCCAATTTTGATCATAGTAGGTCCAACACAAGTCCGTTTCCTCCGTCTTACGGTACGCTAGACCCCTCCCAATGAACAGGATCCCGTTTTGAACGTGGTCGGTTGAACACAAGGTCGTTTCCTCCGTTCTGCGATACACCACGCCTTGTTTCCATCGGCTGTTCCGTCCAAGCCAGTTGGCTCCCACGCATTCCGTTGCCTCCCGATGAACACGACGCATTTCGTTGTCTCCCGATGAACACGACGCATTCCGTTGCCTCCCCATGAACACGACGACGACGCAGTTTCTCTGTTCTGACCCAGCCATGTACACGAGCCCTGGCCGTACGTATGCGTGAGTAGGCGTTCGAGACCTCGCCCGTATGTACTTACGTGGCCGTATTTACTTTCTTGCACCCTGGTCATTGTACATACGTGTATATGCTACGTGCGCGCCTCTACTACAGCACGTGCGCGCCTCTACATCGAACAGTATGTACGTACATGTTCACGACCAAAATGACAATGCTACGTACGCTTCGACCAGGTGGGTCCCGACTATCAGGCACTTCCTTGCGTGCGAAGATGTAGCTGGTGGGTCCCAGCAGTCAGGGGGGCGAATCGTTTTTTTTTTTGCCCAGACGCACTTCCTTGCGTGCGAAGATGTAGCTGGTGGGTCCCAGCAGTCATGGGGGAACATTATTTTGCAAAATACGGTGGCCCGTCCGGTGGGTCCCCGCTGTCAGGTGGAGGAATAATTATTTTGCACGTAATAAGGAGGCACTTCCTTGCGGCTGCCGTGGACCCAGTTGTCAGCCTCTCCACGTACAGTGCTCTTCCGATGGAAGTCGGTCATTGACCACATTGACCACGCCGCGCCGAGAGCACCACGGCGGTGGACGATGGCGAGGCCTAGGAAGGGGACGATGCAGAACGGGGAAAGACGCGATAGTGGAAGCCCGCGCAGAGAGGAGTACGACGGTTCACTGGTTCGGCTGCGGTGTGAGGCTGTCGTCGCTGCAGAATAACAGGGGGTGTGGGTGAGTAGAGGGATGGCCTGGCCAGCAGTGGGAGTAGTAGGGGGCGGTGAGGCCTCTGCGGCATCACAGCCGGCCACGGGAGGCAGGAGCACGCGGCACGACCGACGCTGGTTTGGGCGGCTGGAGCAAGAAGACCAGAGGTTGAAGAAGCACTACAGCCGTTGGATGGACATCGTATGGTCACTGGAGCTAGAATCGTTCATATTGACTAAGTTGACAAAGCCCTCCATCCCCGTCAACTTAGTAGACCCACAAGTAAGCCTCCCACCAAGGTGGGTCCCAGCTAGCAGGGGGAGTATTCATTTTTTCTGCGTAATAAGGAGGCACTTCCGGTGGGTCCGAGCTAGCGGGGGGAACGTTTTTCGCGAAATACGGTGGCCCGTTCGGTGGGTCCCAGCTGTTAGGGGGGAAACGTTTTTTTCAAAAAATACGGTGGCCCGTCTGGTAGGTCCCTGCTGTCAGGTGCAGGAATCATTATTTCTCTCGTAATAAGGAGGCACTTCCTTGCTACGGCCGTGGACCCAGCTGTCAGCCTCTGCACGTACAATACACTTCCGATGGAAGTCGTTCCTTGACCACGTTGACCACGCCGCGTTCCGTTGCATGCATGCGTCCATGGGCGTGGTGCGTCCCCACCGTCAGCCTCTCACGCATAGTCATCTTCCGATTACTCTCAGTTGTTGACCACGTTGACCACACCGTGTCAAGCAAACCAAGGCCGGTGGACGAAGGCGAGGCCCCAGACTGGAACGACCCGGATATGGGGAAGACGGGGCAGTGGAGTCGCGGATGGAGAGGAGTGGGAAACTTGACTGGTTCGGGTGTGCGGCAGCACAGCCATGGTGCCGCCCACGGGAGACAGGAGCAAGAACAGAGGTTGAAGAAGGAGCACGGCTATTGGATTAACATTCAATGGTCCAGCTGCTAGAATCATTTGTTGATTAAGTTGACAAAGCCATGCGTACACGTCCGCTTAGTAGGCCCACAAGTCAGCCACCAAATCTGACGGGTCCCAGCTGTCAACGGGAGGAATAATTTTTTCGCATAACAAGGAGGCACTTCCTTCCGTGCGAAGATATAGCCGGTGGGTCCCGGCTATCAGGTGGAGGAAACACTTTTTTTAGCTTAATAAGGAGGAACTTTCCTTGCGTGCGACCATGGACCTCGTGGGTCCCAGCCGTCAAGCTCTCCACGTACAGTCCTCTTCCGATGACTCCCGTTTGTTGACCACGCTGCACTAAGCACAGCAAGGCGGTGGACGACGGCGAGGCCCTGGACGGGCTGACTCGGAGATGGGAAGACACGGCAGTGGAGTCGCAGATTGAGAGGAGAAGAAGGGTTATAACTGGTTTTGGTGCAGCGTGGGGCTGCAGTCGGTGGAGAATAACAGGAGGTGTGGAGGGTGGAGGGATAGCCTGGCCGGCGGTGGGGTAGCGCTTCGCAACGATGCGTGCTAAGCAGAGCCGCTAGCCGCCAGAGGCTGGACCAGGCACGGCGACGCTGGAGGAAGAAGACGAGAGATTGAAGGTGCATGTCGGCCGTTGGATATAAATTCAATGGATGTGGATGTCATAATCATTTGTTGACCAAGTTGACAACGCCCTGCGTAGGCTTCGACCTATTGGCCCACATGTCAGCCTGCAAAAATGTGGCATATATTTAACCCATGTTTTCTAGAATGTACAGTCCATTTGCTGGGTTGGGTGAAAAAATAATTTTGTGTCAATGCGGCCCATTTATATTTTCTAAGAAATCCTAGCCCATTTGCACTTCCTTAAAATACACGAATTAGCTGGGCTTGTTATATATATAATGTTATGTTAGAAGGAGCAACTAATATCAAAAAATAAACCGGAGAGGCACAAGTTATATATATATAATTAACAAATTAGCGAGTTATTGCTCAAAATAAAAATGAGCGTTGATTATTACATTGGTCCTTAAAATCTTCGCAAGCTTTTGTACGCAATCACCAGGATTTTCCTTGCCTGTGAGTCAAAAACAACCAGGATTTTCCTTGCCAACTTTTGTTAAACATTTACTTTATAAGTTAATAACACGTGGGATGTTTTTATAATGTACATATAAGTCTCTATAAAATATACGATAATAGTAATAATATAAATATATATAATGTGGTTAGAAGGGAAAACATAAATTGGACACAACATTATTATTCTTATATATAGATAAATAGAACAGAGACATGCGTTTTATTAAAAAAATACATTGGGCTGCGGATCTTTAAGAAAAAGCCCATAGGCTGGTATGGACCTCAAAAAATAAGTTGAAGCCACTATCTCCGTATGTTGTGGGCTACGCATGTTAAAATACAAGACCTAGGCCTAGCTGATACTTGTTCACCCTCCAGAAAAAATAATACCAGATCCCCGAGCGAACTTGATTAAAAGAGGGGGCAGGCGGCACGACTGAAGAAGCACATCAGGAGCGATTTTTTTTCTTCAGTGGATGGCTCTCGATGGCGTTTTTTTACTTGCCTCTGCATCATACAACTTGTATTTTTAGCCTCCCAGTCCATTGTGGACCAGCAGCCCATTTGCTGGGCGGGCCAACCTACAGAAACCAGCACTTGATTTTTCATCAAGCCCCAAAAACAACGCAGTACTATGTTTGTTTTGAGGCAGAAAACATTACGGCAAGGGTTGAGCGGGGGAGGGGGGAAGACAAAGCAAAAAGATTAAAAAGAGCTGATGCACCGTTGCTACCCTAACAAAGCAGGTGCAATTCTTCTTAGGAAGAAGGTGTGTCGTTGACACCCACACATCACATACCCCATAGTAGGCATACTAACAAGTTCACACACAACTACAACAGAAAAGGTAAACGTTTGTATCAAACTCAGGTTCACAGGACATGTTCATATTCATAGCCAACATTCACTATCAACAACTCAAAAGATTCATATATACACAAGTTCAGCATGTCTATGCATCCAAATGATTGATAGATCACACGACAATATTCATAGATAATTCACAAAAAAGATTCAGATATACACATGTTCAATATGTTTATGCATCCAAATGATTGAGATCACAGCCAATATGATCCATGGATGAACTTTAATTACCTAGGGTATAGACTGGTAAATGGTGTTCAGTCGGAGGTACTTCTTGCTAAAATTAATGCTTGTACGAGTAAACTTTCGAGTACATAAGAGGCAGCACAGACAATCTAAACTTTGCTTGTAGATTTATCCTCAAATAGTGACCTCGTGCCGAGGGAGGTTTGAGCAACTTGGCCACTACTTTCATCCAACTAGTTTACTAGCTCATCTTGGTCCTGTAGCTCGCCAAAATTCTACATTGCAGACGAGAAAGGAGGCGGTTGAGAAAATGAACCACCCAAATTTTTTGTGCAGTTCAACTGAAATGGAGCATCCCTGGTGTGCAGACTAATTAAGTGCCAGATGAATATACGCGTCAACCAACTTGTCTGGAATCTTTAGACTCCATGCCATATAGTTCGCTACCATATCTGCCGATAACCAAAAGGCACAAGTTGGGACCAACGACTGGACTGTGTTTTTTTGGGCTATGCGCCAAGCAACATTTTTGGCGTCCACTCTCCTAATACTTGGAGTTTGACAACTTGTTGAAACCGGTTGATACTTGAATGAATATAGGCACTTCTTGTCAACATCAATGCTTGTCTGAGTGAACTTTGGAGTACATAGCAGTAGCATAATTAAGTATCTGTCCATCTGATCTTTTTGTGCAGTTCTACTGAAATCACAAAATGCAATGATTTGCCTGTGAGTTCAGGCTCCAAGTCACTAAAATCGGCAAACAGTAGCACAATACCAGACTACCAATACATGACAAGTACAATAATCAGGATAAAGACCAGTACCAACATGTGTGAGGTAGCATATCAATTACTATTTCCTTTGACTGGAAGCCGAGATAAGTGAAGCGACTGACAGCAAAGGAAGAAAGAGGCCCAGATTAGCAACTGACAGGAAAGGACGGAAGCTGTTGAGGCAATGAAGCACCCAAAGTTTTTGTGCAGTTCCACCAAAATTGAGCATCCCTGTTGGCACATATATTGAGAGAGTGAGATTACTGTAATAGTGGGACTAGTTGATGAAACATACACTAACAAATAGAAGCACCCACATAGGATGGTATTTGCTATGGTTATAAAATTGGTCCTAGAATGGTAGGCATCCAAGTTGTGTATAATAAAAACTATCATAGGAAGTGAATTGGATGCTATGATCAATTTGATACTTGATAATTGTTTTGAGATATAGAGGTAGTGATATTAAAGTCATACTAGTTGGGTGATTATGAATTTAAAGAATGCTTGTGTTGAAGTTAGCAAGTCCTGTAGCATGCACATATGGTTAAAGTTGTGTAACAAATTTGAAACATGAAGTGTACCTGGCTTGTGCATCCTTATGAGTGGCGGTCGGGGACGAGCGATGGTCTTTTCCTACCAATCTATCCCTCTAGGAGCATGCACGTAGTGCTTGATTTTTGATGACTTCTAAATTTTTGCAATAAATATATGAGTTCTTTTAACTAATGTTGAGTCCATGGATTATACGCACTTTTACCTTTCCACCATTGCTAGCCTCTTCGGTACCGTGCATTGCCCTTTCTCACCTTGAGAGTTGGTGCAAACTTCGCCGGTGCATCCAAACCCCGTGATATGATACGCTCTATCACACATAAACCTCCTAATATCTTCCTCAAAACAGCCACCATACCGACCTATTATGGCATTCCCATAGCCATTCCGAGATATATTGCCATGCAACTTTCCACCGTTCCGTTCATCACCATCATGACATACATTACTTTTGTCATATTGCCATTGCATGATCATGTAGTTGACATCGTATTTGTGGCAAAGCCACCATGCATAATTTTTCATACATGCCACTCTTGATTCATTGCACCATCCCGGTACACCGCCGGAGGCATTCATATAGAGTCATATCTTGTTCTAGTTTCGAGTTGTAATTCATATGTTGTAATCAATAAAACTGTGATGATCATCATTATTAGAGCATTGCCCAAAAAGAAAAAAAAGAAAGAAATAAAAAAAGGCCAAAAAAAGGAAGGCCAAAAAGAAAAAAAAGAAAAAAGAAGAAAAAGAAGAAAAAAAAGAAAATAAATAAAAAGGGCAATGTTACAATCTCTTTTTCCACACTTGTGCTTCAAAGTAGCACCATGTTCTTCATGTAGTGAGTCTCATATCTTGTGCTTCAAAGTAGCACCATGTTTTTCATATAGAGAGTCTCATATGTTGTCACTTTCATATACTAGTGGGAATTTTTCATTATAGAACTTGGCTTGTATATTCCTACGACGGGCTTCCTCAAATGCCCTAGGTCTTCGTGAGCAAGGAAGTTGGATGCACACCCACTAGTTTTCTTTTGTTGAGCTTTCATTCATTTATAGCTCTAGTGCATCCGTTGCATGGCAATCCCTACTCCTCATGTTGACATCAATTGATGGGCATCTCCATAGCCCGTTGATTATCCTCGTCAATGTGAGACTTTCTCCTTTTTTTGTCTTCTCCACACAATCCCCATTATCATATTCTATTCCACCCATAGTGGTATATCCATGGCTCACGCTCATGTATTGCGTGAAAGTTGAAAAAATTTGAGATTATTTAAGTACGAAACAATTGATTGGCTTGTCATTGGGGGTGTAGAATTTGGGAACATTTTTGTGTGACGAAAATGAAGCATAGCCTAACTATATGATTTTGTAGGGATGAACTTTCTTTAGCCATGTTATTTTGAGAAGACATGATTGCTTTTATTAGTATGCTTGAAGTGTTACTATTTCTTATGTCAATATGAACTTTTATTTTGAATCATTTGGATCTGAACATTCATGCCACAATAAAGAAATTACATTGAGAATTATGCTAGGTAGCATTTCACATCAAAAATTCTGTTTTTATCATTTACCTACTCGAGGACGAGCAGGAATTAAGCTTGGGGATGCTTGATACGTCTCCAACGTATCTATAATTTTTTATTGTTCCATGCTATTATATTACCCATTTTGGATTTTTATGGGCTTTATTTTACACAGTTATATCATTTTTGGGACTAACCTACTAACCGGAGGCCCAGCCCGTATTGTTTTTTTTTTTTGCCTATTTCGGTGTTTCAAAGAAAAGGAATATCAAACGGAGTCCAAACGGAATGAAACCTTCGGGAGCATGATTTTTGGAACGAACGTGATCCGGAGATCTTGGAGTGCAAGTCAAGAAGCTTGCAAGGCGGCCAGGAGACAGGAGGGGGCGCCCACCCCCTTTGGGCGCGCCCCTAGCTCCTGGGCCCCACAGACGGCCACCGACGTACTTCTTCCTCCTATATATACCTACGTACCCCGAAAACATCCAGGGAGCCAACGAAACACAATTTCCACCACCGTCACCTTCTGTATCCGCGAGATCCCATCTTGGAGCCTTCGCTGGCGCTCTGCTGGAGGGGGAATCGACCACGGAGGGCTTCTACATCAACACCATAGCCCCTCCAATGAGTTGTGAGTAGTTTACCATAGACCTTCGGGTCCACAGTTATTAGCTAGATGGCTTATTCTCTCTTTTTGGATCTCAATACAATGTTCTCCCCTCTCTTGTGGAGATCTATTCGATGTAAACTCTTTTTGCGGTGTGTTTGTCGAGATCCAATGAATTGTGGGTTTATGATCAAGTTTATCTATGAGAAATAGTTGAATCTCCTCTGAATTCTTTTATGTATGATTGAGTTATCTTTGCAAGTCTCTTCGAATTATCAGTTTGGTTTGGCCTACTAGATTGATCTTTCTTGCCATGGGAGAAGTGTTTAGCTTTGTGTTCAATCTTGCGTTGTCCTTACCCAGTGACAGAAAGGGTTGCAAGGCACGTATTGTATTGTTGCCATCGAGGATAAAAAGATGGGGTTTATATCATATTGCTTGAGTTTATCCCTCTACATCATGTCATCTTTCTTAATGCGTTACTCTGTTCTTATGAACTTAATACTCTAGATGCAGGCAGGAGTCGCTCCATGTGTGGAGTAATAGTAGTAGATGCAGGCAGGAGTCGGTCTACTTGTTGCGGACGTGATGCATATATACATCATCATGCCTAGATAATCTCATAATTATTCTCTTTTCTATCAATTGCTCGACAGTAATTTGTTCACCCACCGTAATACTTATGCTATCTTGAGAGAAGCCACTAGTGAAACCTATGGCACCCGGGTCTATCTTTTATTATATAAGCTTTCAATCTACTTTTATTTGCATCTTTACTTTTCCAATCTATATCATAAAATACCAAAAATATATTTATCTTATCATATTATCTCTATCAGATCTCACTTTCGCAACTGGCCATGAAGGGATTGACAACCCTTTTTTTGCGTTGGTTTCGAGTTCTTTGTTTGTTTGTGTAGGTGCGTGGGACTTTTGAGGAGCCTCCTACTGGATTGATACCTTGGTTCTCAAAAACTAAGGGAAATACTTACGCTACTCTGCTGCATCACCCTTTCCTCTTCAAGTAAAACCAACGCAAGCTCAAGACGTAGCAAGGAACAAGGTGAAACCTTCATTAGCTTAATGAGAAAGGATAGAAAGACATTAGCATATTACTCTAACAGTAGCATCAAATTCATGATGGACAATACGCAAAACATTGCCTCATTGAACCAATGGCAATAAATTGACATGCAAAACAATAGCACTATTATGTCATGACACTAATAATATTCCCTCCCTGCTCCACCACATGATTCACCTCCATAGGCAAACATACACACGTACATGATTCAGCATAGGGTGCTACTAAGGATTTGTTTAACTCCAACAGGGAAATTAGGCAGCGATAAATTAGTAGTACTTAAGTACTCCTAATTAATTAAGTGAGACAGCAGAAGTGGAAGGGCTCCTTGGAGGATCGTCTCACATGTAAGGTAGTCATTGCCGAAGCCCTTGAATGGCCTCGACTGAGGCCTCTGGCTTCAGCAAGATCGCCTTAGCACTGTTTATTCTTCTTCTTCCTCCTCTTCATGCTATGTTTCTCTTTCTCCTCA
Source organism: Triticum aestivum (assembly GCF_018294505.1). Lineage (NCBI taxonomy): Eukaryota > Viridiplantae > Streptophyta > Magnoliopsida > Poales > Poaceae > Triticum > Triticum aestivum. Next base: position 212,568,421 of record NC_057807.1, on the reverse strand, counting down.
CCAGTTAGTGAAACCTAGTACATGATTGGCCTTCTATTTCAGAATTGGTTTTGTCAGTGAGAGAGTACAAGTGTACTAGTAAAAAATAGCATTATTTTCTCATGGCAGTCGCAAAATAGAGATGAACACATGCATTAAATATCATTCTTACCTAAAGGAAGGTTATGGCGCCAATATGGATGTTGAGGATTGGAACACAGATCTCCCTTTGTGCAGTTCCACCGAAATGAACCAACTGTTCCACTCTGACATTCCAGTTAAACAACACAAAAGTCACTTCTTTTAAGAAGAATTTTGTGTAGTGCACCAAAAGGTCACAACAGCAACTAGGTGAAATGGATATCCCTGTTTGCACAAAAAGCTACAGAGGAAACAGTCAGAGTCTCAAACAATTACAGGCAAAAACATTTGGCTAAACTTGTCATGGCTTATAATAGTGGCATGGCTTCATTTTACCAGGGGCATTAGATTAAGAACTGCTAAATATTTGGTATAAGAGCATGGGACAGTGGGTGCACCAGCAGTCCAGCACCATGTACCTAAACTGGGGCATAAAGTGGTGATTCATAGTTTGTTGCCCCGAGAAACAAACATCCAAGAAACATATATGGGTTGGTCCCATTTTTGTTCACTCTAGCCACCTACTCCTATGTGTGGATAGCAAATCTAGTCCTGGTCATACCACTGTGTACAGCGTTACCCCTATATTTCCCTTTTCGACCAAGAGACCGGTTGGATGACCAGTCTGTACTACTTTCACCCCCTTTCCTTCCTGTTTGTACCAAGTCCGATGTACATACTAAATTCCCCCATCCCCACTTTATTTCTTGTTTGAACCAAGTACAAGATTCGACTCCATGAAGTAGCTTTACCTCTAACAATAGAAAAAATAGGTGTCATTGGACCATCCGATCGAGAGGGGCTGAGAGGTAGAAAATGATGCACATGCAGCGACGTAGCGAGTTGGGGAAGTAGAGCTAAGGCGGTTTCGAAGGAAGATATACCTGAAGGTCGTCGGGATGTGGATAGGTGGGCGGCGGGAGGCCGAATCCGCCCACACTAGGGCAACGACGAAGGGATCAGAGGACCTCCCGCGTCGGCGCTCGGTGATGTCTACTACACAACCTTCTTCTTGTAGACGTTGTTGGGCCTCCAAGTGCAGAGGTTTGTAGGATAGTAGCAAATTTCCCTCAAGTGGATGACCTAAGGTTTATCAATCTGTGGGAGGCGTAGGATGAACATGGTCTCTCTCAAACAACCCTGCAACCAAATAACAAAGAGTCTCTTGTGTCCCCAACACACCCAATACAATGGCAAATTGTATAGGTGCACTAGTTCGTCAAAGAGATTGTGATACAAGTGCAATATGGATGGTAGATATAGGTTTTTGTAATCTAAAAATATAAAAACAACAAGGTAACTAATGATAAAAGTGAGCATAAATGGTATTGCAATGCTAGGAAACAAGGCCTAAGGTTCATACTTTCACTAGTGCAAGTTGTCTCAACAATAATAACATAATTGGATCGTATAACTATCCCTCAACATGCAACAAAGAGTCACTCCAAAGTCACTAATAGCGGAGAACAAACGAAGAGATTATTGTAGGGTACGAAACCACCTCAAAGTTATCCTTTCTGATCGATCTATCATAGAGTTCGTACTAGAATAACACCTTAAGACACAAATCAACCAAAACCCTAATGTCACCTAGATACTTCAATGTCACCTCAAGTATCCGTGGGTATGATTATACGATATGCATCACACAATCTCAGATTCATCTATTCAACCAACACAAAGTACTTCAAAGAGTGCCCCAAAGTTTCTACCGGAGAGTCAAGACGAAAACGTGTGCCAACCCCTATGCATAAGTTCACAAGGACACTGAACCCGCAAGTTGATCACCAAAATATACATCAAGTAGATCACATGAATCTCCCATTGTCACCACAGATAAGCACATGCAAGACATACATCAAGTGTTCTCAAATCCTTAAAGACTCAATCCGATAAGATAACTTCAAAGGGAAAAGCCAATCCATTACAAGAGAGTAGAGGGGGAGAAACATCATAAGATCCAACTATAATAGCAAAGCTCGCGATACATCAAGATCGTATCACCTCAAGAACACGAGAGAGAGAGAGATCAAACACATAGCTACTGGTACATACCATCAGCCCCGAGGGTGAACTACTCCCTCCTCGTCATGGAGAGCGCCGGGATGATGAAGATGGACACCGGTGATGGATCCCCCCTCCGGCAGGGTGCCGGAACAGGGTCCCGATTGGTATTTGGTGGCTATAGAGGCTTGCGGCGGCGGAACTCCCGATCTATTGTGCTCCTGGATGTTTTTGGGGTATATGGGTATATATAGGTGAAATAAGTCGGTTAGAGGAGACACGAGGGGCCCACGAGGGTGGGGGCATGCCTAGGGGGTAGGGCGCACCCTGGACCCTCGTGGCTTCCTTGAAGCTTCCCTGACGTCTACTCCAAGTCTACCGGATTGCTTCCGGTCCAAAAATAACTCTCCTGAAGGTTTCATTCCGTTTGGACTCCGTTTGCTATTCCTTTTCTACAAAACAGTGAAATAGGCAAAAAAACTGCAATTTGGGTTGGGCCTCCAGTTAATAGGTTAGTCCCAAAAATGGTATAAAAGTGTATAGTAAAGCCCATAAACATCCAAAACGGGTAATATAATAGCATGGAACAATAAAAAAATATAGATACATTGGAGACGTATCACTCGGCCAGAGATAAGGTGCGGCCGGCAGTGGGTCTCCTCCCTCACTGTCGACGACGGCCTAAATGCTGCCCCTCCTCCCCTTCACTTGCGGAGGGGGATACGTCCGGATCTGTAACCAGCGGTGAGGATAGAAATACAATGTTTCTTGAAGGAAGAGAGACAGTGTTACCACCCCTATATTGTTTAGATCTAGAGAGGATGAGAGTGTGTGAATAGAGCAGCCCTAGCAAGCAAGCGCGGAGGCTCAGGCCTATATATACGTAGTGGGGTAGTTTTCCTTTTTCACTCCATTAAAACAATCATTTAAAATTGTGTACTACGTGCTAGGTCGCCATTTTTTAGTTGTTGATTGCTTTTTGAGATAGCTACCCGCTTGTTCCAAGCGGTGTTACGGTGTGCCAGGTCTCGCTTTGTATCGTTCAAGTCCGGTACAAGTCCCTCCATTAAATGAACAACCACCCCCTTGTAAAAATTGTGAACAAGCCCACGGCTAAAATTATCGGAAACGTGGGTTGCCCCAACATGCATTATTATTTATATTTTCTACTCCCTCCGTTCCTAAATATAAGTCTTTTTTATTAGCCACACCTAAGACAAGAATTTTTTTATTAGCAGTGAACCCCACATGTGATAAACACAAAAAGTGTGGCAAGATTCCCTTAGGCAAGCCAAAGTGTGTCTAACAATTTGATTAACTCAAGTTAGGCAAGTGTGGCAAGTGTGGGAAAAATAATGTGGCAACATAAGATAAACATAGTCACAATCCAAACAGCCCCGTAATTTTTTGTGACATGCATGAAAATTTGGTTAGTTAAATGGGCCATTTGCATTTCTGTCCCTAACTCGAACCCACTACTCAGATTTATCCCTAATTCCAAAGTGTGCTCAAATTTGCCCCTCTGCCGTTAGGTGACCTTACAGAAATGCCCTTCCGTGCCGTTTCCGTTAGGTCAAAGGCCTTTGACCGTCTATCGGACGTTTCCTGGACATTTTGCCCCTGCCTCCATGTGTCACTTACATGTGGGACCCATCCAGAGAAAAAAATACTCTCCTATTCTAAGTCAAACTAGTCAACATTGACTAGGTCAACAAAGGACATGGGCCCACATGTCAGGGCCTCATTATTTATTTATTACTATGATAATTAGCTTTGTTTTTTAGCTGGATATTTAGCACTATTAATTATGGAGGGCCCACAGGTCATACTCACAGGTGACAATTACCTGACCTGTCCGGCCCACTTGGCCGTACCTCATCCCGGCGATTTCACCATCGGTGACCACAAATCACGACCGAGGCACATCGGATTCGCTCTACAGAGGATGACTGGACGTACCGCTAGCACCTATGCATAGTTGGAAACTAGGCGCATCTATTGGTGGTGGAGTTGATCCAAATGGTCGCCGGAATCAAGGACGGTGACGAGCGGAGTGGCAGCTGAGCTACAGTTTGGTCGTGCATGTTCCCGACGAAAACGAGCAAACTATGTGTCTTGGTGGCTTCCAGTGGTCTTTGGGATCACTCTGTAACAACACAAGGACACTGGGGGCTTGGATCGATGCGTGCAACGGCCATGGCGGCTAGCGGCGCTCGGGCTTGTGGGGATGCAGCTAGCGGAAGAAATCGACGGGCTTAAACACAAGGGGGGTGCAGGAGCGCATAACGATCTCACTAGAATGAATAGAAGGCTCGGGGAAGGTCACACGACGGCGAATCTAGGCCAGTGGCCAGCGGGCAGAGGCGACCGAGATTGCTTCGATGGCGGAGTTGCAGGGCACCCGAGGTCATGATCCACGGTGTGGTGATGCTATGCTTGACGGCGGGCCTCGGAGACATGCCAGTGCGGCTTCTCTATGCTGTTGTCCACGAGAACGGCGGTGCTCGGGTGAGCGTGCAGGCGACATGCCCTCGGGAGAGGAAGATGATGACCAGCCAGAGAGCTGGGCTGGTTGGGCCGTCCCTGGCCAAAAAGGTAATGCGCCCTATCTCTTCTCTTTTTTATTTTTTCGAGGGGCAAAACTGTCTATCAAACGTCAAGAAAACCGTCAAAGCCCTTTGACCAGACAGAAACGGCACGGAAGGACATTTCTGTAAGGTCACCTAACGGCAGAGGGGCAAATTTGAGCACACTTTAAAATTAGGGGTAAATCCGAGTAGTGGGTTCAAGTTAAGGACACAAATGTAAAAGACCCTAGTTAAATTTATAGTCAAAATTTGGCAAGGTGCATCAAATCAACACATGCAAGTATCAAAAGGAAAGTCACGGCATGCATGCATGCATTGTACTCCCTCTGTTTCCAAATATAAGTCTTTTTAGAGATTGCAAGAAGTGACTACATACGAAGCAAAATAAGTCTACACACATCCCTATGTTGTAGTCCATTTCAAATGTGTAAAAAGACTTATATCGAGTGCAGTGCTTTGATGTGTCACGTCAACTCGTACAAGACCGAGAAGTTTGATTACTACAATGCCCTCTCCCTCGCGGACTGAGCTTCGGTGCCTTAACTGCACCTGCCTTTGGCTGCATGACAGGTGGGCCAACCACCTGTTGGGCCCACCTGTCATAGACGCAAAGGCAGGAGCAGTAAGTCAATGAAGTTGCGTCCCTCCCTCGCGCATGAGCGTGGTGGCTGGCAGGACTAGTAGAAGCTTTCGCTACACGCTATCCCTCCCGCACGAGGTGGATGGACATGCAGCAGTGGATTCGATATTGTAGAAGTAGGAGTAACATCATTGTTCGTCTTCTCGAAGAGGCAAAGATCCGAGCGCAACCCAAACGTGGCAGTTGCGAACCCTCGTGTGGTAGTCTTTGTGTAGGGGTGGGGCGTCGTGAGGTGCCTTGGAGCACGCATATAGCCAGGCTCTTGCATGAGACAAAATTGCTATTTGAGCCCACTATTGTAGTATTAGTACTTGCTAGTATAGCCCTGTAAACCGGAAAGGAGTATTTTCCTTTCTAGAGATTTCAACAAGTGACTAGACTACACCACGTGCAGTACTCCCTCCCTTCCGATTTATAGGCCTCAAATCTCAAATCTCATCAACCAAGGCATTTTGCGATTGGAAGAATGTATCTCGTATACTTTACAAAACTACCCTAATTAAACTCATGCATTAATTACGTAGTTCACTCATTTTCCTCTCCGTCTTGGTTGTGATGCACAATATTGAGCACTCCTATATGACTAGCCGCTCTATCTACATGTGGGACATCAAAGCATCCGGGCCCGCGTGCCATCCACGAAATCACAGCGAAGTGCTACAGTCGAGACTCACCGGTCACCCCGGTGTGGCCGTCATGACCCGTCATATCACAAAACCCACACCTTTACCAACAGTGGTAAAGTGGCCTCCAAGTTGGACTGGACGAAGCAACCATCATTTCACTAGAATGCTTGTTGAAGCCCCTTCTCCCCTTTCTTGAAGAAAACCTCACTCCAGGCTACTCACTTCTGCCATTTTTCTTCTATACCGACGAAGGAAAGGTGGGCGAATCAGTGATGCTGCTATATTTTCATTCCAAGAATCTTCTTTTTCCGAAGCACCCACCGATTCTCACAGCCTATTCTTTTCCCGTTTTCATTGCGATTGTGGTTTCCTTCCGATTGCTTTTTGTTTGTCAGTTCATTGATGGATCCTGGACCACTAGGCAAAGAGTTGCCGGTGAACAACCCACTGGAGACAGCGATCTCTAGGAAGCGAGCACCGACCAATGAGTTGACCATGTTGGCAGGCCAACCCATGGAGACGAAGAACTCCAAGAAACAAGCACTGGCCAAAGAGTTGACGATGTTGGCAGACGAACTCCTCAAAGAAAGTTGGAAGAACGGCAAGGGTCCCACCGTGCCTACCCCAGAAACTCTGATGGCCACCTATGCAAGGCTCAAGGCCGAGTTTGAGGAGATAGTCGCCTTTGAGAAGCAGTATTCCCCTGGCAAGGTGATGGCCCCCATCGAGGACGAGGAGATGGCCCCCGGAGGGATGGGATCCCCCGGTGAGCTGCACAAGGTAAAAAATAATGGTTTATTACCATAGTTGTGGTTTTCGATTATTTGCAATGTGCTTGCTAATATGTTAGGGTTGTGCAGGTGCCGGTGGACGTCCTTGATGATTCCGATGTCGCGGTCCGTCCTATGGACAACGCCCCAGAGATCGCTTTTGATGTCGTGGTCCGTCCTGTTGGCATCGCCCTGGAGATTGATTCCGATGCTGCTGTCCATCCTGTGGACATCGCCCCAGAGATCGATTCCGATGTCGCGGTCAGTCCTGTGGACATCGCCCCAGAGATCGATTCCCATGTCGTTGTCCGTGTTGTGGTCATTGCCCGAGATATCGATGACAAGAAATAGTTGGCCGCGCTAATCCTTCAGGGTAGTTTGCATTGCCCTGTGTTTAATTACCAGAACAATGCGTGTTATGAAACCATCTTAGGGCTAGTGCACCATCTTGTGTTGGCGGTACTTGCTACTTTTGTTTGATAGTGAATCATGCGAACCCTCTCCGAGTTATGGAAACAAATGTATCCTCGCCAGCTTTTGATGTAATATATGGCATGCTTAGATGTAAGTTTGAACTGTTTATCATATCAGCAGGGCTTGTTTGATGATTCTTGGTGTTAATAGGCTAGCTACTGTGCGAGCTATAGTACTTGCAAAACAATCACCGAAGAGAAGCATTGGGGTTGATGAGCTCGTGGTACGCTTATACTTATCCGTCGGCGATCGGCCAATAGCCCAAGCTCCTAAAATTGTAGGCTTAGTTGACATGGATACATTCAGGCCTGATTTGGTTCATAGGGTAGGAAAATCATAGCAAAAGTACAGAGACGTACAACACAAAATCATAGCAGTACAAAGACGTACTCCCTCCGTTCCAAAATAGATGACCTATAGGCGGGCTAGTTTGGCCTAGTGGTTTTTTTAGGATGGCCTAGTGGGTTTCAGTGATATGACGTGGTACAGTGCCGTCCAGTCTTCGCGTGTGGTAGCAGTATTGCGGGTACAGTAAGTTTTCTTGAAGAAGCAGAATTCAATGAAGTCATGATGGTTCCTTTGTCCGACCAACTTACAGTGGGAAAGGTTGGGCCTGCGATACGACCGGGGTAGACCAGGATAATTTTTTGCATGGCAGGTGGACTAGGATGGTCGACGTCCCACATGTCGGTGAAAGAAAGTATTCTTTCCGATATAGAGGACGGGCAACAAGTATTCATTGCTTATTTTTGATGAAAGCTATTGTCTCCATTGTTATGATGGAGGAGTGTGAAACACGGCAGCCCAGTGAACTTGGCATGTCCACCACTCCCTCCTTCCTCATGTAATACTACCATACTGTTGACTATAAGGTTGGCTATAAGGTTACAACTTTTTCTCACTTTCTCTCTATCTATTTCCTCTCAAATGTTTTTTACCTTTCTTTTTTAGACACAATTGTTTTTTATGCCTCTTTTTTTAGAATTATTTTTTTATACCTAGGAGCACGTGTAGAGACGGGCTCTTGCAGCCCACTCCTTGAATTTGTCAATGCCTCTCTCTCCTCCACATAAGCGGGCTTATAGCCCAGTATTTTACTGGTACTACTTGCTATGCATGCATGCAGTGGGCAGCTGGCGTCTGAGGGGGCAGGGCGGTCAGAAGTGGGCTTGGAAGCGGTCTGGACTCCCGCATGGCCCACCTCATATTATCACCATATATTTCTTGGAGTCCGGGCGCGGCGGGCGGGCAATCTCCTCTCCCTCCCCCGTCTCTCTCTTCTCAGTCGACGCCCGCCGAGCTATTAGATTTCGGTTATCGATGGTTTATTCAATTGCAGTCCCACATGTCAGTGAAATTGCAAGACAACTCGTGTCCCCTCTGGTGAGCGGCGTGCGAGCTGGACTGTCGGGGGTGCGACGCGTACAAGTCGTAAGTGTGCCGCCTTTTCCTTTAGAACTTGCAAAGCGTAACATTTTCGCGCGATCGATCGATAGGAATCCAGAACAAAATGATGAGGGCGGTGCTTTCCCGCTCGTTAGGCGGGATAGTTTGAGTGATATGACGTGCTACAGTGTCGTCCACTTGCTCCATTTTTATGTAAGCAAGAGTTTACACTCCTACATGTGAGGAGTGCGAAACACCGTGGATCTGATTTTGATCGAGGGATAAGTGTTCCCTGCCAAATAATGAGCACTATTAGCGATTATAGCATGATAGTTAGGGCATCTCCAGCGCTGGCCCACAAATTTACACCGGCATCTGTCCGAGGACAGTGATGGATGCCATCCGATGCTGCCCGCATACCTTTCGACAACTATATGAACTAACCGGACGAAATTCGTGCAAACAAAGCAAATTTCAAATTAACCGGATGAAATTCATTACATTTCAAAAACTTTTCCTACAAACTGGACGAAATTCATTACATATTTCGCACAAACCGTACTAAAACCTACTGTAAACCTAATCTAAATGATCGCCGGCGCCCGACCACCATGTCCGGCCATGAACCCAAGAAAGTCGGCCATTGCCTTTGCCTCCTCCTCATCCGCCTCGATAACCTCCTCCTCCGGAGCACAAGGTTCTGAAGATTTCCGCCTCCATGTCGCCGTCAAGCGGCTAATCGGCCGCCGATGTTTACCCCACCAAGCTTGGCATCGACTGAGTGGAGCAGTGGTGGCCTTCCTGGGACCAGAGCAGTGGCGACCTATCGTGTACAACTCTTCCTCGCTGTCGGCTGCGCCCGCGCACGCACGTCGGCTTCGTGGTTGTGGCAACGGATGGCAGCCTGGGGGTGCCGACGATCTCCTTCGTCTGCTCCTGCGACAGTACGTCGAAGAGAGCTTTGGAGCATGCCCGGAGCGGAGCCGCCGATGTCCCTCGTCTGCTCCTGTGACAGTACGTCCAAGAGAGCTTCGGAGCGCCAGGAGGCCATCGTTGGAGTGGTGCCGACAGAAGGAAGGGACCGTAGGAGAATGAGTGTGGGTCTTTGGCTATGGCTAGGAGCTGGGGCTCAAGTTAATATAGCGGGCGAATGGCAATGAGCTGCGACAGACGGATGGACGGCTGGCGCCGGAGTAGGTTCGTCGGGCATGAATGCGGACGCTGCTTCAGTGACTTAACTGCAGGTGCGTCGGGTTATTGACATGTGGGCCCAATGGGCATCTGGCCCGCATGTCAGTGACACACCAAATGCACCTGCAGTTAAGTCGAGTGAATGTGGCATTGACATTCTGGAGAGACGGTGACTGTTTCAGGCGGGAAGTGCGCGCTAGCAATGGAAGGGCCTTTGGTAGGCCAGGGTGGTCAGACGCTGGCGTGGTGGTAAAGTGTGAGCTCATGGATGATGAGTCTTTGAAGCATATGCGACACGTATTGACAACCAGGCGTCCATGCAATGCTCTTGTCGCCAGCTAGCCTTTGACGACCACCGTTAGACACCACACAACCATGCATAACTTACAAATAATGGACGAATCGATCAGACACACACTCGTATGCAGTGGCAACTAAGATCGGTCGCTCACGATAGTACATACTCCGTACCATAGTACCCTCTCTAGCTAGGTTGTTTTATAGATTGTCGTTGTGATGGACGATATACATGAGCAAGGCGCTCCGAGTATGACCGTTGGTGTTGATCCAGGTGAATACATGCTCGGTGTTCACGTAGGCCTCCATCAAACATCTAAGTAATTCCAGGCACCGCTGGGGCGTACAGGTGATGGGCTCGCCGTTTGCGTTGCGCCATGAGCAGGACTTTGATTGAGAGGGCGACGTGCATGCATTATCATGCTTTGACAGTGTGAGGGTGTCACGTCCCTAGCCTTGCTATGCACTTGGACTAGTTTGGTTGCTGCATCATGTTTAAATTTCATTTAAACCTGAAATGGGGATTGTTCAAACCCTAGTACCAGATCAAATCAAATAGGTTCAAGCTAAAATAATCTTCAATGAACCCAAAATGCCTTTGGAAATGTTCATGATTTTTGATAAAGGTGAAAACCTCTGCCAAAAATGATGAGCATATTTCTTGGCCATTTATGGATTTTTGAATTAACTCATAAAGTATTTGAATTTGGGCATTTGAATGTTATAAATAATTTAAATGCTCAAATAATTCTGAAACTAAATGTGGGTTGTTGCATACATTTTAGAAGGTGCCCACAACTATTTTCAGGATTTTTAGAAGTGCTCTGGTATTTTTAATAAAGCCCAAACAACTACAGAAAAATAGAAAAATAGAAAGAGATAAAAGGGTGAGAGAGAAAGGAAACAACCTGGGCCACCTACCTACAGCCGCACCGGCCCAGCTCCTGTTCTGGCCCAGCCCACCACCGTCTGGCTCCCTGTCGCCTTCCTCCTCGCGCCAGTAGGCAGGGGCGCGTGCCCGGCGCGTGTGGCCACACGTTGTCCACCTCCTCCCTGCCTGGCTGCCTCCTCCTCCCCCTGGACGTCTCCCGCAATGCCACGCCATCCCCTGGAACTCTCTCACTCTCCCCCCTGCTCTCTCCCTCGCCGTTCCCCATCCTACCCGAACGGGTTCGTCGCTGTCGTTCGCCACCACCGCGGCCACCGCCTCCCCCTCGCCTCTCCTACATGCCCAGAAGCTCCGCCACCGTCTCCTACGCCTCTTTGTCGACTCACACGACGCCAAATGCCCCAAAGCGCCGGCCCTGACCTCCTCTTCCTCCTCGGGTCACCGAGATTGCCACCGTCGCCCTGCTCGCTCCGGACCTTCCCCGCGCCCACTGACCTTCCCATCGTGCTCGCGATGAGCTTCTCTTCCTCCTCCCCCGAACCCTGTTGCTCGCCGCCTCCTCTAGGCCATAGTTGCGCGGATGCCGAAGCTCGCCGACGCCGTACCTCATCACCGCCGCGGCCACAGCTGCTGCCACTCGCGTCCGAGTGTTGCCCTGTGCTCAGCACGCTCCCAGGAGCCGGGCGCGCCCACCCGTTCGACCTACCGTGCCCCCTAGCGCCAACCCGCACCAGCCCTGAGCTCCGACCGCCGCCGCGAGCTTGATTTCGGCGAGCCCGGTAGACCTCAACCCCTCCCGCTTGCTTAGCTGGATGCGGCTGAGCGCCAGCTATGCGTAGATGATCGCTGCCGCTATTTTGGTCGTCGAAGGGCGTTTCCCGAGCCCCTCTGCCGCGTCTGGACTCGCCGGCGGCTAAACGCCGGCGACCGCTGACCCATTGACCGGCGTGGGTTGACCCCACTGCCCGGTTTGACTTCCCCCTCTCTCTCACTGACTTGCAGGCCCCGCCCGACTAATTACTCTAGTTAGCACTAATTAACTAGTTAGGTTAGCTACTACAGTCACTGACTAGTGGGCCCTGCCATGTTAGTTAGGGCAAACTAACTTAGTTAGTTGACTGGGTCACTGACCAGTGGGTCCCACTGGTCAGGTTTGACCTCGTCGACGCCTGTTGACCACTGACGTCACGGTGACGTAGTGCTGACGCAGTTAATTATTTTCTGGAGTTATTTTTATTCAGGAAATTTCAGAAAATAATGCTAACTTGAAATATTCATAGAAATTAATCCGTAACTCCAAATCAAACAAATTATATATGAAAAATGATCAGAAAAATCCAATCTATCCATCTGTACTATTTTCATGCATGTTAGAACAACTTATGGCTACTGTTTAGGACAAATCAAATGAATAGCATTTAAATAACCACATGTGGAGTTTGAATTTGAACCTTGGGTTCAAACCAACTCCACTTAACCTGCTGCTAGTTGCACTAGCTCAAAACACGCTCATTTTGCCATGTCATATTCATGCATCATATTGTTGCATTGCATTGATTGTGTTTTCTCTGTGTTGCCGGTATTTGTCCCCTCTCGATAGACTTGGTACCGACGATGAGTTCGATGGCACTGATGAAGAGCTATATTATCTTCAGAAGTGCCAGGCAAGCAAAACCCCCTTGTTCATTCTGATACAATCCCACTCTCTCGCTCCTGCTCTCTTTTACTGCATTAGGACAACAACGATTCAACTATTACATGCTGCGGTAGTTGAACCCCTTTCCTCTGCATGACCTGTCATTGCCACAGTAAATAGGTGAAATCCACTAGCATGAGTAGGAGTTGTTTGAGCCCTGATGTGCCTACTCATTCATCTTGTTGTCATGCCTGCTACTGCTTAGAGTAGAGTCAGGTCTGATTTCATCGGGGATGAATCGGAGGTGTGTGAACATGTCCTACTGTGTGTGAGCTAAGTGTGTGAACACGATTTGGTAAAGGTAGCGGTGAGAGGCCATGTAGGAGTACATGGTGGGTTCTCTCATCGAAACCGTCCTCAGGAACTGAGTTCTGTGTTTGTGATCCATGAACAGTTACTACCACACATTAGGTTCCGGTAACTCGACCCCTCTCGACTTATTAATCAACATGATCTCTGTCTAGGAGTTGCAACTAGTTTCTGGTGTTTGTAGGTAGTGTTAGTAGTCTACCAAGTGGCACCCGGTACAGGTGGGCTTGGGACAGACTAGGCACTGTGGCATGGTGTACCAAGCGTAGATCCACCCGTCGAGGTGGGCTTGGGAACCCTGCTCACATCGTTTGGGGCCGTGAGCGACACCCCGGCCGGATCTCCTTGCGGATGGAACCCGAATAGGTGATAAACATGGACGAGAGACTTGTGTGGTTAGTCAGGTCGTGGCCGACACCCTTGCCAGGCTTCCGCTTGAAGGTTGCCGAGATACATGACATGTACATGGCGGTAAGTGGCGAGAGCGTGTGTGAAGAAGTACAACCCTGCAGGGTTAACATCATCTATTCGAATAGTCGTGTCCGCGGTAAAGGACTTCTGGGTTGCCTGTATAGTTCATAGACAAGTGAAAGTGGATACTCTAAAATATGCAAGATAAGTGTGAGTGCTATGGATGGCGTTCTCGTAGGGAGATGGGAGCGGATCCATAGTGGTGTTTTGATATGGTGAATATGTGGACTCGTGTGCGCCACCTCAAAAGAGTTACTTGCAGTCGTAGTTCAGGATAGCCACCGAGTCAAAGCTGGCTTGCTGCAGTTAAACCCCACCATCCCTTTATTGATAATGATGCATATGTAGATAGTTCTGATGTAAGTCTTGTTGGGTACATTTCTACTCACATTTGCCTATTTTATGTTTTGCAGAGAGACTTCAGTCTCATTAGTAGTTTCACATGGACTTCGACATTTAGCTTGTTACCTCAGCTACGATCCTGTGCCCTCGGCAGGATCTGGTAGATAGTCAGGCTTCTCAGCCTTCTTCATTTATAGATGTATGTACTCAGACATGTTGAGCTTCCGCATGTGCTTTGACTTGTATGCTCTGAGTGTTGGGTCATGAGACCCATGTTTGCAATATCTCGCTCCCCGGAGCCTATTGAATAAATACTTGAGTTGTAGAGTCATGTTGTGATGCCATGTTGTATTTGCACATATCGAGCATATTGTGTGTATGTTATTGAAATGCATGGTATGTGTGGGATCTGACAACCTAGTTGTTTATCCTTGGTAGCCTCTCTTACCGGGAAATGTCTCCTAGTGCTTACACTGAGCGATGGTAGCTTGCTACTGCTCCGGAACACTTAGGTTGGCCGGCATGTGTCCTTCTTCGTTCCTGTGTCTGTCCCTTCGGGGAAATGTCACGCGGTGTCTACCGGAGTCCTGTTAGCCCGCTACAGCCCGGTTCACCGGATTCCTGCTAGCCCGGTGCTACAGCCTGGATTCACTCGCTGATGACCGACACGTTCGTTGTTGGGTCAAGTATGCCTGTCCCTGTAAGTTAGTGCCACTTTGGGTTTACGTCTAGCCATGTCAGCCCGGGCTCCTTATCATATGGATGCTAGCAACACTATCATATACGTGTGCCAAAAGGCGCAAACGGTCCCGGGCAAAGGTAAGGCGACACCCGTGGGAATACCGTGCGTGAGGCCACAAAGTGATATGAGGTGTTACATGCTAGATCGATGTGGCATTGAGTCGGGGTCCTGACAGAGCGTGAGTGTCTGACGCAAAGTATTTCATTTACATTTGGCTGACGAGTGTGCGTTGCAGCGACGAGTCTGTGGTTTGATTCCCCACATACGCATAATTTTAGTTTTTATTTCTTTCTCCACTGACAGGTAGGCCCGCGTAGATAGATAAAGAACACGAGCTGATGAGGCGCATGTGGACTGTTTGATTGGTCAACCAGACAAATACGGAGCTATACGATGAGCCAGTGACTGTATAATCACCATATCTCGTATACAATGATCAAAGTGAGCTATCAAGACAAGTTCGATGACCGCCAATGCATTTTACTCGGTACTAAATGACCAGGATTGAATGCGAATCCAAATTTCCTTCGTCTTCTATCCTTGAGCTCTTGACAAACCAATGCACTATACGGTTGTCCAGCCACTCCACCCCAGAGCTCTCACCAAGCGTCGTTCATGCCACCGCGCCGCACACTAACCGGTAAGGAAGCAATGGCATCCCGCCGCGCCGAGTTCCTTGCCGCCCACGACCGCACACAAAATGGTAGGGAACCGATGGCATCTCGCCGTGCCGAGTTCATTGCCGCTCACGACCTCACACCTATGTGGGAGGAATTTGAAGCTGCCAAGGATGAATGGGCGGTAGAGCAAGAGGCGGACAAAGCCGCACAGAGGGAGCAGAAAAGTCAAAAAGCACTCAAGAAAAGAGAGGCCCGCCGCTGCAAGAAAGAAGAGGATGCACGTGTTGCTGCGGAGAGGTCGGCGGAGATCCAAGCACGGTGAGGTGTCGCCGACAAAGCCAGGAAGGAGAACGATGGTGTCTGGCCAGCATGTGAGACTTAGTAGTACTAGTAGTTAGTGTGTGTGTCTGTATCTGAGTACGAGCATGTACCAGTACTACTAGTTACTACTGTAGTTTTTAGAGCAAATTACCAGTACATTAGCCTAGACTCAATGGAAAAATTCCTATCCCATGCATCAAATGGCATCTCTTTCTCTATAGGAATTGAGATGCATGTCATCTCACTTCCTATGGTTTTCATATTCCTATAAAATTCCTATCCTATGAACAAAAAGAGGCCTCTGCTGGAGTAACTACTGTAGCTAGCAGTACTGCTGGTACAGTAGTTTTCTTCAAGAAGCGGAATTCAACGAAGTCATGATGGTTCCTTCGTTCGGGCAACTTCAAAGTGGGAAAGGTTGGGCCTGTGATTTGACGGCTCATTAGTCATTATTACTGCGGTGCACCGACCGGGGTGACTCTCCCTTGGAGTTCCGCGTGCATGGCAAGTGGACCAGGATGGTCGACATCCCACATGTTGGCGAACGGAAGTATTCTTTCCGATATCGAGGAGCAAGGAAACCGCGTGGTATAGTTTCACTGCTGATTGGTTCTCAAAAAATAGTATCACTACTGATTTATATTTAATTTTTATTTCTGGTGAATGCTAGCGTTTCAACTCTTACAACGAAGAGTGCCAAACACGGCACGTGCTGGATGTCCCACACGTCAGCGAAAGGAGTGGGACATGAACAGCGTGGTAGAGCCCAGCGCAAAAAAATAGTGTGGTAGAGCGTCTCCACTTCTTCCACTTCTGGGTCGGAGACCACACGTAGTAGTACAAGTGGTATGAACGATACAAAGTGCGGCCTGGAGAGAAAGACACGTCTAGTTGGAAGGTCTCGGGGCATACACGTAAACAAATATAAAAGCTAATATGTGCCTCCAACTAATATAGTAGTAGTAGAGTACTTAGGCATGTACTCCATAAGATCACCGTGCATTGCACGTACAACATTTAGTGGTACTACATAGTAAGAGACAAATGTCGCCCAAGAGTTCCCTTTTTGACCCACTTTTGGGTGTTTGGTAGAGTGTATGGAGGGTGCATGAGTCCACACTAGTTTAGCACAAATACACTAGAAGCATGCATGAAGAGAGCATGCATGAAGAGGGGTGTTGAGTTGAGCATGCATGAAGAGGGAACAACTATGTTGAGACGAGAACGCAACCAAACACACCCTATATGCCACGCATGTTCATACCATTTGTGCCTTTCTACTTCACTTACTGCGCTACATTACTCAGGTTCGTACGTCCACTCCTAGGTACATGTCCGTCTCGTAGTTCCAGTCCCACGTGTTCTTCATATAGATGGAACGATCCTTGCATGACACGTGCACCTTGATGCTAGATGTCTCGCGTGTTGGCAAAAGGATGAACAAAGCTCACGTAAAAAATAGAGTGGAAGAACTTAGATTCCCGACGACCAAGAAGGAGCAAGGAACCTCGTGGTGGAGCGTCTGCACTCATAATATTTTATATTATTCAATGATATAAAATCAACCAATCATCTCCACAGTGGACTAGAAGAGTATGAAACACGGCAGCCCAGTGTAGTTACATCATACTAGTACATGGCTAACCCATGCTATCACCATATTTCTTGGCTTCTGTGCGACACCTATCTCTAGTAATCCAGTAGCCCATATCGCTTCTCCCTCCTCGTGTCTCTCAAAGTGCGGCGGGCTGGCGTTTTTGCCGTCTATCGAGGTCGGTTAACTCATCACATGTTAGTGACATGCCAAGAGCATTCTAAAAAAATTCCTTTCATGTTCCATTTTTAAAAAGAAAAAAATCCTTTCACATACGAATTTAACTGTAAGCTTTGAGCAACTTGCATGTCCTATACTGCTCCTGTTTGGATACTCTAACTTAGCTAGAGGTTAGACTAACTCATGACTAACCCTGAACTAACTATAGCCAAAGAGGTGTTTGGGTGACAGGGTTAGATTGACAATAAATGCACCTGATGGAGAGAGAAAAGTGATTTTTCAGTGGTCCCAATGAGAACTATCTCCAGTTAGCACCTCTTGGGTGGGATAGTTTTTTTTGGGTGGGTTCTGTGCAACTTGATCCAATTTAAACCCTCATGCTTGGATACTTTAGGGCTATTTGAGCCCCAACTAGCTCAAACTAACTCTAACCCATGGATCCATACAGGGCCTATGGCCAGCCTCGACGCGAAGCAGTCGCGTGCACCTGGAAGCGGCGCTCTCTCGGCCGTTGCGCCGCTTCAAAGCCGGCGCCAGTGAGAGGTTGCCTCCGCTCTGGCCGGGCATTAATGCGGCACTGACGCTCCAGGGCGATGCTGACCGTTTCATGCGGGAAGCGCGCACTGGCAAGGGAGTATAGGTTTTGAACCGTTTCAGGTGTAGTACTGGTAGTTTGCAAAACTACTCAATTATTGCACTCAGCTTCCTAAGAAATTGTGGTAAAAAGCGTTACTCCACAGCCCGCTTCCCTTCTCCTTCCTCTTCCACTGCCCGCGCACGTCCACAGGAAGCGACTGTTCAACCCTTCTATAGGTGTGCTAGCACAAAAAGATGCATGCATGACCACTAAAATTTCTAGATTAAAGCGCCGCTCCAGCGGGAGTATGGCGTATGTTGTTACCTTCGACCGGGCGACCAGAGAAGAGGAGCGGGAGGGGAATGAATGTAGCTACTGTTTGGGTTCGCCGTCCGGCTTAAATAAATGCGCAGCATCATGTGTACCCACGGGTGCACAAATTGTAACATACGTGTATGCTTAAGTGGGTGTCACGTAACTGGTGTGTGTGTGTGTGTGTGTGTGATTCTGAGAGACAGAGTGCGTGTGTGGGACTCTACTCTTCAGACATGTACTCAACCTTTTGCATCGGGATATAAGTATAATGGTATTTACTTTAGCTAGTGATTTACGTGGCCATGTTAACGTGGTTGTGTAAAAAAATGTCACTTTATGCTCGTCATTTGCGTTCTATAATTACAAGCAAGATGCTCGTGCATTGCACAGAACATCAATATTCATTTTTTTACAAAACACTTGTTGTGATTGACCCATGCAGGAGTAATCCCATGTGTAAAAACTAATGATATCTCGAGAATTTTATCGGAAAACCTATCTCGAGAATGTCATTGAAAAATTGAAAGATGAGAGATAAGGTGAGGAGGAGTGGAGCGTGGTGGTGACTGGTGGTCGGAATGGGAGGAGGCATGGGGATGGACGGCATCGGCAGGCGGCAGCGGCCACCATGCTAGATTGTTCCAGAGACTTCCTTTTTTAATTGCTCAGCAATGAGATTGTGGGAGATAAGGATGTGGAGAGAGGTGCGGGTACCTTTTGTAAAATTATCATAGTTTGCTTTCTATTCATCAGATATAGATTATACGGTCTATATTAGAAGATGGCAGGCACACCATCATCGCCAACTCGGTTTTTTATAAGGCTACGGATGATAAGTTTGCTAACTACTAAAGTAAGGTGTGTGAAATGGAGTCTTAGTGTGTATGTATGTTTGTGTGTGTGTTTGTGTGTGTGTTTGAGAGAGAGAGAGATGGAGTCTTAGTGTGTGTGTGATGGAGTCTTAGTGTGTGTGTGTGTGTGTGTGTGTGTGTTTGTGTGTGGGGGGTGGGGGCGGGTGTGCGCGCGCGCGTGTGTGTGTCGCGGGGTTCTCGGTGGCGGATGTAATTTAAGTGTGCATGGTTTCATCATAGAGAGGTGATGTGTATGGCAGAGGCCACTAACGATGGGGTGCGAGAGAGAAAATGCCTGTAGAGTGGGAAGAGAAGGTGTGTGTGCGCGTGAGAGGAGTCTACATCGAGAGAACGTGTTTGTTCGACAGACACCGAGGAAGACTACTATATATCGATGGTGCATGTAGGCAGGAATTAAACGAAGGGATGGTGTTATTGGTTTCGGTGATATAGGGGAAGAGTGATAGGGGGTAGCTATAAGGAGATTGTTAAGTGTGAGTGTGTGTTTTACCCATCCAGGCGGAAGTTATGTGCACAAAGAAGAGAACGATTCGATGTGGCGTTAGGGTTGAGGGTAATTAACTACGTATGGAGACATAGAGACCTTGAACGTGCATGTGTGAGAGGTATACATGTATACGTGGGATGTGTGTGTGTGCGCGCGCGCATGATCAAGATAAAAGAAAGAAGACATAAGTCATAAGATCAACGACATGGGAGAGACAGATCAATATGACAATATGCATGCATGTGAGAATGCAGGGAAGAAGGCCCGACAATTGAGCATGTGTTTTTGTCTTTAAGAGATAGTGGTGTGGGCTGGAGCATGCATCTATGGCGAGTAGAGGGAGTGAGGCACAACGATTGTGCAAAAGAGATCAACTTATAAATGCATATGTATGGAGAGACATATATAGTGTGGGTGATAGGAAGCAAGACTGCATTCGAGAAAGAAATGTTGACGGAGAAACTACAGATAGATACAGAGATGGAGATGCTAGCTAGAGGGACATCCGCTAGTTTGAGTGTTGGAGATGACCGCCGGGTGGTTCAGAGGGTGAAGTTATGTGTGTGAGAGAGAAACATACAAAGAGGGCACTTGACTGCATGTAGAGAGAAACATATGTAGTGTGCGTGATAGGAAGCAAGAGTGAGGGCGAGAAAGAAGGTTGATGGAGAAACAGATAAATAGAAAGATAAAGATGCTAGCTAGTGTGCATTAGAGATAGGAGTCGAGTGGATTAGAAGGCTGAGTTATGTGTGTGGGTGTGAGAGAGGTAGAGAGAGGGTGCATGTGAGTCACATACGAACAAATATCAGAGAGAAATGAGATCCCGAGAGACGGAGTTTTGTGTCTGCGAGAGAGAAAGATATTTCACAACGAGAGTGATAGCTAGAGAGACATATGAGGGAACGCAAGATATCTCTAGGGAGAGAGAGTGTGTGTGAGTGACATACAAGAGAACAGTGGAGAAATATGAGACCCTGGGAGACAGAGTTTGTGTTTGTGTGTGAGAAAGAGATATTTAAGAGGAAGAGTCGTAGGTTCTCATACCTAAGGAGCGAAAGACATCTCTGTATGAGGGGTGTGCGAGTGGCACACGCGGGGATAGTAGAGAGAAATGAGACCCCGGGAGACAAAGTTTTGTGTTTGTGTGAGAGAAAGAGATTCCACATGGAGAATCATAGTTAGAGACACATAGCAGGGAGCGAGATATACTTAGAGAGAGATAGAGTGATGTAGGTCGAGGGAGAGAGTACCGTCAGTGTGTTACAAAGATAAAAGATCATTGTCGACATACAGGTAGCACGAGAGATACCCGAGAGACGATGAACGCGTATAGGTCTAGAGAGATAGTCCGATATAAGCATGAGTGATAGCTATATGAGATGAATATCTGGATTAAAGGGGATTCAAATATTTAAACTGGAGATCACGACATCGATAATATCATAACACAAATTGGTGTATCAAACATGCATATTCATTTGAATTTGGGGACACGTGTAATGTTATATAGTTTATCAATATTGGTGATCCATAGATTATTTAATTAGAAACAATGCACGGTTTATATGCAATTATGTCTAAACGGGATTACACTATATGTTGCGTGTGTGAAACACATTATACATGTTTGAGAAGTAAAAAACCCGCATGAAACACACATTAATTGGAGACAGTTAGCGAGGAATGCATACATTGGGTTTCAACATAAAGTGGTTTCAAATATTTGGAAATCCAAATTGATGGATACAACCTTATGAATCTGAGATCATGCCATTTGTAAACCATATTTATGTATAAAGGGCGTTGTGCTTTTGAAAGTATATATAAAAAAATGATGTATATAGAATTTTATTCCAATCGAAAATGGATCCCGCCCGAAAGAAAATAGAATACAAACGGGGTTCGAATTGAGTTGGCATGGTAAACGTGCACTCTGCAAAATTTGAACGCAGCGGGGAAAGTCGCAGTAACCGCCTGAAACCAAAATCTGCGAGATGGAAATTACTACTGCCTATCCCTGCCACGCAAAGCCTATCTGCTCGATTTTTATAGGTTTCGACAGGGGTAGGTTTGTAATTTCACTCAAACATGACATAACCGCCTCTCACCTAGATTCATACATGGTGGGCGCCAATACACAGTGTGTCCTCGACTGAAATCGACTCCCTCCCCGATTCATACACGGTGGGCGCCAAAAACAAACTCTCGTCGGCAAATATTCGGTGTATGTGAGATTACCGCCTTATCCCCAACCGACTAATATTGCTGTGATGTAGGAAATTTGAAACGGGGGCCAAGTGTGTAAATTTCCTCGCATTTGAGACAAGTGCGCCCTGAAGACATGGTTCCCCCCTTCCTCTCTACCTCCCTTTCCCCATTCGTACTCCGTGGGCGCCAAAACACCCTCTCCACCCCAGCCTCCTCCGTTCGCCACCCCATCCACCGCCGTCCTCCTCCACCATGCCAGAGCTGATACCCCGACACCGCCGTCCATTACAAGAGATCAACCTCTCTCATCCACGGCTTCGGATCAGGATCCTTGCATCCCGTCCTCTCGCTTCATCCCCGTCGTCGTCCACCTTGCCGGTGCCGCTCCTACGACCGTCTCGTCCACCGCGCCCTGCCGCCACCGTCTACCCTCCTAGATCTGCTTCCACGCCGCCAACAGCCATCGCTACCGCAACACCGTCAAATTCTCAGCAGATGCATACATGGCGCTGCACCAGAGGCGGTGCTCTTTCGTATCTGCTCAACTTATTTATCGCAGCAAGAAAATAGATCGCCACTGCTTTACTCTGATTTCTTGTCCATCACTTACTTGCTAGTTGAAAGCAAACATTGGTTGCGAAGTTGCCTTTGTCCGGTTTGCACCTTCAGATCCGCCATGGCATGCTCAACACTATACTCCCAATGCTTATGGTTTTCCCCTTTTATATTCCACACTAGTTCAATCACAGTAGACTAAATTTCAAAATTGGGTCAATCGATTTTTCAGAGCTCGCCAGAGTTCACCGGTGCAAACTAAGGGGCTCAGGTGGGGATGGTGGTTGTGGGGGTGGTGGTGGGGCCTCGCCGGACAAACAAAACTCGACGCGGGTGGGGGTGGCGGAGGAACACAGGCAGTGGGGGCCGGTGGTCCGGTCGGCGGCCCGTGTGGTGTTCTGTATGGGAAGAATCAGAGACGAGGAATAAGAAGGGTTAGGAGACATAGGATCTTCATCCAACCGCCTGAAATGGTCGAGAGACAGCAGGGAGTTGCATTCTTAATGCGCTCTGGTTCATCATGTGTGGGCACTGCGCAACGAACATTTTGTTATCCAAAATCTGCTTGCTCTTCTTTAGCATGTTTCTCTTCCGTTCTTCTTTAATAAGTACTCTCTCCGTTCCTAAATACAAGTCTTTGTATAGATTCCACCATGGACTACATATGGAGCAAAATGAGTGAATCTACACTCTAAAATGTATCTGGATACATCTATATGTGATCCATAGTGGAAATCTCTACCAAGGCTTATATTTGGAACAGAGGGAGTATGATAGTAGTACGGTAGGGACATTTGCAGTGCAGAGGTCTATACGGTCGGTTGTGATGGACACTTTGAACTCTTCGGGCCGCTTTGATTCGTAGGATTTTGTAAACATAGGAATAGGATTTGTAGTGTCCTGCCCACTTGAATCCTATAAGAATAGCAAGGAAATGCGGGGAGCTATGTCACCTTTGAGAGTTACACTAATATTAACAGTACCGCACCTTCAGTTGAAGAGAGCTGGTATCCGACGCCTTTCTAGCCGTACTGGCAATACTAGCACATATATTCCAGCAAGTTCCACTTTGCTGATTTTACTCTGATGCTTACGGTTTTCCCGTCATATCTACACTATGATCTGTGTAGCTGCTTTCAGTCGCACTAGCAGCAGTCCACACTTGAAGCTAAACACTGCAATGACTGACAAAATTGGCACCAAGGCATTGAGTGCCATTCTGGACGCAATGAAACTCATACGCTCCCCACCTGCTGACTCTTGTTCAAAATATGATCTTAATGACTCTTGTTCAAAATTGCCACATATAGAGAGACAGCATGGGATTACATTTCTTTGGGTGCTGTGATTCATCATGAGTGGGCAACCAACATTGTATGCAATGAAGCAGAACCTCAAGAATATGCTTCCTCTTCTGTTCTTTAACATGTTCCTGTCGGATATCGGGTTTCGGCAAAACCCTTAAGGTTCGAACTCTGGGGTGCGCACGAAGATCTTCTCCCTACCGATCCATGCCCCAAAGCCTCGCCGCGAATCTAAGCTACACGATGAACAGCACAAGGGACACGAGGTTTATACTGGTTCGTGCCACCGTTGTGGTGTAATACCCTAATCCAGTGTGTGGTGTGGTCGATTGCCTCTGGGGCTGATGATGAACAGTACAGAGGAAGAACAGCCTCACGAGGGGTGTTCTTGAGCTGGTGCGGTGTTCTGCTAGGGAAGGATTCAACTTCCTCCCACTGTGGTCGCTATCTCTATTTATAAAGGCCCTGGTC
The DNA here is from genome assembly GCF_018294505.1 of Triticum aestivum. Classification (NCBI taxonomy): domain Eukaryota; kingdom Viridiplantae; phylum Streptophyta; class Magnoliopsida; order Poales; family Poaceae; genus Triticum; species Triticum aestivum. The sequence continues at coordinate 212,544,369 of NC_057807.1, read as the reverse complement.
CTCTTCCCAAATATTGAGCGGGAAGGGAGCCAACAACCGGCCATTTTGAAAGGGGACAGCTAGTACAAGCTATCCTGACTAAAGTTGGTCTTCGACTGCCAAAGGCACTGGCAATGACGTTGTCTTGGGCTCCATGGTGATCTCCTTCCTGCCGTCCTGCTAGTCTTGGTCTCGTTGCACCAATATGGAAACCTTTGCTTGATGCCTCGGTACTCCACGCCTGCGCTTGCCCCCTTTGCACCAAAGAGGAAACGAGGACACTGCGCAGGTTGGCACCCGCCTAGTCTCGATCGTCATGGCTTGCATCACGAGCACCTCGCGAGGTACTCCTTGCCTTGATCTCTCCGCCTCCTCGCGAGCCTGCCTGATGAGGCCGCCCCTGAGGAATCCTTGTGTCGTCCGCCCCGCGAGGCTTGGCCCCTCGCGAGGGTCTTGAACTTGGGCTGATGAAGATGGGCCATACTGGGCCACTACTTGAGCCACGCCGTAGGCCGCAGGCAGGCAAGTCCAAGGTAGTCAGACTCGGGATTCGGAGTCGGATCGATTTTCCTTAGACAGAATCGAGTCGTAGTATCGAGTCGTGGAATCGAGGATTCTACTAGATTTTCTCAAATAAGATATTTTGTATCCCTGCCAGAAATTTATATGGGTTCTATAGAGTTCTAACACTAAATATAGAGAAAAAACGTATACGTCAATGCTAGTTGTATTCCACTTCTTTTCATGGCTATCCTACAATCTAGCTTGCATGTATGGAACACATATGAGAGGGAAATATATAGAACCTTTAATCTTCTATGCATGAAACTTACTTAGGAGGTTTTTTAAGAGTTCATGAATAGTCGATAACTTGTATAGCTAATTCGCAGTGTTGAACCTTGACGGATGTTTCTCTCCTTCTCCGATTGGTCTTGACGCATTCTCCTTCTTACGCTAATTCCATTTGTCGACAAGCCTGATCCTCAGTTTGATCTAGGGTTTCTGATAGTCAAATAAAAAATGTCAGCGACTGAGCGTTTGGGCTTGGGAGGGGAATAAAGGGCCATGAGCATGTGAAAAAGGGTCTGAATGATGGCATAGTATTCTGCTACAACTAAACAAATGGCTTCGATAATTTAGTAGAATCGGGCATAGTCCATAGCATAGTCGGGATTCCGCAGTTTTGTATTGGATTCTATGATTTGGATCGTGACTCAACATGGACTCTACATGATCCAGATTCATAGTGGGACTTGCATCGACATGCTTCCATAGGGTCGTGAAGTCGTAGGATTCTAGCAGTAGAGTCGGGATTCTGACTACCTTGGGCAAGTCTGGGGACCCCCGTTCCCAGAACGCCGATAGTTCCCCTTTTGTTATTCTGTACTTAGTACGTATAGTATGTTCCTTGCCAGGAAGGGGAGCACGGACATCTGCAGTCAATAGCTGACAAAGCTAGCATGTACGTGATCGATAGGCTTTCAATTACTAGCGGCAATATTGTCGGATGTAGGGTTCCGGCAAACCCTTAAGGTTCGAACTCTGGGGTGCGCGCGAAGATCTTCCCCTACCAATACACGTCCGAACGCCTCGCTAAGAATCTAAACTACGATGAGCAACACGGGGGACACGAGATTTATACTGGTTCGGGCCACCGTTGTGGTGTAATACCCTACTCTAGTGTGTGGTGTGGTGGATTGCCTCAGGGACTGATGATGAACAGTACAAGGGGAAGAACCGCCTCGCGAGAGGTGTTCTTGGGCTGGATGCTTGAGAGGGATTCTCTAAGCTCTCGTTGGTTCTCGGTCCGGTCGGATCGCCTTCTACGGTGGTGGCTATCCCTATTTATAGAGGCCCTGGCCCTCTTCCCAAATATTGAGCGGGAAGGGAGCCAACAACGGCCATTTTGAAGGGGAACATCTGGTACAAATTATCCTGACTAAAGTTG